>NW_027493416.1:0-362180 GCF_021521415.1 Bidens hawaiensis | reverse complement strand
CCAACCTCTTTAGGTAAGCCACCTTTGTGACCCCTTTATAGTTTCTTTCATTAACATTTTCACCCCAGTTATAGTGTTTATTTCATTTAAACCATCATTTAGCTATTAACATTTTATGTTATTTTTTGAACTATTTATATTTCTTATTAAACTCAAAACGATTACAATAAAGTGGCAGACAAACAGACAACAGGCTGCCCTGCAACACTCTTTTGAATAGCAAAGCAGATAGTACTTGAAATTTCATCCCTTAATTAATTACAACACTGACAGTACTTTGAATATAAGTTTTACAATAATTGAATTCATCGTTAATTCCTTAAGTATTACTAGAACATTATTTTTTTACTAGGGTGTTGCAAGTTTTGATTATATACTTAAGAGTACACTTGAAAGTATGCAAAATGTTTTAGTTATTTACACAGTAGCAAACATATTAAGTATGGGCATTTAACAATCAACAAAATCATTAAAAATCAAAAAAAAAAAAAGAGAACAATATTAAATAATTAAAATTCTAATTTCAATTGTAACAAAGCCATGCAAGATGTGTTAGAATACTTCCAAATAGTTCTCAAAATGAATACTTCCAAATAGTTCTCAATATGTCTTGGTATAAAAATATGTTGCATTTAATATTGAAAATGAAAACTTCATTTTGTTTCGAAGAGGCCAATAATGGGCAACCACTGTGAGAAAGGGCCTAGAATTAAGCAGCAAACATCATCATTGTCTTTCGGGAGCTTTTGTTTATTGTCGGTGCCTAATACAATCTTTAAATAGGTCAAAACACAATAATAAATACATAATAAACACATTTGTGTAAACTTATATTTTTTATTATTATCCATAAATCATAATAAACACATTTAAAATTAATAATAAAATTTACATTATTTATGTTGTCATCCGTTTCATTTTCCGGTCCGACCTCCTGGACCGGTATGGAGCCCGGGTCGATGTCCGGTCTGCGTTTGAAAGCATTGTGTGTAACAAGTCACAACTAGAGGGTCAATTTTTTATGCATTCAAAAATCGTACATATAACAAAACAAATTTGAAACATTCCGCCCTTGTTGTTGGACGAATGTGAAGCATTGGTCATAATTCAATATGATTGACTGTTCACTCAATGGAAGTGAGCAGAGATGTTTTTGACGTTTCATGACATAAACAAGCCGCGTATGACATTTCATGGCATAAACAAGCTGCATAGAGCAAATCTCGTTATTATAATTTTTGTAATAACATTTGGTGAGCCAATTTAATAAAGTTTAATAATCATATTTATTGAGTACTTTACATGCGTTTAGAAATGGATCTCCAAACCTAAAAGCTTTCATGAAAGAAAACTTTTGAAAGGAGAGACTTGTCTTTTATATAACTTCGGTGCAGTTTGTTTTTTGAAAGGTAAAATGACTACAGTCTGCAAACCACATCTGTAGAAAAAGATGTGGACCAAAGGTCTGCAGTCTGTAATAAGAAGGCTGTTTGTTTTTTGACTTCTGCAGATTGCTAAAATGTAAAATTTGAAAGCAGTTAATTTCACTTACAGTCAGCATAGAGTTCAGAAGAGACGAAAAGCGGGTGGCAGAGAGCAGCAGGGACGAGACGTAGGGGCTATGGAGAGGCGAAGCTGGTGGAGGGGCAACGGCCAGTGGAGGCACGAGCGGCGGTGGCTAGGGTTGATAGTTTGTGAAGGAGAACAATGTTTTATGAAGTTAGAAAGATGTTAGAAGAGGTAAAAAGAGGTTGGGCCACGTCTGTGAGAAAACAAACACTCTACAGAAACTCATGTTCGCGACGCGATTCCTGCAAAAAAATTTTCAGAAAACAAACACCACCTTAGTAAATAAATAGTTTCTTTAGATTTTTAAAGCTGAACAACACATCATGAAGATGATGTCTCTTTAGATGAAATTGTAAAATACGCCATTGTAGGTTTGCTGTATTGATCCTCTCAAATGTCATCTTGTTGGATGATGTGTATTAGAGGTGGCAATATAAATGGGTTGGGTTGGATTTGGGTGATGGGTTAGAATGAGTTTGGGTCAGGATTAATTTTTAAAATAAAGGGTTAGGATGGGTATGGGTCAAGATGGCTAAAGTTAATCCATCTTGACCCAAGTAAATGTTAAAATACAAAGGGTTTCAAAAACCTATGAAAAAAATCAAAAAAATAAGTAACTAATTAATAACTCAAAATATAAACCAAAAACGCAAAAAGTGGAATAACTAAAATGTTTCCCCCGCCGTCCTCGTTCAAAAAAAAACTCGATTTTGTCTCGGTTCAGGTTCGTTTTTTTTTTCGATTCATGGTTTTTTTCGTTTCGGTATCTATTCGGTTTCAATGCTTTCGTTTTATGTTCGGCTTCGATTTCTCGGTCGGTTTTAAATGGGTATGGGTCAAGATGGGTAAAGTTAACTCATCTTGAGCCAAGTAAAGGTTAAAATAAAGGGTTTCAAAAACCACTCAAAAAAATATTTAAAAAAATTTATAAAAATTAATAACTCAAAATATAAATAAAAAATGCAAAAAGTAAAAGAACTAAAATGTTCCCTCGTCATCCTCGTTCATAAAAAAAATAAAATAAACTCGGTTTTGTCTAGGTTCAGGTTCGGTTTTTTTCGGTTAAGTTTTGCTTTTTTTTCGTTTCGGTATCTATTCGGTTTCAATTTCTCGGTTTTTATTCGGTTTCGTGGGTTTTGTATGCAATAAAATTGGATGGAGGTTGGTTAATTTAGTCCATTTTAACCCATAAACAAACCCTAACTAACCTATAACCAAAAGTCACTAGCATTCTCTCAACCCATCTTGACCTTCTTGGAAAATTCTTTTGATTCGTCCTGACCAATTTCAATTTTAAAAATTATCCAAATTGACCCAAAATAACCCATTTGGGTTTGTTTGCCACCCTTAATCTGTATACAGAAAATTTACAAAATACATATATTAGATAGAATTAAAACCATTAGTAACATAAAATCTTATTATCAAGAACAATATAGTACCAATTTGTTATGAAACCATGATGGTAGCTATGAAGAAAATGAACTAGTGTTGGGATGGAGGGCCTGGAGGCCATGGTTTTAACTTCATATGGAAAGAGATGGAAGTGTTGTGAAATGATGAGAGGATGAGAGAGTGAGTTAAATGAATGGGTTGCTTTTTCAGATATATGACTTGTTTTTCCTTTTTTTAGTTTTTTTTAATTAAAGATATTAGAAAAAAAATTTTAACGACCAACCAAACTAAATTTTATTAATTAGAATAGCAATCGTTACAAGTTAGGGGTCCTAGCAACGACAAACACGTCACGAGCCACCACGTGATACATCAGCGGTTATTATTGTTGAGTGGATCTACTCGTTTTTAGCTTGTTGTCTATTGAAATATTAAAAATCTTACAATTCTAATAAAAGAAAATGTTAAAGCTTATGTGTCAAGCCCGTATTTCACCTAATTTCTAATTTTACATCTCATTCATTTTAGTTATTCATGGGTTATGGGTCAAAACCATTTTGTCAAATGGGTTATAACATAGTGTGGATTATATTCATTATTGAATCAAGTGTCATTTTCATACCTAAGGTTTGACCAACTACACAACTTTAGTATCTTTTTTTAAATTTCTTGCAAATCACCGCATGGTGTTTCCAAAATTATGCTATTTTAGTACTTTTCGTTAACCCTGTTTGTTTTTTCCATTAAGTCTACATTAAATTAATTCACAAGTATTTTGATAATCACAACTGAAATAACATACCTTATTTATCTCTATCATTTGACAAAACCAGTGTAATACACGGGTTCAAAAGCTAGTCTAATTATAACCAACAAGGAATAGTATTTAATAAAAACACCGTCAAAAACTATTTAAAAGTGTAGCGAATATTTTATATTATTTATATACAGTTTAGATCACATCACTTACATAAATAACAAGTTATGAAATTATTGTACTAAAATAGAACCGGGGGTAAATAGGCACCTTTTGTATGTTTAACTCTAAAAGACGAATATTTTTTAGGTACCGAATGTACACTAAAAGTTAAAAGTAAAAAGCTTCAAGCCAAACAGAAATCTGTCATCCGTTATACATCTTGTAAAAAGTAAAGTCGTACATAATTTTGTTGTGTTTAGCTCTAAAAGTAATAAACAGAAACAGGGCCAAAACAGAAGTTCTGAATATTGAACCAAAATTCTCACAGGCTATGCTTATATTAATCCTCAAAAGAATTTGCCTCATTGTTTCTTCACATTCATTTTGCAATATATGTTACTGAAGAGGTAGGTCCCAGCAGAGCCCAGTTGGACCCGCAAGACTCGCCTCAAAGAGGGACGTCTGCGCAGTTGAACCCGCAAGACTCACCTTCAACAGGGACGTCTGCGCAAAGGCTAAACTCGCAAGACTCACCTTGAAGAGACGTCTGCGCAGAAACCAACTGGATCCGCAGGACCCACCATGCTCAGAGACGTGACGTCCTTAACGCGCAGTACGCAAGCTGTTCCCGCAGGAAAAGCCTCCCAATGGTCGACGTACTCCGCCTGTTCCCGCAGCAACGGATACTAGCCATCAGGGAAGGCTACCCGCGCAGCAAGGCTACACGCACAAGGCACTTAACTCTTAAATAATTCAGTAATGTCACCTGAAGAAGGAGTGAGCAAGCCGGGAATACTCCCGCCCAAAGCCGGGAAAACTCCCGCCCAAATGAGCCAGTCCGTACGCTACTGGAGGATCTTTTGTACTGTACCTGACGAGGTATGGACAAAAGATCTGACCAAAGCTGCGACAGCTCACTGACAACAGTACAACGAGCAGCATGCTCTATTACTTAATGTCACTATCAGCCGCTGTCTACTCACCAACCTGTCGTAGCACGTGCATAGCCTGCAGTTGGTGGAAAAGGAATAGTACACAGCCGGCCTGGTCACTATCAGCCGCTGCCTACCCACCAACCACCAGCATGGCATGTGCGTAGCCTACAGTTGGCAGAACAGGAATACTATTCAGCCGGCTGTACCTTCTTGGAAACCTACCTTCGGCTATAAATACTCCAACACCTTGGAACGGTATGATCATCTTATCACATCTTATATCTCCATATATTATCTGATATCTGCTCTAGTCATTCTCTTAATATACACTTATATTCAAGAGCAATCTAGTCTGATTCTCACGCCGGAGGGTGGTCACAGGGAGGTACCCCCCATTCTCAGTGACGAGCTCACGGTGTCTGTTTTGCAGGTCATCAGAAGAACCATCTTTGCCGGACTTAACCCTCGTGGGAAACATCTACTTAACCCCCAGATTATCCGTAATCTGCCTGGGGTCAATTAGTGTTTCTTCATTGGCGTCATCCGTGCATAAAAGCTAGAACTACTTTTTCAGTTTCTTCAAACTTCTGGAAAGATGGTTAAGGTTACTCCGTTGCCAAGGCCAACGAGTGACCAAGAAACCCCGGTAACCACAACCCCAGCCACTGGGGGGAACACCGGCGAGTACACAATATTTACGAACACTACCCCGGTTACCCAAGCCGGGGAAAGTGCAGTAAATTTTACGAACACTACCCCGGTTATCCAAGCCGGGGCAAGTGTAGTAAATAATCATCCCCTGGGATTCATTGATACCCAGGCGGAAAGACGACAGACGAGGTTCCCCCGCCAAACACTTGATCAAGTTAAAGCGTGGGCGGAAGCACGTCAGAAGGAATTCCAAGCTGAGTTGGACGAACGCTTACGTTCACTCCAACAGGCTGACGAGTTCGGAAGCACTCGACAACAGCTCAACATGAGCAATGAGTGCGAGTCCTCGGACGATGATCGAGAGTCCGACAGTGACGCAAACCCTCGCCATAGGGCGAAAGGGAAGCATAACGAAACGGACTTCCAACCGAGAAGGAATTTTGGAGAAACCTTCAAACAAAGGAACACGGGGGGAAACCCACGTGACTTCTCCAAAACCTTCAGACCAACTGCTGCAAACGCGGGAACATCCAAGTTTGCAAGGGACATTGCGGAAGCAATCGCCCCGAAAAGTGCCAAGCAGATGCCCAGCATCGGCATTTATGATGGTATATCCGACCCAGATGATCACTTGAACAGATTCATAGCGGGGGCAACCGTCAGCAACTGGACGGAACCCACGTGGTGTTATATGTTCCAGATGACGCTGGTTGGAGCGGCTAGAGCGTGGTTTGACCGTCTACCGGTCCACCACATCTACGATTGGGCGGACTTCCAACACAAGTTCAGCCAACACTTCAGTCAACAGAGGAAATATACTGAAGAGCAGTGGACGATCCTCAACTGCGTTAGAGAGGAGGATGAATCTTTACTAGACTTCATCACTCGCTTCAACTCGAAAAAGCTGAGTCTGGGCGCTATATGCGAAGATCTTGTTCGCGCCGCTTTCATCCAGGGCGCCGAATACCCAGAGCTGATCCGCACGTTGACGGGTAAAGACGGCATGCCATCCACATGGGATGCCATCATGACGGCGGCTAAGCGCTTTGCCGAAACAGAGAAGCAGCTGGGTGGGGATCTGCCCCAGGGTACAAGCCTCTACACGCAGAGGACTAGAGAACACAACGTCCGGACCGCCCGGAAAAACAAAAAGAGGAAGCTAGGCATTTGGCAGTCAAGGGTAAACTTTGACACCACATCCAGCTCTCGCTCTTTAGTAGGTGGAAGGGATAACACGCACCCGTCAAGCCGACACCCCCGGTGGACGCCGCTCACCAAAAGCGTCACGGAGATATTTGCCACTGAGAAACTCCCATGGCCAAAAGCTCCAACGGTCCGGCACCGACCGGACGCGGATCAGAGCAAATACTGTGACTTCCACGGGACAAAGGGTCACACCACTGAGAAGTGTACATCCTTGAGGGATATTATTGAAACATTCGTCAAGGATGGAAAACTTACACACCTTGTGGCATCAATCAAGAATGGAAGGAAGAATGACAACCAATACAAAAGCAATGGACGAAAGCCCGTTGACATCAGCATCCACATGGTTCACAGTAACGTCAGAGGAAGAAAAAGACGGACGACAGAACCATGCGCATGGAAGGAAGCTGAGGTGCGCTTCCCGCGAGTGCCAGGAGGACCCAGCAAAGAAGGCCCTATCGTCATCAAAAGCCAGTTGGGACACTACATCACTTCCCGCACTCTTGTTGACAACGGCGCCTCGTCAACGGTTATGTACAGACAGTTCTTCGACAAGCTAGATGACGAAGACAAGGAACGCCTGGAAACGGTCTACGCCTCGATGGAAGGGTTCGACGGCAGCACAAACACCCCTCTGGGTATCCTATATTTCCCCGTCACTCTCACAGACGTAAAACACTCCCGCACAGAGGATGTGGACTTTGTCGTAATGAGGAAGCCACACCACACATACGACATTCTCTTCGGGAGAGACGGGATGGCAAGATTCAATGCCGTGGTATCTTCAGTCCACGGCATGATGGGATGGCCAACAGCTGAGGGCGTGGCGATGGTCACCGGTATTCCCCAGGTATGCATCGCATCTGTCTCATCAACACCCAAACCAAAGATGGCTAAACCCACCATCACCGAACCAGAAGAATGGGCTTTCAATGGCAAATACCCCGACCAGGCGGTTACCATTGGCCCAACAATCACTGATCATACGCGCACCTTACTCAAACTCTTACTACAGAAAAACGCTGACATCTTCGCATGGAAACCAGCTGACATGACTGGTGTACCTCGAAGTAAGGCAGAGCATAAGCTCAAGTGTGACCCGGCTTTTACGCCGGTCATACAAAAGCGTAGAGTAATGGGGGCGGAACAAGCTAACGCGTGTAGAACCCAAGTCAAGGAACTCCTTGACGCGGGCATCGTACGCGTTAGCAGATATCAAACTTGGGTTGCAAATCCCGTTATGGTACCGAAGTCTAACAAGCAATGGCGCATGTGCATAGATTTCAAAGACTTGAACAAAGCGTGCCCCAAAGATTGTTACCCGTTACCCGAAATTGATCTTAAGGTAGATTCGTTAGCACCGTTTCGCCTTAAATGCTTCCTTGATGCGTATAAAGGGTACCATCAAATCCACATGGCCTTTGACGATCAGGACAAAACCGCATTTCGGACGCCCGATGGCACATTTTGTTATCAAATGATGCCATTCAGACTTAAGAATGCCGGGTCCACATACCAACGCCTGATGGACAAAGAGTTTCATGCCCAAATTGGGAGGAACTTGGAAGTCTACATGGATGACCTGGTCATCAAAAGCCTTGACCCAGAAGCGATGTTGAAAGACATCGAAGAAACATTCAACACACTCAGAAGGATAAACAAGAAGCTCAACCCGAGCAAGTGTTCCTTTGGGATGGAAGAAGGGAAGTTCTTAGGAGTCATTGTTACAAAAGATGGCTTCATAGCGAACCCTGAAAAGGTCGAAGCCATTATCAAGATGGAATCACCTACTACCATCAAGCAAGCTCAGACACTGAATGGAAGCCTAGTTGCACTTAACCGCTTCTTGGCAAATCATGCGGATAGGTCGTTCCCATTCGTGTCGACGCTGAGAAACTGTTTAAAGAAAACGCACTTCCGCTGGACACCAGAAGCGGAAGCAGCTTTTCAGGAAATTTGGTCACGCTTGATCGAACTCCCAACGCTCACAGCACCAGAAGCGGGAGAGGAATTAATCCTATACCTCTCCGCCACAGATAGAGCAACCGGGGCCGTCCTGCTAGTCGAGCGAAAAGGCATCCAGATGCCAATCTACTATGTTAGCCGTCTCCTAACAGACGTCGAAACCCGGTATTCTATCCTGGAAAAATTAGTCTTAGCACTTGTACAGGCTTCACGCAGGCTAAGACGATATTTCCAAGGTCACCCAATCACCATTCTCACCAACTTCAAACTTGCAAACGTTTTAGGCAAACCCGAACTGTCGGGACGCCTAGCCAAATGGGCAATAGAATTGGGAGAATACGCGATAAAGTACAAGCCAAGGCCAGCCATAAAAGGCCAGGTCTTGGCCGACTTTATTGCCGAAGTCCCCGCCTCGCGGGAGAAAGAGTGCCAGGACGAGGCTCAACCCTCTCCAGCACAGGACATCGATGATGTCTGGCGACTTTACACTAATGGAGCAGCCAACAACGAGGGCTCAGGCGCAGGGTTAAAACTAACCAACCCAGCAGGCCAAGAATACACTTACGCTATTCGACTAGATTTTCCAAGTACGAATAACGAGGCTGAGTATGAAGCATTCTTGGCCGGGTTAAGGATTGCGCGTAAGATGGGAGTAAAGAACTTGGAAGCCCATGTGGATTCCATGTTAGTAGCCAATCAGATAAACGGGACGTACACGGCCGTGAACGACACAATGGCCTTGTACCTCGCTCAAGCAAAAACCCTCATGCGCGATTTTAACGATTGTAAGGTCATACACGTCAAGCGTAGCGAAAACAAATCTTCGGATGCGTTAAGCAAGCTTGCGTCATTGGCTTTCACTCACTTGGGAAAGGACATCCGCATTGAACTCCTTGGAGCACCATCAGTCCCACACAAAGAAGTCTGTGTCATCCAAACCGGCATGGAAACGTGGATGACACCAATAATAAATTACCTTGCGGCGGGTATACTACCAGAGTCGAAAACACAGGCAAGAAAACTACGCTGTAAAGCACTGAACTATCAACTCATCGATGACATCCTTTACAGACGTAACTTTCTTGGACCACACCTCAGATGTGTTGACGACCAAGATGCCGACTACCTCCTAAGGGAAGTACACGAAGGCATCTGTGGGATACACGCAGGTCCACGCGCAGTTGTAGCTAAGCTAAACAACGCGGGATACTTTTGGCCGGGGATGCATACGGATGCACTGGCATACATCAGAAAGTGTAGGTCTTGCCAACTCTACGCACCTAACACGCATCGCCCGAAGAACGAACTTGTTCCAGTCACCTCTTCATGGCCATTTCAGAAGTGGGCCATTGATGTGACAGGCCCATTTTCCACAGCCGCAGGGAACGTTCAATATCTAGTGGTCGCCATCGACTACTTCACCAAGTGGATAGAAGCAAAACCCTTAGCCCAAACAACCGCAAAACATATTAAAAAATTTATTTGGGAATTTATTATTTGTCGTTTTGGACTTCCACAGACTTTGGTGAGTGATAACGGCACCAACTTTGCTGACAAGAAGCTACAAAAGTGGCTGGAAGAACTTCAAATCACCCACACCTTTACCTCAGTGGCACACCCGAAAGGTAACGGTGAGGTGGAAAGAGCAAATAAAAGCATCGTCGAAGGCGTAAAGAAAAGACTCCTGGAACACAGATCCGGCTGGGTAGACGAAGTTCCACACGTCCTTTGGGCAAACAGAACGCTGAAAAAGGCCGGTACGGGAGAAACCCCGTTCAGCCTCAGTTATGGCACTGAAGCCATGGTCCTGGTTGAAATTGGTTTACCCTCACCAAGGGTCTTGATTCAACCAGAGGACAATGATGCGGAAAGACGGTTAGACCTTATGCTAACCGAGGAACGCAGAGACTTAGCCACAGCGCGTGAAGGGAACTACAAACGACAAATGCAAAAGTACTATAACACGCGGGTAAAACTCTGCAACTTCAATGTCGGAGACTACATACTGCGTAACAACGAGGCTTCGAACCAAGAACGCCCAGGAAAGCTGGCCCCCGTCTGGGAAGGGCCATACATTATCAAAGAAGTTTTGGGAAAGGGCGCATACCGGCTCGAAAGGCTCGATGGCACCCCCATCCCAAGAACATGGAATGGAGCTCAATTACGCAAATGTTACATGTAGATCAATTCCAAACTTATAAAGAAACGGCCTGGGGCCACTTCTAATGGAAATGATTCTCCTTTCACATTGTGTTGATCGCTTTACATTTATAAACTTTCCGGACGGTATGCCGGTATTCACCGCATAAATATGGAAAGAAGTCGTTGCGTGTGGACGGCGGCAAAACCCGCATAAACACAAAAAACGACAAACCTCCACGCAGGTCAGTTATAGGTGAAGATTGGTCATCCCACTAAATGAAAGTGACGGTCCTACCCGCACAATCATGATAGAGGAAACTGAACACTAACCTATTGACAACCGCGCGTTGAACGGTTAACTTAAAACACTGGGAAAATTGCTAAAATAAACTACATTATGCATGCGCAAGTCATGTAACGTTTATAACGCAAATCACAAAGATTCAAAAGTAAGCGGGACTATACCCCTTACCTTGGCAACCAAGTAACTATAAGACAGGTGCGAGTACAGTGTTAAGGCAAAACCCTTCACATACTTAGCACCTGCAGGGAATTGAAGCCAAGAATACCTCGGCAACCAAGTAACTATAAGACAGGTGCGGGTACAGTGTCAAGGCAAAACCCTTCACATACTTAGCACCCGCAGGGAATTGAAGCCAGGAATACATTGGAAGTAAAGTAACTATAAGACGAGTGCGGGTACAGTGTCAAGGCGAAACCCTTCACATACCTAGCACTCCGCAGGGAATTGAAACCAAGAAGGATCTTCTGGGCCATGCTTGCGGAAACGGGAATAACATCCCCGCATAGCGGGAACGTTGAGAACTAGATTGTTTGAAGCTCCAAGATGGAATTGGTTGTTTAACATAATTGATCACTATGTTCAAAACTACCAAAACCTCATGGAGAATCTACACAAGTGGAACTCAACGCTCCTGACTTGCGAGGAGGTTACAGACCTACCCGCATCATACCCAAAGATCAAGCAGAAAAGTCGGGAATTTCTGCACGTGACATTAGGACTTCCGCGGGAAGAATCCCCATGGAAAACCTTAAAACTAAACCCTTTTCAAAACCCTTTGCTTAAGTCCAAAAGTTCACCTCACTTATTAACAATTCATGAGAAGAACATTGGACTGGGGGGACTTGAAGAGGTAGGTCCCAGCAGAGCCCAGTTGGACCCGCAAGACTCGCCTCAAAGAGGGACGTCTGCGCAGTTGAACCCGCAAGACTCACCTTCAACAGGGACGTCTGCGCAAAGGCTAAACTCGCAAGACTCACCTTGAAGAGACGTCTGCGCAGAAACCAACTGGATCCGCAGGACCCACCATGCTCAGAGACGTGACGTCCTTACGCGCAGTACGCAAGCTGTTCCCGCAGGAAAAGCCTCCCAATGGTCGACGTACTCCGCCTGTTCCCGCAGCAACGGATACTAGCCATCAGGGAAGGCTACCCGCGCAGCAAGGCTACACGCACAAGGCACTTAACTCTTAAATAATTCAGTAATGTCACCTGAAGAAGGAGTGAGCAAGCCGGGAATACTCCCGCCCAAAGCCGGGAAAACTCCCGCCCAAATGAGCCAGTCCGTACGCTACTGGAGGATCTTTTGTACTGTACCTGACGAGGTATGGACAAAAGATCTGACCAAAGCTGCGACAGCTCACTGACAACAGTACAACGAGCAGCATGCTCTATTACTTAATGTCACTATCAGCCGCTGTCTACTCACCAACCTGTCGTAGCACGTGCATAGCCTGCAGTTGGTGGAAAAGGAATAGTACACAGCCGGCCTGGTCACTATCAGCCGCTGCCTACCCACCAACCACCAGCATGGCATGTGCGTAGCCCACAGTTGGCAGAACAGGAATACTATTCAGCCGGCTGTACCTTCTTGGAAACCTACCTTCGGCTATAAATACTCCAACACCTTGGAACGGTATGATCATCTTATCACATCTTATATCTCCATATATTATCTGATATCTGCTCTAGTCATTCTCTTAATATACACTTATATTCAAGAGCAATATAGTCTGATTCTCACGCCGGAGGGTGGTCACAGGGAGGTACCCCCCCTTCTCAGTGACGAGCTCACGGTGTCTGTTTTGCAGGTCATCAGAAGAACCATCTTTGCCGGACTTAACCCTCGTGGGAAACATCTACTTAACCCCCAGATTATCCGTAATCTGCCTGGGGTCAATTAGTGTTTCTTCAGTTACATTTATTAAAATTTTTTCAGCATCAAAGTTTAATAGAAAATAATAGTAGCATGTATTAAATACTTCATTTTGTTATTAAAATCTTGTATTAACTCTTTTTTTAACAACCAACAAATTAAGCTCGACTACCCAAAATAACCCAATGACAAAAAACGGCTCATACATCCGCGATCGTAGACAACGTTGGGTAGTCCAAGCCCACCATCTTTTGTTCCGTGGAAAACTTGTAGCCCGAATGTCCACTGCGGTAAAACCTGGTTAGAATCGAATTCGAACTTGATACCTTGTGAGCGCCAGCACAAATTTTAACTTCCCATAGAACGTCAATTGAGCTAAAGCTCATTAGCAATCTTGTATCAATACACACACACACACATACACGCCAGCTAAATAAGATGTTTTTCCGTTAATCATATTTTCCCTTTTGTTTTGAGCAAGTTATGTTTTTTGGTTATATCGGATGTTGAATATTTCTAGCATCTCACTAGTTGCGGTCTTTTAAAAGAAAACCAATTTTCATTTCGCACCATCCATTGTCTAAAATTTGTATTTTAACAATTTGTTATTCCCCAGATATTATAGCAATATATAAATTTAATACAATAAAAACAATTAAAAATATTGATTTACTACATTTATTATTTACCTGAAGTCAAGTACTAATCAACTAATGTTAATAACCAAACGTTCACGCATTTATTTTTTATTCAGGAAATAGAGAGAGGTGATTGTGTCATGTCATTGTCGGCCGATCCTTTTGTTTGTTATGCGTTGAAAGACAGGACGACAATGATTAGAAATAACCACCTCTCTCTAATAAGAAAATGTAACAGAAGCTTGCACCAAGTGAATCATACTTTTATACTCACAAAGCAAACTTACTTTTAATATTGAATTAATTTACCAAAGTGTTTTTATTTTCTCAAATTATATGCTATAAATTTGCCTTTTTCAAATAATAAGTTCAAAATTACATTATAATGGTGCTATTATCTAATTAAAATTTCAAGATTAAGTAAAACAGCATAAACTCGTAAAACAAAGTGTTCTATCGCTTTCGATTTAAGGTGCCGAGTGACGTTACAACAAATCTACTGATATTACATACATAAACTCAAATTGCAACATACATCTTGTCGTCCAAACAGACTTAAAAACGTTCATATAAAAATAATAAGAAACCAAAAATGCTTAAAAAAGTGTTCCAAAAATATGTGAGTTAATTTATGATGTAACCATCCTGCTTTAACTTAAAAAAAACTGCATCCTAGTTCACCTACACAATAAATAAACTTAAGAAAACGATAATTAAAACGAAAACGACATTTTAATTAAGCTGCAGTTTTCGTCCTTGTGTTTTGTCCAAATCTGCGGTTTTAGTCAAATAGTTTCAAATTAGTGATTTTCATCGTTGTGATTTCATTTCACTTGCAATTAAACCCGACCCTACTAACCCCGTTAAGTCTGATCGTTAAATCCATCAGCGTGCCCCTCACGTGAGGGGCAATTTTGTCCCCAAAATACACCTCAGCCCCTCACGCGAGGGGGCTTGCGAATTAGGGTTGGGGTATATTTGGGGAGAAAAAGGACAAAACTGCCCCTTTTAAGGGGCACGCTAATGGATTCAACGACCAGACCTAACGGGTTAGTGGGGGTCAGGTTTAATTGCAAGTGAAATGAAACCACATGGACAAAAATCGCAGATTTAAAACTCCTAGACTAAAACTGCAGATTCGGACAAACCAGGGACGAAAACCGCAGTTTACTCTTTTAGTTATAATTATTGTTTTGTTTGAATACCTCAATTAAAAGTGGTCAAAATGGGGCCTCGAGAGACTCATCCCAAACATCTGCACTACCATTAGAAGCATCATCTGCATCTTCCTCCATTGAAAGCCGAATATATTCCCGATGTGCAAACCGGTCCCACTCGGTTAATGTTGGATTCTCACGTTCCTGTTTATAAATAAACGGTTAATTCACGTTTCTACCCCTGATTAATGAAAGAATTAGGTACCTGACAAATGAGAAATGGGTCGCGTGATTCAAAGGCCATGAATTTGTTAAGGTTAAATAGGATGTTGAAACAACTGCCGGAAAGTTTACTTCCTTTTAAATCTTGTAAGGTGAAATACTCCTCATCCTGCAAATTAAATATTTCATGATTAAAAATTAGGTGATAAAAATATGTGAATTAAATTAAACTTTGGCAATAGTTATTGACTAGTTACTTTATGCTTTTATGAATGGGTCCATCTGGGTTGTGTTTTCATATCAAACAACTTAAGTTTTCTATTAAATTTTAAAAATAATGACGAAAATACCATTACACTAGAAGATTTAAATTAAAACTGTGGGGCCCATAAACGTAACACAAATGGTCAGTAAAATAAATGAAGGTTAACTATTCTGTTAATTTTTTAAAAAATGGCAAATTAGTGTAAACGAGAGAGCTCGAGCTCTGCTCATTTTGAGTTCTTTTCTAAAGCTCGAGCTTGGTTCGTGAGTCTTTTTTTCAAGCTCGGGCTAGGCTCGAGCTCGGCTCTTTTGTGTAGTACCTTAAACGAGCCAAAGCTCGGCTCGAGCTTGGCTGCGTTTTGTGAAATTAATACATATAAGTCCAAATAAGGTAAGACTTAGAAATACACAAGGATCGACGAGCCTATACGAGCTTCCCATACAAGGTTCGAGCTCGCGCTCGATAACTAAACGAGCTTTATTTGAGGCCCGAGCTCGAAAGAGCTTGACTCGTTTCGAGCTTTTTGTCAATCTGAGCTTCGGTAGCATAAAGCACTTGTACATTGTGCATTAAGGATTTAATAAGGTAGGCGGTTATGTAACCGCCTTCTTATAACACTTAAAGCAAGAGATACAAGTGCATTACGCAGTACTCAACATATTTTTGGTTCTGAAATGTGTGTGTGTGTGTGTGTGTGCGCATTAAACATAAGTCTTCACTAAAAAGGCACCCGTTTTGACATGATACCGAACCCGGGCCCAGCCCGTTACATCAATAGGACCCAAGTACCTGTGGTTTGACCATGTCAACAATTTGACATAATATGTCCTCAAAAAGAACAGGTTCCTGAGCCATACATTCCATCCTATGCAACTGTTCTTCATAGAAAAACTGTAACTCATTTCTAGTCAGCGCCCCGTTTCCATCTAAATCAATGCACTTAAACCTGCGAAAAAATTATTATTGCAATAACAATTTAATTCAAGATATATATATATATATATCTTGATAACTAACATTTTTATAAAAATTTTTGTATGTTAATGTTATTTAAGTGTAGTTTTATCACTTTTGACATCTATACCCGTTTCCATCTAAATCAATGCACTTAAACCTGCAAAAAAATTATTATTGCAATAACAATTTAATTCAAGATATTTATATATATATATATATATCTTAATAACTAACATTTTTATAAAAATTTTTGTATGTTAACGTTATTTAAGTGTAGTTTTATCACTTTTGACATCTATATTTACGATTACAATTATGAAAATTAGGTTTTTTACGCATATCTATGTTTTTTTTACACATATGTAAATTTTTATCACATAAATTTTACACACGTGTAACTTGTGATTTATATATGTAATCAAAATGTTTTTTACAAATATGATAAAATAAGTCTTAAATAATATTAATATATAAAAAAAGCTAAAAAAATATTTGGTTTTTAAGAGTTCCTAAAAGCTCTTAACTTTTTTTGAGTTCTCAAATGAAACTAACCCTATATATATATATAAGATAACTATTTAACATTATACCAGTACTCAAGACTAGGCTCAGATGATTTATCCTCTTCAGATAAAATGAAGTACACAAAATCTTCATATCCCATTTTACCCTCAACTTCACTAGTAAACTTTCTTGGAACCTGCGTTTTGACCCGTTCATAAGCAAATTGGATAAAAATACCATTCAGAAAAAAAATGGTAGAAAATTAAATAATAATAATTCTTGAAATAAATTACAAACCTGGGAGAATATTCGATCAACAATTCTGTAGGTAAGTGAATGGTTACCGTATCTAATAAGATTCTCTTTATCAATCAGGAAATCATGGTCCGTATCCAACTCCCAGAACTTGCAATATATTACATAAAAGTGCTCATACGAGAAGAATCTGCATGAAATAAAAAAAGATTTAATAAATGTCTGTTTGGGTAAAAAAAGACATAACAAACGTTATCACATCTATTTATGGCTAATGGTAACTCATACCGGTGTGCATTGGTCAACCAAAATTTCTGCTTTTGGTTTTTTTAAAACAGTTCGTTTTCCAACTTTTCGGTATTTGGTTTCGGGTTCGTTTTTTGGGTTTTTCGTTTGGGCTTGAATATTTTGAGAGATAAAAAGCCCAAAATAATGACTTTGGGCCAAGAGTTTTGGTAATAAGTAATTAATTATTGCACATTTGGACCTAAAATTTCTGGACTACACTAATTAATTCTTATAAACTACTTAAAATCCGTTTTAAGGGATTTTCGGTTTTTGGTTATACCAAAACTGAAACTGCCAGTTCCTATTGTGTTTGGTTACATCAGTTATTCCAGTTATGTTCAGTTATTTCAGTTTCGTGCTCACCCATAATTCATACAGGATACATCTGAAAAAAGGTAATCTATTTAAATAATAGTAATAATAATAATAATAATAAATTATTACCTTAAAACTTTGTTTATGTCTTCTTCTTCATCAGCATGAAGCATTGCAGCAATTAAATTTCCACGTTTGAGTTCCCTGAGGGTAAGACGACCATTGCCCGTCCTATTCATGTAGTAAAATATTCTGTATATTACCGTTTCAGCTGCTCATTAAAAAAAGTATATGTTTAGATGAATTAGCGAATATTATCCACCCCAAAAAGAATTAAAAAAAAATAAGCAAATAAAAATGAATCGTACCATATCTCTCTTGAAATTCAGGTGTGCTCTGTAAGAATTCCAACCCAGGATGAGTCATTAAAAGTTCACGAAGTATCGGTTTGAAATCCTCCTGTTTTCAAAAATTCAAAGCCAATCATTTAAATAAAGATTAGTGAAAGAAATAAAATATAGATTGGTTTTTTTTTTTTTGAAAGTAAAAAAGAAAGAAATCATCTTTAAATCTGACTTAAAAGTGGATATAGAAAATTACTAATAACCTTCTAACAACATTTGAATTTTGGTAGACATTATTATACTAAAGTGGTTAATTTTGAAAGAAAAAGAATGGAAAAACAGATAATTACCTGAGTTAGGTATCTCAAATCAGGCTGCTTTAGCAGTGTAAATATCTGGGTTGCTATATCTTTTGTCAGCATATTGCCATTCACCCAAAAATCCACAAATGCATCCCTGAAATATGCATAAGAAGATTAAGAATTTAAGATGTAAAAAGATTCATAACATTTTGAAAATAATAATAATAATAAATTTCACCTGGTCACAACGCCAGTATTAGTAACGTCTATCCTTTTAAAAAGAGTGCTAGAGAAGAAAGATGGAAGCATGCATATTTCCTTAGTAACAGGTTTGAGTTCTGCTCAGTTATCAAAGCAAAATTAGCAAAATCCAAATTCTTCAGTTACATTATTTAACGCTATACAATAAGTAAAAATACCACTAAATCTAAATCTCACCATCTAAAGATAGTCCATTGGCATGACCATTGAAGAGCTGATTAATTCTAGATAAGCAGCGTTCTTTCAGTTCATTAGGCGCTGGACGCCCATTTTGAAAATAAAACTGCAAAATAAAAAAAATAAATAAAAGTTAAAAATAAAACGGGTTGAACGGCACAAACGGGTCAAAATACAGCCACCTAACCGATTTATTAAAAACCTAGATGAGTGTTGCAAATAAATATGTTTGTAATCATATTTATTACATTATATTTTATGAAAATGTTTAAAAAAGTCAGAGAGAAAGTGATTTGGCCAAGTCAACCATATCCATGACAAGTCAAATAAAAAAAGTACAAAAAGAAGCGGGTCAAAATACAACCTCCTAATTCCTAAACCACTTTATCCAAAAAAGAGAACTAGATTGGTTGTGAAATGATATAGTTTCTAAAATCATATTGACTGAAACAAATCAAGAGACAACCTCCTAAACCGTTTTACCGCAAAAATTAAGAATACTAATTTAACAATAATATCTTTGTAAGCATATTTAACGCATTAAACATATATAGAAAATCTTTGAAAGAACTAGGGCAAAAAGTGTGTTGATTCAGCCTGAACAAAAACTACCGATTTCCTGTTACAAAACCGCTTAATGCAAAAATACGTATATTTATATTGCACCTACGCAGATTTTAATCATATATAGCACAATAAATATGTACAAAAAAATATGGATAAATAGTGTTCATGTCAGCCTAATCCAGCTGGCCCGACCCAACTTTCATCCCAACAAAAAACTACCCATTTTGACACCAAACCCATTTAAGTGACCCACCAAATCCACCCATTTTTGCGCCTATACAAACCTGAGGTATTAACTCTTTTATGGGCTCGTTAGCTATTTTCAAAGATGAACCTAAAGCAGACGGGCCCGCCCTCTGTTTTGTAAAACGAGGTGAACCCGAAGAGCTTCTTGGTGAAAGTGGAGGCACAAGATTGTTAGCAGATTTCGGGCTGGAAGTTGCTCCAGATACATTCAATGATACACCTGTTTTAGCCTTGCATAACAAAGACTTCACCTGTATGAAACAACAAAAAAAAAGACAAATTTATTTATATATAAAATAACTATAAACTACACATAAAGGATACTAGAATGAATAATAACAAGTTATGAATACTTAAGAGTTGCATTTAACAGCATTGATTACCCATGAAAAGAACTTATGTCAAAAAGCATAATAATAGAAATATGCATTATGTGAGTGCTAAAATTAGGGAAATGCCACAAAAAAGGATAAAAGTAATGAATATGGATGATTAAAAAACCAATAATTAAATTTTAGTTTAAAAGAAAAAAAGTATTCTATTTATAACAAAAACCAATAATTTGAGAAGTCCCTAAGGATATGTCATTGCTTTTTTGTGAGCTGCAAAACACGTGTTGCTTCCTTTTTACTATATTTATAAAAGCAAAATAACAGAAATGTTTGCATTATTTAAGTGCTAAGGTGAGTGGTGAGGAGGGCGGCATGGTGTTCCATTCTCATCATTCTGTTGCACATCAACCCACGCATGGTCTCCACGCTAGTATACCGCATGGCCTTATGATACAAAGTGAAATATATAGCCATAATCAGCATGCACTTATCATTTATAACAACGTTCAAAAGGTAACTTTAAAGTCCAAACATGTAACAATTATTATCACTTTCCTAATAACCATGTTGCATCAAATAAATGATCAAAATCAAGAGGTCATAATGAACAATAATAGTAACTAGAATAAAGTGTTATGTCAAGCAATGAGAATTTGTTACTACCTACAAAATCTAGCCTTTATTCACGTCATAATGCCGAAAACCTAAATACTACATGATGTCAATGTTGTGATTATGTATGAAGCAAAGTGAAATACCTAGCCCTATATTAGTATGCACTTATTATGAGGCATATATTCAAAAGATAACTCTAAAGTCCAAACATATCTATATACAGTCATATCGTGTACATGTAATCTCTCATCACACGTCTTTATAGACAATAATAAATTCCTGGTTGCAGCCTGGACTTAGGTCAGCTTACGTACGAAAGGCAACTCTAAAGTCTAAACATATTTGCATTATGTCATTAATTACTATCTATCTCTATATATAGCCATATAATAATAAATTCCTCGTAACAGCCCGTGGAAGTACGCCAGCTTGCGTACAAAAGGTAACACTAAAGTCTAAACATATTTGCATTTTATCATTAATGACCATCTATCTCTATATATAGTCATATAATAATAAATCCCTAGTTGCACCCCGTGGACCGAACCACGTAAATTCTTGTGCCTCGTGTATTTGCATAACCAAGATCCTAACAAATATCATTAATTATCTATCTCTATGTATAGCCATATATAATAATTATAATAATAAATTCCTGGTTGCAGCCTGTGGAAGTACGTCAGCTTACGTACAAAAGGTAACTCTAAAGTCTAAACACACTTGCATTATATCATTAATAATTAGTAATTACTATCTACCTCTATATTTACCCATATCATAACAAATTCCTAGTTGCAGCCCGTGGACTGAACCACGTAAAACCTTGTTTCTCGTGTTCGTTTATTTTCCGCATATTTCATTACCGAGATCCTAACAAACATCACTTTACGAATAAACATGCCATCAAAACACTCAAAATGAAAACATCAAAACAAACACTACCAATTAAATCACAACAATTACCAAAGCAGCGGAATCAGGAAGCGAAAGCCATTGGTCGAACAGCTTATCTGCAACATACGAATTGGACTTAATCGCCACCGAAGAGACTTCATTCAGCTGCAGCAATTCAGGTTCCAGACGAATCACATCTCCGTTATTATTATAACCCATATCCATATTATTATTATTATTATTATTATTACATCCAGATCTCAAACCGAACCCTAATTATAAATAATTAACGATGAAACCAACAATTTAACGAACGGGGTCCAATTGATGAATTAATGAATCAATTGGTGTTCATGTTGTAATTGAGATTGAAACTGAATGAAAATGGGTCATATTTGGTTGTGAAAAATTGGGGATTTGGGGATTAGGGTTAGAGTTTGATCGGAGTGAAGTGGGTAATGAAAATTGAAGGAGAATTTGGGATGAAAGAAATAAATCAATGGCGGTTTGAGAAGAAAATAATATGAAATGAAATGAAATGAAATGGTGGTATTGGAAGAATGGGGGGAAGACAATGTTATTGGCTCATACAAATCTCTACTTTTTTTTTCCTTTTTTACTTTTTTCTTTTATTTAACAGCGTCTCCGACGCTAAGTTTTTAAGAAAATTGGGATTGGAAATTCAGGGTAGGTTCTAGTTCTTACTGTATTTCTGCCTATGATACTGGTATTTTCTTGTTTTGTAATGAAGCGAGCATTTTCGGTACCAATACCAAATTCTTGAGAAATACGGGATCGGGAAGTTCGTTGCTAGTTCTTACTGCGTTTTTGCCTACGATACCGGTATTGTCTTGTATCAGTTTGGAGCTGAGCATTTGCAGTACAAATACCAACTTATGAGAAATTTGGGACGGGAAATTCGTTACCAGTTTTTACTGCATTTCTGCTTACGATGCAGGTATTTTCCCGTATCGAAACTGAGCTAGGCATTTTTGGTACTGATACCGAGTTTTTGAGAAACTTGGGATCGGGAAAGATTCGATACCGAGCTCATCCCCACGGCTGTTCAAAAAGATTGCGGCTCAAAGCTCGTGCTCGTGGATTGCTCGATTAAAGCTCGAATAAATCTAGCTAAAGAAACTTGATGAAACGACCCTGAGTTGAGTTGCTCATTTTTATAACTGAGCCAAACTTGAAGCTCTGCTCGGGTCATGGCTCGGCTCATTGGCTCGATATAAGGCTCGTTTAACTTCAAGATCATGCTCGACTCGTGAACAGCCCTATAGTCATCCATAGTCAATACCATGTTAACTAAATGACTGGTGAGATTGAAAACAACATAGTGAGTGTTGTGCTTGTGACCTTCAATGGGACTAAGGGTAGGAAATCGTGTAAGTTGGGTTCGAACATGGAATATCTGATAAAGAGGGACTACGTAGGAAGATACGTTGGTACGATTAGGGGTGGTATAGACTAGAGGCATACTGTTTAAACTTTGATCTTTGGTTTTGAATTTTGATAGTGATATAGTTAAAAAATGACTTACAGTGTCACTTGTTCATTATTGATGATTATGTGTCACGTGCATGTTCCAGAACACTTACTGAATCATCATAAGGCATAACAATATACATTAACGAATATGTCGAAAGCGTGAAGACATACAAGGTTCTTAAAGAGATTGACAACTAAAACAAAATTTACTTAACAAGGTTTTAGTTAAACGGACTTTTATTAAAATTCAAAAGAAAATTTAATTTGTCTTGCCAGATATTTGGATTTCAATTAATTGTGAACAAAACAACTATTAAGTTTCTAGAGGGAATATAAAGATATCCCTTAATATAGAGATTTGGCTTTTAAAAAATGGAAAGAACACACATATATATATCCAACATACAAAGGCTCACACCCACTAAAATGGTAAAAAAATTAATGTTGAAAATAATTTAGTTTATATAGTAACATTGTAAACTCATGAGCAAGTCCTAACCCTTTGGAAAGGTCTTGAAATAACAGACAAAACTAAGCAGGCGTTCACAAACACTGTAGGCTAGACTAGGTGGGTTGGGTGCCCATGGTAGACGGACCAACCGTGGAAGGGACTGTAAAAGACCTAGTCCCTGGTCTGGGTTTTGTGTTGTTGTGCCTACAAATTGAAGCATTTGTAACCCAATTCTCTCACCCGTTTTGCTTTAGTTTTCCATATATACATACTTAGCATATATCTCTTTAAGATCCTTAAAAAAAGATCAAGAAGAAAGAGAAAAAAAGAGCAAGTTATGCATCGTTCATATAATCTTGTATAAGTGTGAGGTCATCACTAGTGTGGTACTAATGATTTGTTTGTGACTCGTTCATCATTAGTTGATGTTTTAAGAGAAAAACACTATCTTGGCATAATGTTATTTTGTTGTGAGAGTTTTAATCCTACTAGATGTTGTGTTGAGCGGTTTCACTATTATATAATGAATGTTTTGTTGAACTGTAAAGACATACTATCTTAACATATTGTGTTGAGCGGTTTCATTGTATCTTGATTATCCAAACCACTCCAATGGGCATGAGAGTATGCACTAGTTCGTAGAATAGAGAATCATGAATATTACACAAAACGTTCTCAAAATAGTTGAAAGTTGTGTCTCGAGAATTATGCATGTTGAGTGTTTTGCTACGAACTCAGATGTGTATAAAATAGAGCTAAGATAAGATGAATAAGATATTGATTCTCAAATTAGTTAGTTTAATGTGAAACTTAAAAGGGAAATGGATAAACTTGTCCAAAAGTATAGAGGTTGGTGAACAAACCTTTTAGTGGTTTATAAAGAACAAGCCACTATGCACACACACTCACTTTGCATATACAAGTGATGATGAGTTCGCATTCTTTGATATGTGAAGAAACACTAATCGACCCCGGGCAGATTATGGACGATATGGGGGTTAAATAGATGTTTCCCACGAGGGGTTAGATCCGGCGAAGATGGTTCTTCTGATAACCTGCAAAACAGACACCGTGAGCTCGTCACTGAGAAGGGGGGGTACCTCCTTGTGACCACCCTCCGGCGTGAGAATCAGACTAGATTGCTCTTGAATATAAGTGTATATTAAGAGAATGACTAGAGCAGATATCAGGTAATATATCAAGATATGAGATATGAGATAAGATGATACCATTCCAAGGTGTTGGAGTATTTATAGCCGAATGTAGGTTTCCAAGCAGGTACAGCCGGCTGAATAGTGTTCCTGTTCTGCCAACTGTGGGCTACGCACATGCCATGCTGGTGGTTGGTGGGTAGGCAGCGGCTGATAGTGACCAGGCCGGCTGTGTACTATTCCTGTTCCACCAACTGCAGGCTATGCACGTCCTCCGACAGGTTGGTGAGTAGGCAGCGGCTAATAGTGACATACAGTACAAGAGCGTGCTGCTCGTCATACTGTTGTCAGTGAGCTGTCGTATCTTTGGTCAGATCTTTGTCCATACCTCGTCAGGTACAGTACAAAAGATCCTCCAGTATCGTACGGACTGGCTTATTTGGGCGGGAGTTTTCCCGACTTTGTGCGGGAGTGTTCCCGGCTTGCTCACTCCTTCTTCAGGTGACATTACTGAATTATTTAAGAGTTAAGTGCCTTGTGCGTGTAGCCTTGCTGCGCAGGTAGCCTTCACTGATGGCTTGTATCCGCAGCTGCGGGAACAGGCGGAGTACTTCACCATTGGGAGGCTTTTCCTGCGGGAACAGCTTGCGTACTGCGCGTAAGGACGTCACGTCTCTGAGCATGGTGGGTCCTGCGGGCCCAGTTGGTTTTTGCGCAGACGTCCCTCATCAAGGGGTTGCGAGTTTAGCCTTTGCGCAGACGTCCCTGTTGAAGGTGAGTCTTGCGGGTTCAACTGCGCAGACGTCCCTCTTTGAGGTGAGTCTTGCGGGTCCAACTGGGCTCTGCTGGGACCTACCTCTTTAAGTCCCCCCAGTCCAATGTTCTTCTCATGAATTGTTAATAAGTGAGGTGAACTTTTGGACTTAAGCAAAGGGTTTTGAAAAGGGTTTAGTTTTAAGGTTTTCCATGGGGATTCTTCCCGCGGAAGTCCTAATGTCACGTGTAGAAATTCCCGACTTTTCTGCTTGATCTTTGGGTATGATGCGGGTAGGTCTGTAACCTCCTCGCAAGTCAGGAGCATTGAGTTCCAGTTGTGTAGATTCTCCATGAGGTTTTGGTAATTTTGAACATAGTGATCAATTATGTTAAACAACCAATTCCATCTTGGAGCTTCAAACAATCTAGTTCTCGATGTTCCCGCTATGCGGGGATGTTATTCCCGTTTCCGCAAGCATGGCCCAGGAGATCCTTCTTGGTTTCAATTCCCTGCATAGTGCTAGGTATGTGAAGGGTTTCGCCTTGACACTGTACCCGCACTTGTCTTATAGTTACTTTACTTCCAAGGTATTCCTGGCTTCAATTCCCTGCGGGTGCTAAGTATGTGAAGGGTTTTGCCTTGACACTGTACCCGCACCCGTCTTATGGTTACTTGGTTTCCGAGGTATTCTTGGCTTCAATTCCCTGCAGGTGCTAAGTATGTGAAGGGTTTTGCCTTAACACTGTACTCGCACCTGTCTTATAGTTACTTGGTTGCCAAGGTAAGGGGTATATTCCCGCTTACTTTTGAATCTTTTTGAATTTTTTTTGAATTTCGAAGAGTTGGTGAAAGGATAAGAACAGTCCCAACTGTTGAAAGGACGGTTGAGTAGTCCGACGGTTTCTTCTGACAGTTTCAGGACGTGCAGGAAGTTATGGCGACGTGACAGTATATGGTCATTCTAGACGCTTTTTCAGGCGCGTGGGCGCGAGTTTTCGGGCGCGTGGCAGCGAAATTTATGGCACGCGTCCTTTCAACAGCTGTTGCCCGCTTGCTCTTTGCCACGTGTCATAGTTTCATTGTACCTGCGATTTCTCTCTCTTCCGCATTAAATTCATCGCATTTATTGCGATGAGTATATAAAGGGGGAGAGAGTGCATCTTAATCCACACTTTCACTTCTTTCTTCTTCAAGCGATTTCCGGCGAATACTCTAACCTTTCTGTCGAGCATTCTCCTGAAATCGTTGCCTTTCATCCTTCCAGAATGTCTTCTTCCCATGATGTTGAGGCTACTGCCGAGGAGTCTGACGTGTTCGTCGAGAATCCGTCGTCCACTTCTGATAAGGACGATAAGAGTACTGCTGGCGAGTGCCAGTGTGCTCTTCCCGTCGGCCAGTATCAGTATATCGTCAAGAAGTTCATGCTCTAGCCTTTCGAGCCTGAGTTTCCTGAGCCACACCAGACGGTGTATGATGCCCCCAAGGGCAAAATAGGGGTGTATGCTGCATTCTTCATCTATGGGAATCTCAGGTTCCCATTGACGAAGTTTGTATACCGTGTTCTGGAGAGACACGGTGTGCACCTGACGGAGGTACACCCAATGGCGATCGCAAAGATCCGCCATTTTGAATGGGTGTGCCTCATTCTGGGCATGGAGCCCCATGTCGACCGCCTGATGATCTTCTATTCTTGGAGGTGCATCCAGGGGTGGTATACCTTGGTCAATCGGATCAAGGGTCTGAAGATCTGCGCAACCGAGCGCAGTCTTCGGTCTTGGAAGCGGGAGTTCTTCTATATCTCCGCTCGCGTCGTCCCGATAGCGATGACGTTTAAGAACGGGAGAGCTCTCCCGAACCTTCACGCCTCCAACTATGAGGAGGCGGAATGGTTCGCCAAGATTTCCCGGATCCAGTCTCCGGTTTACCGCTTTGCGGAGTCCGGGATGGTGATGCTCGGGATAAGCCGGGTGTGGAAGAATGCTGGGGCGGAGGCGCCGCAGATTCCCATCGTCCTTGAATACGGTTTGAACTCTATCCCTTACGGTATGCTTCACATCTTTTTGCTGATTTAGGGTTTTTCCGCTAAACTGTTTTTTCTTTTTTCAGAGGGAAACGATTTGCAATCGCTTCTATACCCGCGGGAAGCTGATGGTCCCGCTCGGATGGGTACCCATGCTCTTGATGAGAACGAGTTGCCCATCTTGGAGCAAACGAGGGATCGGTTTGTGGAGGTCTACCCGCCGGGCCACCCGATTCTGAGCGCCACGCGGCCAGGTAAGGAGTTATTTAACCCTCGCCCTCTCAATGCTGAAACCTCTGCCGGAATTCCTCTAATTCTGTCATCTTCTGATGAGGAATCCGCAGACGGTCCTTTCTTGACGCGGAAGAAGAAGGCTGCTGGCGGAAAGGGCAAGGCGAAGGTTGCCTCCACCGCCGATCAGGGGAACCGGTCAAACTCGGAGACCGAGAGCGAGGAGGCGGCGGGGAACCCAGGTGGTGTTGAGACCACTGCTCCGGAGGCTGAGACGACTGTCACCTCCGAGCAGCCCAGGACGACGACGGTGACCGGTATGAAGAGGCCGGCTCCATCGGGTTCATCCCCGCCTGTTCGCACCTTCAAGCTCAAAAGGACCCGTAAGTATAAACTTCCTTTCTTAACTGCATAGCTTTCCGCCGTTATACTTATGTCTTCTTTGTGCAGGCCTGGATGCTACCGCATTCCAGGGTGGAGCGGGGAGGAGCACCTCCGGACCCATGACGGTAGGCTTGGCCAACCTACCTGAGGCGATGACCCAGGCGACTACGCCTGCTTCAGTTGTTGGTTCAGTTGCTCACACGGTTGAGCCAACTGTTCCAACTGTGACGACGTCCCCGCCGGCTGTCAGTGCCATATTCACTGATTCCTTCACTGAGCCGGCGGTGAGTGTTTCTGTGGATTCTTCCACAGCCGCGGCCGCGGTTGTGAGTTCACCTTCGGTGAGTTCACCTCCATTGGTTTCTACCACGGCGGCCTCCACTATGCCTCCTCCGGCGCCGGCGACTACGGTCGGTCCTTCAGGTATGTCCGGTTTTGGGGCGTCAAGCCAATCTCTGCCTCCTTCCCATCTGCCTGACCTCTTGGATGGATATCCGTTAGGTTCGGGTGATGGGTTTGGCGGCTACAGGCCTGTCGTCGACCCTACAGGTGCGTAGGGTTATTTTGGCCTTTTTATTATTTTATTTTATATATATATATTTTTTTATCATCTTTTCCTAACTGCTTTTTGCTTTTGCAGTGTCGGATTCCAATGAAGTGTATGTTCCACGATGGAACATCCGCCGAGGAACAACCCTTCGGACGCCTGTAGAATGCGTCGAATGGGCGCGCCACGCCGCCCCAAGGGGGGCGCTGGGGGAAGCAATGTCAAGCTACCAGGAGGGTAGGTTGACAAATGAGCTCCGGATTCTCCTAGCCCGGATGCAGCCGCGCGTCGAGCTGCTTTGTCGTGAAAACGACAAGTTAAAAGCAGCTCGTATCCAAGAAGTAGCTCAAGCGCGGGCTGTCCGGGAGGAGAACAGGAGGCTCTCCGCCGTTGCTGCGGAGAAGGAGAAGGCCTTCAAGGCCCTTGAAGTTGAAGTTCAGGCCCGTCTCGAGGCCCGTTCCAAGGCTGTCCAAGCTGTTAACGAACAGCTTCGGTTAGCTAAGGAAACCGCTCGGAACGCAACTGAGAGGGCCACCAGGGCTGAAGCTGTTGCTGAGCCTCTACGCACCGAGAATGAGGAGCTTAAAGCCAAATTAGAGAGGCTCCAGCAGGCTCATGATGCCTTGGCCATGGAAGACGCCAAGAAGCTCCAAGAGATCTTGGACCAGAGGGGCGTGCTTGACCATTCTGAGCGTAAGCTAAAGGGCGTCGAAGAGGCTGCGGCTAAAGAAGTGTTGCTTGCCAACCTTAACAAAAGTGAAGCCGAACGCGCTCGTAACCAAGCTCAAGCTGCCCTCCAGGAGGCTCTGGTTACCAAGGAATGGCTTCTACGAGAAGCGTTGTCGCAGGTAAGCTTAGCTTCATAACGTCTTTACGCTTTTCTTTGCACTAAGAAAAGGTTTTGATACTTGTATTTTTTCTTGTAGGTTGTGCATCGGGTCTTCACGGACACATCATACGACGATGCCATGAGCGCAGCCCTCAACGCTTCTCATGAGGATGGGGAAAAGGCTGGCTTCCTGCTTGGTCTAGGGTTCGTTGAGAAGGGCATCCCGCCTTCCAACTTCCCTTTATATGATGTGGATACTGAAGCTGCTTATGACCAAGCAGTGAACCAGTATGCTGCCTTCCCGCATCCAGTGGTGGAGAAGGTGAACGAAGTTGCTGCTGCTGATGATGGGTTAACCATTCTCAAGACCTTCCTTGAACCGCCACAGCCAAGTGATGGTGCGGGTACAAGTGGGTTTGGAGGAAGTGGTCCTGAAGCTTGAACCTTTAGATCCCTTTCCACTGTTAGGATAGGTTTATGTTTTTGTATAGATTTACACTCTTGTAGGCGGGTAGATACCCGGCCATTCTTGTAATACTTGAATTTTTATAGAATGTAAATCCTTTGTGCGGGTAGGACCGTCACTCTTACTTTATAAACGTTGTACGACTTGCTCATGCATATTATAGTTTAATTTGGCACTTGTTTTGCCGCATAAACAATGTATGATTCGCTTGTGCATACTGTAGTTTAACTTAACAATTTCTTAAGTACTTTGAATAAGTTAACCTATCAACGTGGCAGATAATAGGTTAAAGTTTTGTTTCCTCTTTCGTGATTGTGCGGGTAAGACCGTCAGTTGCACTTAGTAGGATGGCTAAACTTTACCTATATATGACATGCGTTGAGGTTTTCCTCATTTTTTCCTTGAAGATATTTTCTAAGTGTTCTGAATAGGTTAACCGTTCGACGCGCGGTTGTCGATAGGTTAAAGTTCAGTTTCCTCTATCATGATTGTGCGGGTAAAACCGTCACTTGCATTTAGTAGGATGACCAAACTTTACCTATGGCTGACCTGCGTGAAGGTTTTCCTTAGAAATTCTTGCCGTTTTTTGTGTTTATGCGGGTTTTGCCGCCTTCCACACGCAACGACTTCTTTTCACTTATTTATGCGGTGAAAACCGGCATATCAGTGTTTTGAATAAATTAACCGTTCGACGCGCGGTTGTCAATAGGTTAGTTCGGTGTCCTCTATCATGATTTGTGCAGTTAGGACCGGCACTTTCATTTAGTAGGATGATCAAACTTTACCTATGACTGACCTGCGTGAAGGCTTTCCTCATCTTTTCCTTAGAAATTCTTGCCGTTTTTTGTGTTTATGCGGGTTTTGCCGCCTTCCACATGCAACGACTTGTTTTCCCACTTATGTATGCGGTGAAGACCGGCATATCAGTGTGGAAAGTTCATTAAGTATAAATGTAAGACCATCAGCGTCAATGTGATAAGGAGAATAATTTCCATTAGAAGTGGCTCTGGGCCTTTTCTTTTACAAGTTTGGAATTAATCTACATGCAGACTGTGTAATTGAGCTCCCTTCCATGTTCTTGGGAGTGTCATCGAGCCTTTCGAGCCGATATGCACTTGGTTCGGAATCTCGTTGTTTACGCAGTATGTAGTTTCCGACATTGAAGCTGCAGTTTTATTCGTGTTTTCCCCAACTGGGGTTCTACACGCATTAGCCTGCTCAGCGTTCATTACGCCACGAGGTGCGTGAGCGTCCCATCTCTGACAAATGCTTCGACGATGTCCTTCAAGTCTACGCATTCCTCGGTGTTGTGGCCTCTTGTCCAGTGGAAGTCACAGAATTTGCTCTGATCAGCGTTGTGACGCTCTCGGATTATTGGAGCCTTTGGCCATGGGAGTCTCTCGGTGTCGATTATCTCGGTGACGCTTTTGGTGAGTGGCGTCCATCTGGAGTTCCGGTTTGACGACGGCATGTTATCCTTTCCGCCCAACCGAGGGTGCGAGCCGGATGAGGTGTCAAAGTTTACCCTTGACTGCCAAATGCCTAGCTTCCTCTTTTTGTTTAGTCGGGCGGTAAGAACATTGTTTTCTCTTGTTTTTTGGGTGTAGAGGTTTGTGCTTTGGGGAAGATCTCTACCCAGTTGCTTTTCCGTTTCCGCGAAGCGTTTAGCTGCTGTCATGATGGCATCCCTTGTGGATGGCATGCCATCTTTACCCGTTAAGGTGCGGATGAGCTCTGGGTCTTTTGTGCCCTGGATGAAAGCAGCGCGAACAAGATCTTCGCTAATATTACCCAGACTTAGCTTCTTTGAGTTGAAGCGAGTGATGAAGTCTAGCAAAGATTCAACTTCCTCTCGAATGCAATTGAGGATTGTCCATTGCTCTTCGGTATACTTTCTTTGTTGGCTGAAGTGTTGGCTAAACTTCTGTTGGAAGTCTGCCCAATCGTAGATGTGGTGAACCGGTAGACGGTCGAACCACGCTCTGGCTGCTCCAACCAGCGTCATCTGGAACATATAACACCACGTGGGTTCCGTCCAGTTGCTGACGGTTGCCCCCGCTATGAATCTGTTCAAATGATCGTCTGGGTCAGATATACCATCATAGGTGCCGATGTTTGACATCTGTTTGGCACTTCTTGGGGCGATTGCTTCCGCAATGTCCCTTGCAAACTTGGAGGTTCCCGCATTTGCAGCGGTTGGTCTGAAGGTTTTAGAGAAGTCACGTGGGTTTCCACCCGCGTTTTTTGGTTTGAAGGTTTCTCAAAAATTCCTTCTCGGTTGGAAGTCCGTTTCCTTACGCTTCCCTTTCGCCCTATGGCGAGGGTTTGCGTCGGTGTCGGATTCCTCCGAATCATCGTCCAAGTACTCGCACTCATTGCTCATGTTGAGCTGTTGAGTGCTTCCGAATTCGTCAGCCTGTTGGAGTAAACGCAAGCGTTCATCCAACTCAGCTTGGAATTCCCTTTGACGTTTTTCCGTCCACGCTTTAACTTGTTCAAGTGTTTGGCGGGGGGGCCTCGTCTGTTGTCTTTTCACCTGGGTATCAATGAATCCCAGGGGAGGATTGTTTACTGCACTTGCCCCGGCTCGGGTAACCGGGGTAGTGTTCGTAAAATTTACTGCATTTGCCCCGGCTTGGGTAACCGGGGTAGTGTTCGTAAAATGTGTGTATTCGCCGGTGTTCCCCCAGTAGCTGGGGTTGTGGTTACCGAGGTTTCTTGGTTATTCGCTGGCTTTGGCAACGGAGTAACCTTAACCATCTTTCCAGAAGTTTGAAAAAACTGAAAAAGAATAAGTTCTAGCTTTTATGCACGGATGTCGCCAATGAAGAAACACTAATCGACCCCGGGCAGATTATGGACGATCTGGGGGTTAAATAGATGTTTCCCACGAGGGGTTAGATCCGGCGAAGATGGTTCTTCTGATAACCTGCAAAACAGACACCGTGAGCTCGTCACTGAGAAGGGGGGTACCTCCTTGTGACCACCCTCCGGCGTGAGAATCAGACTAGATTGCTCTTGAATATAAGTGTATATTAAGAGAATGACTAGAGCAGATATCAGGTAATATATCAAGATATGAGATATGAGATAAGATGATACCATTCCAAGGTGTTGGAGTATTTATAGCCGAAGGTAGGTTTCCAAGCAGGTACAGCCGGCTGAATAGTGTTCCTGTTCTGCCAACTGTGGGCTACGCACATGCTATGCTGGTGGTTGGTGGGTAGGCAGCGGCTGATAGTGACCAGGCCGGCTGTGTACTATTCATGTTCCACCAACTGCAGGCTATACACGTCCTCCGACAGGTTGGTGAGTAGGCGGCGGCTAATAGTGACATACAGTACAAGAGCGTGCTACTCGTCATACTGTTGTCAGTGAGCTGTCGTATCTTTGGTCAGATCTTTTGTCCATACCTCGTCAGGTACAGTACAAAAGATCCTCCAGTATCGTACGGACTGGTTTATTTGGGCGGGAGTTTTCCCGGCTTTGTGCGGGAGTGTTCCCGGCTTGCTCACTCCTTCTTCAGGTGACATTACTGAATTATTTAAGAGTTAAGTGCCTTGTGCGTGTAGCCTTGCTGCGCAGGTAGCCTTCCCTGATGGCTTGTATCCGCAGCTGCGGGAACAGGCGGAGTACTTCACCATTGGGAGGCTTTTCCTGCGGGAACAGCTTGCGTACTGCGCGTAAGGACGTCACGTCTCTGAGCATGTGGGTCCTGCGGGCCCAGTTGGTTTCTGCGCAGACGTCCCTCATCAAGGGGTTGCGAGTTTAGCCTTTGCGCAGACGTCCCTGTTGAAGGTGAGTCTTGCGGGTTCAACTGCGCAGACGTCCCTCTTTGAGGTGAGTCTTGCGGGTCCAACTGGGCTCTGCTGGGATCTACCTCTTCAATATGCATACTAGATTTGGTTAGTGTCGGGTTTTAGCATCTATTTTAGAGTATTAGTTGAAACTTTTTCACTAATTTAGCAACGGAAGCATGAAAATATTAACAACCTATTGTTAATTTTATGAAACATGCCATTATGTTACAAAGCTAAAACCCGAAATAGGATCAATCTACAATAACAAATAGGCTAACAATATGTAAAATGTAAAATAACTCTTTTACTTTAAAAGAGTAGGTTGTGATGAAGAGGATGATGGGCTAGCCTCCAAGAGTAGGATGCCTCAAGTAGTTTATACCCACGAGCAACACCAAACGAGTGTTAGGACGAGAACACGAAAAAACCGAGCACCCGAGCCCTCCTTTTCTTCTTGCTCGGCCGAAAGATTCAAAGGGGGAGGGAGAGAGTTTTTGCACCACTTTAAAATTTGAAAGACAAGGAGCAAGATTGCATGTGTAGGCTAGTAGGTTATATCAAGAAAATTAACCAAGAGTCTAAGTTAGAAGATTGGCTTGTTGGGGTGGTGGTGGGTCCCACCCAACCGGCCACACCCTCTTTTCTTTTTTTTTGTTTTATTATATATATATATATATATATCATATATATATATATATATAAAACTAGCCTACACAATTATTAAACAATTTTATAATCTTTCCTTAATTATTTAACCAATTAAATAATTAAATAAATAAATAATCCAAATTATTTATTTTAATTTTTCAAGTGCAATTTTCAGAAAACCGATTTCCTGAATTTTGTGTTCGGTATTCGTTTAAAGATCACATCTTAAACAAATACAATCCGGTGTCTATCTAGCTCGTTATTGGGTATGACCCGACTTGGATCAAACACAGTTAGCCACATTAATCTAAATACTTGTCTCGGGCATACGAAATTCCAACAATCTCCCACTTGCACGAGATACGTAGACAATTAATGCTAGTGGTGAATCCCGCCTAACTCGGTCCACCACCCCTAATGTGTTTGACGAAGTGCCATTCAATAACATCATCCTCTTCAAGTACCTTACTTGAAAATGATTTAGGTGAATCAATCATCTATCCTTTTGTCGCAGATGTCATGTTAAATCCAAAGACATAGAACGATCATTCTCTGTTGATTTAACTTATCATGCCTTAGACATATAACTCTCAACGAATAAGAGGGACAAATCCCGTCTTGATTACATACGTCTTTCACAGTTACCTTATACTCTACCTGTACTTAGCCTTACACACTGCCATGTTTTAGAACAGCAAAGAACTAAGCCAAAGTATCATACTTGGTAAATATCAAGATCCGATATGTATCTCAGGTCAGAGGATACCATGATATTCTTCTTTACTCAAAATTTACTTATGATCAGTCACAAAGTCTCCATGTAGTAAAGTTTTGAGAGCGGGTCAGTCCAATATTTGTACCTAACAAATATCTATGAACCTTGGCAGCAAACCTATGCTCTATATTCATCTTATGAATATCAACCAATCCTAGTTCATAATAATCAAATTATTTGCTCCCACAAATATGATCGACTACGGACGTTTAGAATAATCAAATTATTCATGGATTAAACATGCTAATATGGAACATAACTTAATATATAATTAATCCATAATTATATTAAAATCTACTTACATCCGTTCCTTTACAAAATCTATACTAACTCGATCAAATCCACTCACTAGAATATCGAAGTCCTAAGGCACAAACGTGACTCTCATGTTTTGGCCGTTCCAGGAGCTTCGTAAGTGGGTCCGCCAAATTTTGATCGGTATGAACCTTGTGAATACATATCTTTCTCTTTTCAACTTCATCCCTTATGTAGTTGAATCTCCGCTCAATGTGCCTAGTCTTTTGATGTGCACGGGGTTCCTTGATTTGAGCAATCGCACCCTCGTTATCACAAAAAATTTCTAGAGGGTCCTGAATGGTACGGACTACCCCTAGATCGGCAATAAACTTCCTTATCCATGCAGCTTCTTGTGCTGCCAATGAAGCGGCGATGTACTCAGATTCTGTGGTGGATAAGGCCACCACATCTTGCTTGGAACTCTTCCATGATACCACTCCACCGTTCAAAACAAAGACATATCCAATTGTGATCGAGAATCATCTCGATCAGTTTGGAAACTCGCATCCGTGTAACCTTTTACTAGGAGTTCTTCCTCACCCGATCCGTATATCAGAAACATATCCTTAGTCCTTCTAAGGTATTTCAGTATACTCTTAACTGCCATCCAATGGCTGTTTCCTGGATTATGTTGAAATCTACTTGTCATCCTCAGAGCGCATGACACATCCGGTCTAGTGTATATCATAGCATACATGATGGATCCAATAGCCGAAGCATATGGGATACTATTCATCCTGTCTTACTCTTCCTTAGAGTTGGGACATTGAGATGTATCTAATACTGTCCCCCTCTGAATAGGCACCAAGCCTTTCTTAGAGTTTTCCGTCTTGAACCTTTTCAAGATCTTCTCTATGTATGCACTTTGGTTCAAACCAATTAACCGCCTCGATCTATCTCTATAGATCTTTATTCCCAAAATATAGGCGGCCTCACCAAGATCCTTAATAGAGAAACAACTTCCAAGCCATGACTTAATACCTTCCATGGTTGGAATGTCATTCCCAAATAATAATATGTCATCTACATATAACACGAGAAAGGTAATGATACTCCCACTAGCTTTCTTATACACACAAGCTTCATCGCCATTTTTTATGAATCCGAAGTTCTTAACTTCTTCATCAAATCGACGGTTCCAGCTTTGAGATGCTTGTTTTAATCCATAAATGGATTTCTTTAATTTGCATACTTTGTTAGGATGCTGCGGATCGACAAAACCTTCTGGCTGAACCATATAGACATCTTCCTCAAGATGTCCATTAACGAAAGCCGTTTTGACATCCATTTTCCATATCTCATAGTCATAATATGCAGCTATGGCAAACAGTATCCTTGCGAAAAAGTTTCATCATAATCAACCCCTTGAGTCTGAGTGAAACCTTTTTGCTACAAGTCTTGCCTTGTAAGTATCCAAATTTCCGTGCATGTCTGTTTTCTTCTTGAAAACCCACTTACTTCCAACTGGCTTGGAGTTCAGTGGTGGTTCAACCAAATCCCATACTTGGTTGTCATGCATGGATTGCATCTCAACGTTCATGGCTTCAAGCCATTTGTCACAATCAGATTGTGAAATTGCATCACGGTAGGTAGTAGGCTCATTGGAATCTACTACATAGCATCCATCTATGAAAAATTCATATCTATCTGGTGGATGACTAACTCTACCGGACCTACGAACGTTTTGTGTGTCTTGATCAACTATTTGATCATCTTCAACAACCTCTTGTTGAATGCTAGTGTCAACCAAACGTGTATCAGTCTGCGGTTCTCGATCCTCCTCGAGTTCCACAGTTCTGTTAGTTCCTTCCATAAGGAACTTAGTTTCTAGAAACTCAGCCTTCCGAGCAATAAATACCTTTTTCTCGTTAAGGTTATAGAATTAATACCCCAAACAATCTTTGGGATACCCTACAAAGATACACTTAGTGGATCTGCTTTCGAGTTTGCTTTGGGTGTTGTTCTTGACATAAGCCTCACAACCCCATACCTTTAAGTGTGATAGCATGGAACCTTTCCATGCCATATCTCGAAAGGTGTTTTGTCCACTTTCTTGGTTGGGGCCATATTTAAAATACAAGCCGCGTAGATCAGTGCGAAACCCCAGAAAGACGGAGGTAGATTGCTTCTAGCCATCATAGATCAAACCATATCTAATAAGGTTCGATTTCTCCTCTCGGACACACCATTGTGTTGCGGTGTCCCGGGTGGAGTAAGTTGCGAGACTATCCCACAACTTCTAAGATGCTCTTGGAAGTCATCATTTAAATATTCACCTCCTCGATCCGATCGAAGTACTTTGATTGTTTTGTTCAGTTGATTCTGTACTTCATTCTGGAAGACTTTGAACATTTCAAAGGCTTCGTCTTTGTTCCTCAACAAATACACATACCCATACCGACTGAAGTCGTCAATAAAGGCAATGAAGTACCTTTCACCATTTCTGGTCATTGTCTTAAAAGGTCCATATACATCCGAATGTATGATCCCTAATAAATCTTTTGCCCTTTCACTTGTACCAGTAAAGGGTTTCTTGGTCATTTTTCCTAACATACAAGACTCGCACTTATCAAATGAAACACTTTCATTTGATTCCAAAAGACCTCTCTTTTGTAGTGTATGGATGCGATCTTTGTTAATGTGACCAAGGCGATAATGCCATAAATAAGTATTACTCAAATCAGATTTGAGTCGTTTAGAACTTGATTGATACAATGTATTGTCAATGATTGTGTTATCATGAACTAATTCGTAAATGCCATTATACGGCATCGCCTTAAAATAAAAGACATTATTCATAGATACACAAATACCATCATTAACAAAACATAATTCATATCCATATTGTCTTAAAAGGGACACCGACATAATATTCCTAGTCAAACTAGGAGCATACAAAGTGTTATACAAAATTATTTCCAAACCATTTGGAAATTTTAATACAAAGTCTCCACGAGCTTCGACATCAACTCTTGCTCCGTTGCCCATGTAGAGACTTGTGTCCCCTTTCTTGAATTCCTTATTTCTCCTGAACCCCTGCAACAAATTGCAAATATGAGTTCCACACCCTGTATCTAATACCCAAGTGTTAGAAGAAATAACATTCAAGTTAATATGAATCATGAAAGATGTACCTGAGGGTTGCCCAGTTTCCCTCTTATCCTTCAATTGTTTGAGATAGGTGGGACAGTTTTGTTTCCAATGTCCCACCTTTCCACACTCAAAGCATGAATCGACTGAAGCAACCGCTTGCTTCTTTGGCTTAAACTTCGGGGTTTCAACCACCTCCCCCTTCCCTTTACCCTTCGCATGACCCTTTCCTTTGGCAACATTTGCCTTAGGCTCCGGGTGTTGCCTCTTCCTACTTCCTCCCTTATTGATCATGAGAACGGGCGAGACTTTCTTGCCCATTCCCGCCTCGGCCGTCTTAAGCATTACGTGAAGCTCCCCAATGCTCTTGTCCCACCCTTACATGTTATAATTCATAACAAACGTCTCAAAGCGCTTAGTTAGCCCATTTAGGATCAAATCCGTGGCTAACTTCTTCGAGATGGGACAATTAAGCCTCTCGAGGCGATCTATGTGACTCTTCATCTTGAGCACATACGAGGAAACGAACTGGTTTTCCTCCATCCTACAAGCATGTAAGGATCGAACCGTTTCGAACCTTTCCACTCTTGCTTGTTGAAGGAACATTTCCTTCAACTGTGTGATCATGTCGTAGGTGGTATGGAGTTCAAAGTCCTTCTAGAGTTCGGGAATCATAGTCCCGAGCATTAAGCACGACACTTGGATCGAATCCTCTTCGTGCTTAGTCCAGTTTAGGTAGGCATTGGTATCATTTATATCGGGTTCGTCGGGAATTGGTTCTTCTAGAACATAGTACCGTTTCTCTTATTTAAGAACTATTCTTAAATTGCGGTACCAGTCCATAAAGTTATGGTGATTTAAGCGATCCTTGTCTAATATGGATCATAAAGACAAATTGGAGACCGGTGGTATAAGATTGTTTTGAGGAGCGTTATTAGCGGCCATCTACAAATTTTACAAGGTTCAAATTAGTATTTAACTCAATTTAATTATTAATTACCCTTTACCAAATTAAAATTAATAATTAAATTCTAGAATCCAACGATAAACCAAACTCCAGTTAGGTGACCTTTATCCCGTTGTTCGATTTATCAAGGTAGTCAACTTTTGACAATTGCAACCCTTTGCAACTTCTAGACCTTTATGGGACCATCCGAAATCATATTTCGTGTCGGCAAGTTTATCCCATCAACACAATTGTATTCCACGCTTAAGTGACCTTTATCACGTGGCTTCCAATTCGAGTCGTCCTACTTGTGTCAACATGTGAGATTAACACATAAGTGGTTAGGTGACCTTTATCCCACTTATATGTCAAACCCACCCCAAACTTATTAGTTCACCCATAGCGGTTTGGTGACCTTTATCCCGCTAAGAGATCCTTAATAATTTGAGTGTTACACAAAAGGATTGTGTTAAACTCGTTTATTTTTATAAAAGGGATTTTAGTTTTCCTTATTCTAGATTAGGAAACTTTTACCATGTTCTAACATGCATTTAGTAACACGGTTATATGAAAACGATTTTCACCGGTTCTAATTATAATAAAACCATTTTTATTATAGGCGTGAGACGGCTATTTAATTATTTTATAAATACTACGTGTCACGTCAATTACCAATAATTATTAGAACCCATTTTATATGCTTGTTTTAAATGATCTATGTGACGGATTGATATCATATATCTACCATTCAAACACAATCAAACATAATCATACAAGCATGCAAACACCATAAGCAAACCATAAACACGAGCCTCTAAGCGGACCACACTTGTTGGCCGAACCAAGTGTGTGTCCTAGTCCGATCCTAAGGGACATAACATGACACAAGGATGAGTGATATGCTTCCACTTGATCTTGCATCCCAATGCTTCAAGTGTCTCCTCTTCAATCTTGTTGTGATTTCAACTTGGGCTTCTTAGTGGGCCTTGGACTTCCATAAGCTTCCTTGGGACCAAAAGGTGAATTTGGGCTTTAATGGGCTTTGAATCCCAAAATGGGCTTGTGAGGCCCAATTAACCCAAATAAGCCCAATAGGCCCAATTCACCAAAACTTGTAATTCTTCAATTTACAACAAATATATCCTAATACATTTGGTCTAAAAATGAAGAAAATTACAAACAACCTATTTACTATTACAACCATTTGTAAAATAAATACAAGCCCTAATTACTATTACATTCCAAATGAATAATAATAAAATTAAATCACAACACATAATCACAACATCCACATCGGTCTAGGCTCGGTTTAGGGACTAACTTACAAAATATGCATATCCACATATATATTTAAAAACTAAAAAACCCCTTGTGGCTCTTATTGGGCTTCGGCCCAACTATCAAAAATATTGGGCTTCGGCCCAATAAAACCCGGCGGCCCAATGGGCTTCGGCCCATTACAACCCCACGGCCCATTACAACCAACCTTTCTTTTTTTTTTGAACTTTAACATCCATATGTTAAAATCTTGGTTTTATAAAATCTCATATATGTTAATTTTATAAAACCAAAAGGGGAAAAACTAAAAGAAAACCTACGTCCTTGTAACCGGCTCTTGATGCCAATTGTTGGGTTTTAGCATCTATTTTAGAGTATTAGTTGAAACTTTTTCACTAATTTAGCAACGGAAGCATGAAAATATTAACAACCTATTGTTAATTTTATGAAACATACCATTATGTTACAAAGCTAAAACCCGAAATAGAATCAATCTACAATAACAAATAGGCTAACAATATGTAAAATGTAAAATAACTCTTTTACCTTAAAAGAGTAGGTTGTGATGAAGAGGATGATGGGCTAGCCTCCAAGAGTAGGATGCCTCAAGTAGTTTATACCCATGAGCAACACCGAACGAGTGTTAGGACGAGAACACGAAAAAACCGAGCACCCAAGCCCTCCTTTTCTTCTTGTTTCTGCCGAAAGATTCAAAAGGGAAGGGAGAGAGTTTTTGCACCACTTTAAATTTGAAAGGCAAGGAGCAAGATTGCATGTGTAGGCTAGTGGGTTATATCAAGAAAATTAACCAAGAGTCTAAGTTAGAAGATTGGCTTGTTGGGGTGGTGGTGGGTCCCACCCAACCGGCCACACCCTCTTTTCTTTTTTTTTTGTTTTATTATATATATATATATATAAAACTAGCCTACACAATTATAAAACAATTTTATAATCTTTCCTTAATTATTTAACCAATTAAATAATTAAATAAATAAATAATCCAAATTATTTATTTTAATTTTTCAAGTGCAATTTTCAGAAAACCGATTTCCTGAATTTTGTGTTTGGTATTCGTTTAAAGATCACATCTTAAACAAATACAATCCGGTGTCTATCTAGCTCGTTATTGGGTATGACCCGACTTGGATCAAACACAGTTAGCCACATTAATCTAAATACGTGTCTCGGGCATACGAAATTCCAACAGTTAGTACTTGTCAAAAGTCCAACCCGTGAATATAAACACATCAACACTATTTTTTTAACCGGCAACACTAGATACATCATTGATTCACCACTTTATGTCAATTAGGTGAAATTTTTATGGTTATTAAATATTTCAATTGAACATTTTGCTCATTTAATTATGGTATTAAATACTGCTCGCTCAGTTCAATTGCGTCAGTAGTCAGTAATTTATACTCACTTCTCTAGTAGTGTTTGTTATTAGACACTGATAGTATCTTAATCATCAACACGTAAAAGAAAGTGTTTGTTTACAACCCGTTTAATACACGAATATCAGGTGTAGTTTCATAAATAAATAAATATATAGATATACAAAGAAAAATGTTACATGGATCAATCTCACAATGCCTACATAATCACAGCTTGAAGACTAACATGTGGAGATGATGACCCTTATGTATCAGATTCATCATTTAGCGGGTTTCTTCGCAGAGGCCGCTTCCTGTGTATTTTTATTTAAAACGTATATAAATAAATTGATTAATAAATAATAAACGAGCTTAACCCAAATTAGAAAAAAATGACCAATGAGCCGAGATCAAGCTCTCGTATGTCAAAACGAGCTGATCTTGAGCCTAGTCGAGCTTGGGCTCTGCTCGTTTATACTAAAATATTAAAAACGAATCATACCGGAGCAGGTTGGGGCCTTTGTAAAGATTGTGCCATAACTAGTTGAACAACTTCAACAATCCTAATTTGACTATAGGCTAAGATCCTTTGGAAGTAAAGTGACGCGGAGTCTCCAGCCCTAGTCTTCAGTTGTGATATTGTACGGTCAATCTCGGATTCATGTTTCGACAAATATGGTTTCACAAATGTCCCATAAAGATACGTTGCTCCCTAGAATAATTAAAACAAACAAAAATGAAGACTAAATTCATTTTTAAGTCATAGTTATTTTGTTGTGGAACATTACCTTTGTTTTGGGATACCACAAGTATACACAAATTGCCAACTTTGCTTCACTATACAAAGGCAGCCTACAAATAACAACAAAACAAAATATAAATAAAGTTAACATTATATTAGGTGTGTAAATGAATCTAACGTTGGGTAAAATATTCATAAACTGTTCGATAGGAAGCTCGTAAGTGAAAGAGCATGAACACATGTCACCTTCATTCATTTAAATTTGTTTTTGTGCATACATTTATCTTCGTACCGTTTCAATGATTTACGTTTGCTAGATTACATTTGTTAGTTTATATATTTATATAATTCTTTTTAAGTCTATTACAATTTAGCCTAGTTTTATGAAATTTAAAAAATCTTTAACTAGAATTTAGTCTAGTTTTATTAAGGTTTTAAGGGAAACAGATTGATGTTCATGTTTACTTTTAATTGGTCTTCGTTCGGCTATGTTCTTCATATAGGTTCAATTATGTTCACATATTTACGTTCGTGAACAATGGTTTATGTTAACAAAGGAATACGAGCACATTCATTTTATTAACGAACGAATACGGACAAGAAAAACCCATTCGGTTAATTGTTCATGTTCAATTGTTTTTTCGTTAAAGTTAAATGAACGAACATGAGCATGCCCCATTTGTGATCGTTCGTTCGTTCGTTTAAGCCTATGTTATATTATAAGAGCTATCATCATTTTGGCCAAGTGACTTGTATGGTATATCTTAAATATAAAATTTCTAGAGAAATTTTTTTTATGAATGAATAAAAATGAATACCTAATACAATATCCAATCAAAATTGTATTAGATTTTGTTGCACACTTACCATCCAATTAAGGCATCACCAAACGGATCCCATACGATCATGGCAGCAATTATTATCCTGAAAACATTAGGATTATGGTTTTAAACTTTTAATAATTAAGATTATATAACGTGTGTTGTAATACGAGAGTAACATCAATAAAATACAATACCAGTACTGGCACCAAAAGCGAAGTTGTTCCACATCTGGTTTGTTTTTCTCTATAGATTTGAAGCATTCATAAGCCGGATATGCATATGCAAGCAACAATCTGGACACAATCAATGTTTAATCCAAGTTACACAACTTGTTTTTCTAAGTTTCTAATAAACATTTTAAGGAGATTAATGTTGATAAATAGTATTAAGACGTACATTAGTAGTCGGTTTAGCATATATCCTAGCATCTTGCCCTGTCACAAGTAATTCAATGATTAAGTAGATGAGGAACATAAACCATAATACTAAGAACTAATTTTATGGTACATTAGAAATAGACACCACCTTAAATACACCTAAAATAAAAATGTTTACAATTTTTTGCTATTAATTTCCAAATTCTTTTGGCAAATGACAATATGACTCATTTCAAGATAATAATTCATATTGTTATCTACTAAATGACACTCTTAACTTTCACATGTATCGTCAAGAGTAATCTCGATCACATACTCACTGTAGATTTACACTTGATTTCACATATAAGAAATACATGTTTTACGATTTCACGCGTCATAATTGTAAGTGAAATCAAGTGCAAATCTATAATGATTATGGAAATTAGAAATGCGATTATTTGAATAATATATATGATTCGTATGATATGAATTATGATTGCTCAATGAATTAAAGTTTAAATTATAAGAATCAAAGTTCCTTTTTTTTTCAATAAAGGAATAATTTGTAGTATGAAATTAGTCCAAAACTTCACTTTCCTTTATTCCTTTCGTCTTCTTTCCAAAAGAAATAAGTCAGCAGAACTTCATTGTTTCTAAAATGAGACATTCTAATGTTCTATGACTAAATTGCTTCCATTTTACAACATCTAGTTCCAAAAATAAAACATTTAATGTTCTTGAATTTCAAATACAATACCACAGTGTTAATTAGAGGTGGACAAATAAACCGGTTAACCGAACCGGCTAGAAAATCAAACCGAAACTGAACCCCGAAATTGAACCGGTTTGAAACCGATTATGTAGAAACCGGTTTGGAACCGATTTAAATAGTAGGTTGGAACCGGTTTGTTATTTTCTTCACCAAAACCAGTTCCAAACCGGTTAACAGAACCGAAACCGGTCAAAACCCGAACCGAAACCTATCGTAGCATGGTAAAAAAACCGGTTTCAACCCGAAACGAAACCAATTATAAACCGGTTTTGACTTTTATTGACCAAACCGAACTGGTTTTAACCCAAACCGGTTTTGAGTTTTAAACCGATTTGTGCACCTCTAGTGTTAATGGAAGGCAAACACCACTAGCAATAACACATTTTCTGCAGCCTATATGAACATCTATTACTAATGGCAAAAGCCTCGGTAACAAGTGTATCTCGTTTTCAATTTTACGGAGAATGAGCTTCTAAAAATCGTTTGTAGATCACTAACTCGCATACAAAAACATCAAGAACAATTCATTTAAACCTGGAAATTTCAAACACGATTGTGGAAATCATAATAAGCTAAATGATATAGTGAAATCGCGTAACATGTATGATCAAATCCTAGGAAATATAAGGGCCCGTTCGTTTCATGGACTTTTTTTTAAAGGATTTGGAATTGGCATTGGAATTGGATTTGGAATTGGAATGGAATGTTTGAGAATCTCTTTCATGTGTTTGGTTGGTTAATATGTATTGGAATTGGAATCTTCTTCATTCTCGGGTTTTTTTTTTGAAGAACGAGGACAATGAAGGAAATGACAGCTCGTTTAGGCTCGCGAGCCAGCTCGAGCTCGATAAGTGAAGCTCGGGCTCAGGCTCGTTTATTAAACGAGCTTATTTTTAGGCTCGAGCTCGGGCTCGATTCAGCTCGGCTCGATCGAGCTTTTTAACAAGCCGATCTCAAGTAACTCGACTTATTTGCACCCTTTATTTTCTAAAACCCTCCCCCAACTCATTCGTCATTCTCATCTATATATTCTTTTATTATTTTTTTTCTCTTTCTTTCATTTATAGTTTTAACTACTAATTATTTTGTCTTATTAGCATTTTCAATATAAATTGATTTCTAATATATTTTTATAGAAGGGTAGTTGGAAATAAAGTGTTCAGGTAATGCTTAAAATTTGGAGGTTTCCTATACCATTTCATTAAAATTTAGAAATAGAGTTTGGAGATAAGAAATGAATTGGAGTGGCTATTTAGATGATTTTTTTTTAATTTTAGAAATAAAGATGAGTATAAAAAACCAATTGAAAATGCTCTTATATCAAACTTCTTTCTTACCGGTTAGATAGCTAACTAGTTGTTTTGTTGGTCCACTGGTTCAACTAATAAGCTTGATATTAAAAATCGGTTAATGGCCGGAAGAATTAAAGAAGTACATGCGATTTTCACAAATTAACCTGTTCAACTCTTTTATTATATAATAAAACCAAGTACACGAACTACAATAGTCATAACCATTTATTTATACTAAACTCATTCTAATTTCTAACCCGACTCAAACTCCAATTTAATAACTAAATACACTCCTAGATAAACCTTATTAACGACTCAATAAATAACTCAACAATAATTATTTATGACTGATTCGATCTTTATCTTCTTAATTCAAGATTAATATCCTCAATCCTAACCTAACATTTTCTTCTTAAAATGTGTCGAAGACTTGCCAACAATATAATATCTTTCTGTCTTTAGCAAGATTAACAGTTATCTGTATGTAAATAGATTGACGCCAGCTAAATCTATCAGTAGTGTTACAGTTACAGATGTGAACCACGCAAACGAAGACTCGTATAGCAACACAAACTATTAAAAATGTATATGCTATCGATTTAAAGAATTAAAGTTTAAACCATCCATGTTTATAGAGTGTTTCAAGGCTTATAATTTGGATGGTAGCGAGATATGTGGATACTCCGTTAAAATAATATTATTATCTTACAACTCCTATAAATACTCATTTGGCATGCAAAAAATAAAAGCCATTAATAATAAAGAGAGACTTTCCGTTAACGATCGTTTTCTCCGTTATCTTTCTCCTTCGTCGACCGTCGCAACGGGTTGCCGTTGCTTAACGGCCGGCGTTAATATCTTCTCCACCATTTGTTAAACCGTAAGATTATTTTCACCTTTTCATTTTTATATCGTATGATTATATATATTTATATTCAATTATTCATCATTGTTTGCATTAGTGATTTCATGATCATATTTTTTACACAAGTTTATTATTTATTGTATTTGGATATCGATGCATTAGCAGGTCTACGTGTCGGGAATTTACACAACGTTAATTCTTGAAATGTTGACATGCAAACGTGATTCGATCATATTACACGCAAATTTACGTGGTGATATACAGACTAGGGCCGGCTCCGAGAAAGCAAAAAAAATTTTGGGCGAATGTGAAATTTTTTTGGGCCTTGAATAAAATGAGTAATTTGCTGAGTTTAAACAATTTAATTTATATACGGACTTACTTAGTTATAAATTGGGTTATGTAAAAACTTTTGTATAAAAACTCAGTTAAGTATGACATGTGCCAGACATGTGATGGGCATAATTCTCATTTGAGACATTTTTATACAAAAGTTTTTACATAACCCAATTTATAACTAAGTAAGTCCGTATATAAATTAAATTGTTTAAACTCAGCAAATTACTCATTTTATTCAAGGCCCAAAAAAATTTCACATTCGCCCAAAATTTTTTTTGCTTTCTCGGAGCCGGCCCTAGTCTGTATATCACCACGTAAATTTGCGTGTAATATGATCGAATCACGTTTGCATGTCAACATTTCAAGAATTAACGTTGTGTAAATTCCCGACACGTAGACCTGCTAATGCATCGATATCCAAATACAATAAATAATAAACTTGTGTAAAAAATATGATCATGAAATCACTAATGCAAACAATGATGAATAATTGAATATAAATATATATAATCATACGATATAAAAATGAAAAGGTGAAAATAATCTTACGGTTTAACAAATGGTGGAGAAGATATTAACGCCGGCCGTTAAGCAACGGCAACCCGTTGCGACGGTCGACGAAGGAGAAAGATAACGGAGAAAACGATCGTTAACGGAAAGTCTCTCTTTATTATTAATGGCTTTTATTTTTTGCATGCCAAATGAGTATTTATAGGAGTTGTAAGATAATAATATTATTTTAACGGAGTATCCACATATCTCGCTACCATCCAAATTATAAGCCTTGAAACACTCTATAAACATGGATGGTTTAAACTTTAATTCTTTAAATCGATAGCATATACATTTTTAATAGTTTGTGTTGCTATACAAGTCTTCGTTTGCGTGGTTCACATCTGTAACTGTAACACTACTGATAGATTTAGCTGGCGTCAATCTATTTACATACAGATAACTGTTAATCTTGCTAAAGACAGAAAGATATTATATTGTTGGCAAGTCTTCGACACATTTTAAGAAGAAAATGTTAGGTTAGGATTGAGGATATTAATCTTGAATTAAGAAGATAAAGATCGAATCAGTCATAAATAATTATTGTTGAGTTATTTATTGAGTCGTTAATAAGGTTTATCTAGGAGTGTATTTAGTTATTAAATTGGAGTTTGAGGCGGGTTAGAAATTAGAATGAGTTTAGTATAAATAAATGGTTATGACTATTGTGGTTCGTGTACTTGGTTTTATTATATAATAAAAGAGTTGAACAGGTTAATTTGTGAAAATCGCATGTACTTCTTTAATTCTTTCGGCCATTAACCGATTTTTAATATCAAGCTTATTAGTTGAACCAGTGGACCAACAAAACAACTAGTTAGCTATCTAACCGGTAAGAAAGAAGTTTGATATAAGAGCATTTTCAATTGGTTTTTTATACTCATCTTTATTTCTAAAATTAAAAAAAAATCATCTAAATAGCCACTCCAATTCATTTCTTATCTCCAAACTCTATTTCTAAATTTTAATGAAATGGTATAGGAAACCTCCAAATTTTAAGCATTACCAGAACACTTTATTTCCAACTACTCTTCTATAAAAATATATTAGAAATCAATTTATATTGAAAATGCTAATAAGACAAAATAATTAGTAGTTAAAACTATAAATGAAAGAAAGAGAAAAAAATAATAAAAGAATATATAGATGAGAATGACGAATGAGTTGGGGGAGGGTTTTAGAAAATAAAGGGTGCAAATAAGTCGAGTTACTTGAGATCGGCTTGTTAAAAAGCTCGATCGAGCTGAGCTGAATCGAGCCCGAGCTCGAGCCTAAAAATAAGCTCGTTTAATAAACGAGCCTGAGCCCGAGCTTCACTTATCGAGCTCGAGCTGGCTCGCGAGCCTAAACGAGCCTGTCATTTATATAATTTTTTAAAATATATATATTACTAATTATTAATTAATATATATATAGTGTTATGAAAAAATAAATAAAAATAACTAAATAATATATATTATTTTATACGTAAAATTATAATAGAAAAAATATATAAAAACAATTATAATTATATAAAAATAGTTGATATATAGTAAACGGGCTGAGCTCGAGCCGAACTCAAGCTTGAAAATCTACCCATAAGCCAAGCTCGAGCTTTGAAAATAGAGCTCGAAACGAGCCGAGCTCGAGCTCTATGTAAGTTAAACGAGCCGAGCTCGAGCCTAGTCGAGCTCGTGTTCGGCTCGGCTCGTTTGCAACTCTATAGAAAATGATGTATAAATTAAAGAAATTGTGTTTTATTAAATTTTAAAGATGAAAATAAAAAACCCATTGAAAAAGCTCTAATACACATAAAAAACAAACTTTTAGTAGCCTAAAACTTAAAACGAACAAATAAAACTATGAAATCGACGGAGTGAAAAATTTTAAAACGGCTTAAAAAACCATAAACACGCTACCTTTGCTCGTGATTGGCTCGTTTACAAACCAAAATCGAACTATCATTTTCTAAGCGAACGTCTAACCAACGTCAAGCGCATTGGCCAGCCCCTAAGCGGATTAACCAACTCACACAAAAGCACCAAGCCAACTCACACCTTCCTTCTCTTCTTTCCCTTTGACTTTGCTTCAATATCAAAACCCACCAAAAACACAGATCCCCTGAATCATCCGACAACCGTCACATATTCAGGTACGATGAAACTGTCTTTCTCACTCTCATCCTCAAAACAATCAAAACCTCAATTAAAACAACCTCAAACTCAAACCCAACAACGCCCACAACCACCATCGCCATCCTCGTCTTCTCCGAACAAAGAATTCGTCACAGAATTCGACCCGTCAAAAACCCTAATCAACCCCAATTCCAAAACCCATGTAATCCCACCAATCGCCAATCACTGGCGACCAAATAAAAAGTCAAAAACCCTAGATTTACCCGATAAATCTGACGACCCGAATATCCAATTCGAAACCGTAAACACTTCAATTGACCCGGTTGATACCAACATCTCATATGGCCTTAATCTCCGTCAAAAACCCATTTCCGAGCAGGGTTCAGAAACTCGACCTGACCCGGGTTCCGAACCGGGTCGGGTCGAACAGGGTCGGGTCGGGTCGATCGATGAGTTGATGTTGAATAAGTTGAGGTATGATTTGGATAACTTGCCGGAAGACAGAGGGTTTGAGGAGTACGACGAGATGCCGGTTGAGGATTTCGCGAAGGCATTGTTGAAAGGCTACGGGTGGCGTGAAGGGCAAGGCGTCGGGAAGAACGCGAAGGAGGATGTGAAAGTTTTCGAGTTTAAGTTACGAACCGGGAAAGAAGGGTTGGGGTTCGTTAACGATTTGCCCGCCCCACCGACCGACACCCGAACCGAAAACCGAGGCGCAAAAAACAATAAGGAAAAAGAAAAGGCTGCGAGTCGGAGTAAAGATTACGATAAGAAAACGAGTGGTAAACGGGGCCGGGAAAGAGACAACATGAGTGATAAGCGAACGAGTACGAGAACAAAGTCGTGGTTAGTGAGTCGGATACGGGTGAGAATAATAAGTAAGGAGTTAAAAGGAGGGAGATTATATTTACAAAAGGGTGAGGTTGTGGATGTGGTGGGGCCAACGAGCTGTGACGTGTCGATGGATAATAGTCGGGAGATTATACAAAACGTTGACCAGGAGTTTTTGGAGACTGCATTGCCGAGGCGAGGTGGGCCGGTGCTGGTATTGTACGGGAGGTATAAGGGCGTTTACGGGAGTTTGCAGGAGAAGGATGTGGAGAACGAGACTGCGGTTGTGAGGGATGCGGATTCGCATGAGTTGTTGAATGTTAAGTTGGAGCAAATTGCGGAGTTTGTTGGTGACCCGGAGGATATCGGGTACTGATTGGTTTCATCTTTCAGGTACTCGTTTTTGAAAATCGTATTGGATTGTGGAATTTGTGACATTATATTGAAGTTGTGTTAACTTGATTCTTGAAGTTATTTATTTGATACGGTTATCGTTGTTTAAACTTTATGTTGTAATGATTGTAATATCGATGTTGCCTTGCAGGAGTTGTAGCTTATGTGTTTGTTTTAAGAGTCGTATTTTAATAGCTCGTTTTGATCATGTTTCGTCTTGCTTGTCTTGGGCTCGTACATTTTAAGTTTCTCGCGTCTAGGCTTAAGGTTCGCTCTTTGTGCTAGAGCGTTTACATAGCAGAAATAAACCCCGTGTTTTGAGAGTTGAGTAAATGGTAGCTTAAGCTCTGTACGGATCATGAAAATGGCGAATAAGGCGTTTTTTAGCACGTAGGTTTTTCTTGTTTTTCAATTGCAGCCTTTGTTTACTATTGTTGAGCTTGTTTTTGGTGCCTGGTTTGCAGTGTCGTTATTGGTTAGGAACTAGAAAGACCGATAGGATAGGACCGTTGTACCTTTTGTTATAATGTATGTGTGTGTCTATGCAGTAAATTTCGGTGGGATATCGGTTATTGGTCCTCATGTGAAATATCGGTCTGAATATTGGTACCGATAATATCGGCAACATTGATTGATATTTGGCCGATAATGGCCGATACTTCACCGATATTTCACTGATATGTCATCATATTCCCGATATCAGTGTTTTAAGTCTTAATTTTAAATTTTAAGTTTAATATTAGTGTTAAATTGCTATATATATATATATACCAATATCTCACCGATATCCCCCACTGCGATAACTGATATCTCAAATACCGGTCCTAGACTGATATCCGATATTTTTCGGCATTAGCTGCATAGGTGTGTGTGTATATATATATATATAGAGAGAGAGATGAGTGGTAAAGTGGTAATGTTTTTTTGGTGTTTTTAGTTTTTCTTGTTGGTTTTTAGGTATTTTTGAAGAATGATTGTTTTTCCGACATAGCAGATGACTTGACACGTTTTTCTGTTTCTTTATTGTGGATGGTCTTATAGCTTAAGTCAACCGAGATTTCAAACAAGTTTAACGAGTGGTTTTTATATTTTGAAACCTTTTGTAAAGATACACTGCACTACTGCAGTCTGCAGGATACAAACAAGGTGGTTGAAAATTAAAATAGCAGCCAGCTTCATGATCATATTATATCATGAATTCATGATATATGTTACTTTATCAAGTTCGGATATGTTCGTCTCACAGTTGTCTCATTTGTGGCATAAATAGTGTGCACTGTGTAGTAGTGTAATAGGCGAGACGAAAGTGAGATTTACAAAATTGATAAAAGATCTCAACTATACTTTATATGTATTTGTTGCTTCATCAGTTCATCGAGCTTAAAAACACTTTCAAACTTTGTATGCGACACGTTTCTCGCTTGCATAATATGGTTTAACTAAACATACTGTGATTGTTTCGCTTGAAGATGCAGAGTTGCTCATTTTTTTTTCTTGTTAAAACAGGTTTGGGTTGGAGCCGGTTCCAGTTTGGTTCAACAAAAGTCAAAACTGGTTTGAGTTGGAACCTGTTTGGAGGCAGGGAAAACCCAACCTTATCTAAGTTCCGGTCCTTATTGGCGTTTCATAAACCTGATAAGTTGAACTATTTTGGGTGACAAAACGATTTCGTTGCGACCTAAATTTGCGACATTTGAGACCAGGTTGGTGTTAAGTTTGATGTTTAAAAACGAATATAAACTTTGTATAATCTACATGTTGCTACAATGAATCTGACTGGATATTTATACTGATTTATACATCCAATTAATTAAGCCTTAAGCTATTTAAATTTAACACTTCTAACTATAACTTGTATGGTGCTTTATATTGATGCTATACTTGAAATGGGTTGGAAAACACCCTAACATGACATGTAGGTGGTGTAGTGTACATCCGCTAGTGTATCATACGTTGGTATGTGAGACGATGTGTCTGTTATACGTTTGACATATGCCGGCTTGGTGATTTTGGGTTGCGTACCATACGCTGAGTCGAGGCATAATTGGTGGTGATAATTATTTGGGGTATATGTTAATTGCTTAGCTTTAGTTTAGCCGATAGGGCATAGGAGTTCTGTGTCACACAAAATCATAGGGACTATGTAGTTTGGTGCTAGTCGAGTACTGGGATATGAACTAGTAATTTTGACCTAATAGTGATTAATTGGCAACTAGTTGGCGGGCCTCGATAAGTGATTAATCGATGTCTAAACTCAATTTTTACAATCATGATGAGGAGTGGTTTTAGCTTAAGTACCAATTTTACCCCTCACACTACTTATTTTTCTATCAATCCAAAAATTCAGCCTACATGAACGCGCAAACAAGATTTGTAACATGCAAAAATACATAGTAACTTAGAATGTTACTATTGTTACTAACACACCCGTACCTATGGTACCCGTTTATTATTAAATAGAGTCGGTTCCTAGCTCTAGCATATGGATATGATCGGGTCCCGGACTCCCGGGGTTGGATATGATTCTAGAAGCTGAAGGAAACCCAACGAACCCCAATTTTAACTCTAATCAGATAAAACAATCTAGTTATAAGAGGAGAAGATGATGATTAGTATTTAGTCATAAATATCTCCCCTGACTATCAACGCCTATATAACAATGCATTGAATTGTTAATAAGTATCAACGTGCTGATTTTGTATATCACCCCTAACTATCGAGACGCCTGTGTACATGAGATCACCATAATCATTAATTGCTACCTGCTTCATCATCTCTTATTGGTATGTGATCACCATCTATACATCATGAAAATAAAAGTTTGACCAGATGAAAGTCAACGTTATACATTTTGTCTCACAACGCGACCTGTCAGACCCTATTAAGACCCGAATGGCTCTGGATCTATGTATGCTAAAGATGGGTTATCGGGTCCCGAATCATGTTCTCAATGGGGAAAACCCGAGTTGTACACCCCTAGCTGTCACACACAATCGTAGGGGTTTTTTTTTTTTAAATATAAGATCAAATACCAATTTTACCACTCTTTACTTACTTTTCTATCAATGCAAAAAATCAATGTAAATGAATGCACAAACGAGATTTGTAACGTTCAAAAATACATAGTAACATAAAATGTTACACCATACAATTTTTACTAGTACATGTGTAAACAATCTTCAACACTTCAAATATCTTTCTTTTAATCTACTAAACTAATTAATTAATAAGTGACCCGAACACCTTGGTATCTAAGAATCTCCCCAATAAGCTCGCCTTTACCCGACCCAACATACCTCCCACATATCTCGCCATCTCTTATGAACAAAAAGGTCGGGACCTCAACGACATCCATATCTTTCAAGAATTGCATGCAACTAGCGTTCTCGTCACCATTCATCCTTGCAAAAACAACAGTGTCCATTTGTTTTGATAGTTTTAGCACCGTTGGGTATACCTTCACGCAAGGGCCACAGTGTTTGAGGCCAACGTCGAGCACGATGAGCTTATGATCCTCCTTGTGATCGGCTATTAGCTTCTCAACGTCTTCTCTGTTGTGTAGTTGTACCTATTGATAAAAAATAAAAAATAAGGAAAAAAGTGTTTGTTCATGTACATAATAGTAACATTATGAAAACATTTTGGAACGTTTATTTTTTATATTTTGGTTACTTAAAATAATTGAAATATAAAAATTATAAATAAACGCCAAGTATGTGACTATGTGTATGTGTGTGTATACATGAAAATTCATAATTCATAAAACATAAATACACATTTAAACATACATGTATCTAGGGGTTATCAAGCAAACAAATGTGCTCTGTAAACACTTAATATAGAGTAGGGTTCGAGAAGTGTGAAATGATGACAAACATATTCTCTATCACATAGAGAGGTTTTTGCTCCCAACGAGACTCAACACAAAACAATAACTTATCAATTAAATATAATATACGAACACCACAAAGTACCACAAAGTATGTGTATATATAAAAGTAGGGAAAAGTTAACATACAAATGAAATTAGCGTGCTAATTGTGAGAATCAAGTAAAGTAATTATATATACAAGTAGAGTAATTACATAATTACTCTACTTGTATATATAATTACTTTACTTGATTCTCACAATTAGCACGCTAATTTCATTTGTATTTAATCCAAACCTTATAAAAGTAATAGTAGTAAAAAATATGACAGATAAGTACATAACTATCATCCTATGTATTCATTTTCTTTTGAACTAAATCGGTCTATTTTCTATTTATGTTTCAATTTTTTTAACGGTCATTAAAATCACTCACAAGTCATTTGTCCACTCGATCAAATATTTATTACCAAATTCAATAATCGAAAGAAGAAAAAATAGCTTACTCACCTATCTCTCATATACTTGCCAAATTTTATTAGAATTTCAAAAGAAATTTAATTCTAATAGTTCTATTCAAAAACTGATTAAAGGCGATGGTCATCCAAGATGTTATTACAAGGGAATATAAAGAGAAAACTTACGACGCCAGAGTGACTATCCCCGTAGTACAAAACATCCCCCATCAAGCGATCCGGTCCGATCCCTTCCTCTTCATGGATCTTCTCCATACCTTTATAAAAATTAAAATGAGGCACTTTTTCAATCTTCTCCCGCTTAAAAAACTCGGTCATCTCGTCCGATTCATCACCCAAAACGAGCAAGAACATGACGTCGTTGCAAGTTCGGCTTAAGTTCACCATGAACGGGTAAATCTCGCTGCTTTGTTTACTGTTTCTTGCCGCGAATTCAACCACCACCAGCTTCTGTTTGGCGTCCCGTAACGCTGCGTCAAATTCCGCCACAGTGTGGATATGTTGCACCTAATTATATTAGACACAGTGCAATTAGACAAATGTTAGAGGTAGTACTATTTAAATATACGCTAAATCTAGGGGTTTGCGTAAAATCAAATAAATCAATTCGAAACCGAAACAAAACTGCCGGTTTGGTTTTATTTGTAATTAGACAAATGTTATACATGAAAACATTGCACCTAGGAGGACATTACTCAACGAGTAATCCCTGAGTACTCCACACCTAGGCCGAGTATCCGGCGAGCTATTCCCAGTACTTCCCAATTAAATCGAGCACTCACAACTCCCCAGTCAACTAACTAGGTACCGTACTACCGCCTAGTGACTTCTGCAACACTAAATTTTGTTAAGTATTATGTAGATATTCGTTAAATATAGGGGTTTGCGTGAAATCCAATAAACCGATGCGAGACAGAGAAAAACAAACCAAACAAAACCAGCGATTTGGTTTTATTTGTAATTAGACAAATATTAGAGGCAGAATTATGTAAATATACACTAAGCCCATACCTGGCCCAAAGGGTGGGCACGAGAGGCCCACTTATATATAATTTTGTTTAAAAAAAACCTATAAAGTGACTCATTGGTTGGTTAAATGAGAGGCAACTTTATAGAATAGTAATCAAGTTTCAAGTTTGTTCCAATTAAGTCACTCAAATTTTATTTTGTCTTAATTAGGTCACTCAACTTTCAATTTAGTCTCAATTAAGTCACTCAACTTTCAATGTGTCTAAATTAGGTCAGTCAACTTTTAACTTTCAATAAATGTTCTAATACTATATTTTTTTTACCTTCATATTATGTGTTTATAAATAACTTAAACATCATTAAAGCCAAATTTTTTTTATTTTTTATCAGTAAATGCATCACTTACGATAATATAGTAGTTGTCCCTCTCATTTTACAACACAAATTGAAATTTAAGTTACCTAATTGAGACAAACTGAAAGTTAAGTGACCTGATTGGAACAAAACAAAATATGAGTGACTTAATTGATACAAACTTGAAACTTGATTACTATTCTATAGTGTTTTCCTAAATGGAAAAAGTGTTAAACTATGGAATTAATTTGTGTTAATTTTTTATAGGAAAGATCTTTAATTTGTGTTAATTCTTTATAGGAAAGAACTTTAATTTGTGTTTTATATCAGCTCATTTTAAAAGCTTGTTTATTATTAATTTTTTGTTTTAGTTTTTGTCAGTTTTGGGTTTTTAAAAGGCGGCACTGTTGGTAAAATTGTCAAATCATCTTATTGAGAGCGCAATCATTTGATTGAGAGCATGATTCTTACATCTTATTAAGAGCATGATTCTTAGGGGCCGATTTTTTTTACTCATCCCAGGCACCGGAAATTTTAACGGATTCTCGAAGACAGCCATGACAAACCGAAACAAAACCGACGGTTTAGTTTTATGTGTAATTAGACAAATGTTAGAGGCAGTATTATCACTATCATGAAAATACGTGTTAAATCTAAGGATGTGCATGTAACCAACAAAACTGAAAAAAACCAAACCGAGAGAAAACCGGCAGTTTAATTTTATGTTTTTGTAAAACCCGAACTTATAGTTTGGTTTTGATTTTTGCATGTAGTCCGCAAAAGTCATAACCATAACCGAATGTTTTCAAAAATTCAAAAACCTAAGTTCCAATGACTAAACTCACCTTGTCTTCTTCTTTTTTCTTGTCTTTCTCGGTTTTCTTGGCGGCGTCAGTGGCGGCGCCGGAGGCAGCTTTGGTTATGAAAAGTGGTGGCGCGTGGGATTTGGGTTTGGCGGGAAACAAAGAATGGAGTTTAGGGTTGTAATGGGAGGAGTAGATGTGGAGTTTGGTGGTGGAGTGGATGGTGGTGGTTGGTGGGTTGAGTATGAGGTTTGTGAAAGCTGCCATGATGGTGGTGGTGATGATATTATGGTGATGAGAGATGAGATGAGATGAGATGAGATGAGGAGTTGAAATTATTAAGGTGGGATGAGAGATTGAAATCTAGTGAAGAGTGATTGTGAACCACTTGAGTTTCAAGCTCATCCAATTATGTCCACCATACACTTTGATTTTTTCTTAAATAGATATTTTAATAGTCTTTTCTAGTGTAGTGACCCAACGGGTGCAAACGAGTCGAGTCGAGTCGAGCCTGAGCTTGACTAGGCTCGAGCTCGGCCCGTTTAACTTACGTAGAGTTTGAGTTTTAGTTCGACTTGTTTCGAGCTCTATTTTCAAAGCTCGAGCTCGGCTTGTGAATAGATTTTCAAACTCGGGCTCGGCTTGGGCTCGGATTGTTTGCTATTTATCAATTATTTTTATATAAATATAATATTTTTATATATTTTTCCTATGATAATTTTATGTATAAAATAATATATATTATTTAATTATATTTATTTATTTTTTATAACATTATATATATTAAATTATTAATTAATAATTATTAAATATATATTTTTTAAAATTATATAAATGACAGACTTGTTTAGGCTCATGAGCCGGCTCGAGCTCGATAAGTGAAGCTCGGCTCGGTCGAGCTTTTTAACGAGCCGATATCGAGTAGCTCGCAACCAACTCGGCTTGTTTGCACCCCTAAGTGATAGGAAATATAGGTCTACAAATCCACTTCAATCTCCACAATACATACAATACTTTAAGAAGATATGAGTGGCTCAATAAAGAAATACCATGATCTTTGTAATCTCTGATTCGATCTTGAGAGCATTCAGGTGGGCTTTCGAGCGAATGGTTTTCCCCAAAACGGAAGATAATTTGGAGGCGCTTAATAGCTTCGTATGGTTGGATTGGCTTTTTTACCATTGAATTAGCCCGTACGAAGTACTAAACAATTTTCTGTTTGTTCGGCTTTAAAAGAAAGATATTTTAGCAATAATTGGTTAAAAGTACTAAACGATTTAGTTACCCCTGGACCCGACCTCGCCTCGTCGGAACAAGTTCTACCTTTACCTTAGGGCTGTACAAAAAGCTTGTGGCTCGCTAGAATATAACTAGCTGAAAAAACTTGATTTGATACAACCTGAGTTAAGTTGGCTTATTTTTGTAACCTCCAAAATCGACCCAAGCTCAGCCTCGGGTCATAGCTCGGCTCGATCTTAGGCTCGTTTAACTTCAAAACCGAGCTCAAGCCTAGCTGAGTTGTCCCGTTTAATTTCGAACTCAAGCTCGAAACCACACTGGCTCAACTCGGGCTCAACTCATGAACAACCCTACTTTACCCGGTCAAAACCTGACCCGACCCACCTCGTAAAAAACTCGGAAACCCGATCAAATACCGGACTATACCCGGAACCAGTTTCTACCCGACCTGATGTTGACTTTTGTTGATCATACCCTTAACCGGTTCCTACCCGGTTTTGGTTTCTAAAAGTACCCGGTTTGTGCACCTCTAAATTAAAGAGTACAAAACTTATACATTTGCAGATTGGGCTCAAAGTGGTTATATCCAAGCCCAAAATGACTACTAACACATTTGACCCAAAACAAACTTGTGAAAACGAGGGTATTTTCGTAAAGAGTATTAAGAGAAAACTTATATGCCTTAAAACAGCGATAAACTCTTTCATAATTTCGGACCACTTAACATGGCAGCATACAATAATTAGTTAATTACATACGTATTTTAAGATATAAAGCATTTAGGTCATGTTTGGTTTACAGTATTCCTTAAAATTGGAAATAGAATTAGAACGTTTTCCGTTTAAAAGCGTGTTTGATCAAAATAAGATGGAATTGTAATAGGAACTTTTTTTCCCTCCAAATTATTTCATTCAATGCATTACGTGTTTGGAATTCGTCACTTGTGACTAAAATATCCCAAACGATTTTACACGCTAAAACCAAAATCATTTATCAAAATAATACTAGAAAATCAAAATCACACCACGAAGTCCAAATCATTCCATATTTCACAAAATGCTTGAATGTCGTAACCCGAAATAGAAATCACCCCTTGTAGGGGTATGGTACTAAAACCCGGTTCTACGACCCTAAATCTATTATGTTTGGCTTATTTTATTACATGGACTAATATAATGTTATTGGGCTGAAGGGGTTTTGTGGAGGTAACCCTAATTGGGCTAGGCCCATTAGGGTACCATGATGGTGGCCATGAGACTCTCTATATAAGGAGGTCTCCACCTCCTTATTAGAGGTCATGCTCAATAAGAGCCACCACCACCTTTTTGTGTCTGTGAACAAGAAATCCTCAGGATATCTTAGCAGTCACCTCCACACCCCCGAAACCATTGCAGGTTTCAACATTGCAGGTCACAGGCGCCGCCGCAGAAGAAGAAGATCAAGACGTGGTTCGTTCATCTCGAAAATCCGTGGAAACATCGTCATGGATCAGGTTAGATTCATTTCGTGCTTCGACATTGGCGCCATCCGTGGGATGGCAACGAACTGCCCTTCGATCTTCATCTCGGCTGTCGGATCTCTCCCATGAAGAACCCAGATCTGAAAGTTTACAGAAAAAAGCTTCAAGGCTTGTTCTATTAAAGCTCAAAAAGATCCATAGATCTAAAAAGAGGCTTCCAGATCTGGGCAAGAAGAAACGGCCTGATTCAAATGATCAGGTCTCCGGATCTGTGATGGTTTTAAATCTGCTCCGAGCTTCAGATCTGTCCAGATCTGATTTACAGATCTAGGTCTAGATTACAGACCTGGATTTTAGGTCCAAAGTTGCAGGTCTGACTCTAAAATTGCAGATCCAGAAATTACCAGATTTCCGCCGCCATGTACGCGCCCCCGCGGATTCTCACTCCGCAGCCGTGCATATGCCGCCGTGGAAACCACCATCTGGGTTTGACGCAAGAGACCTCAGCCATGCACGCGCACTCACGAGTCACCACTCCATCGCCGTGCATGCGCGCATCAGGCCACGCGCCAAACTTCAAAGGTTGGGAATCCTCATAATATCCCACATGGCTACACGCCAAACTTCAAAGGTTGGGAATCCTCATAATATCCCACATGGCTACACGCCAAACTTCAAGGTTGGGAATCCTCATAATATCCCATATGGCTTCGCGCCAAACTACAAGGTTGGGAATCCTCATAATATCCCATAAGGCTTCGCGCCAAACTTCAAGGTTGGGAATCCTCATAATATCCCATATGGCTACGCGCCAAGGTTGGGAATCCTCATAATATCCCATATGGCTACGCGCCAAGGATGGGAATCCTCATAATATCCCATATGGCTACGCGCCAAACTTAAAGGTTGGGAATCCTCATAATATCCCATATGGCTACGAGCCAAACTTAAGGGTTGGGAATCCTCATACCATATGCTCACGCATCACATATGCTCACGCATATTACACATGCCTACGCATCACATGCTCACACATGTCACAGTCTACACGAACACGCACGCAACATCTGCGCGTGGCGCATAACACAAAACCAAAGTCTACGCGCACGCACATGCAACATCTGCACGTGGCGCGTGAAATAAAGTAGCTCATAAGACGCCTCGCGCGCAAGCTGTTATTATTCTTACAGCCCGTAAGTCGCCTCACGCGCAGGCTTTTATTATTCACACAGCTCATAAGACGCCTCGCGCGCAAGCTGTTATTATTCTTACAGCCCGTAAGTCGCCTCACGCGCAGGCTTTATTATTCACACAGCTCATAAGACGCCTCGCGCGCAAGCTGTTATTATTCTTACAGCCCGTAAGTCGCCTCACGCGCAGGCTTTATTATTCACACAGCTCATAAGACGCCTCGCGCGCAAGCTGTTATTATTCTTACAGCCCGTAAGTCGCCTCACGCGCAGGCTTTATTATTCACACAGCTCATAAGACGCCTCGCGCGCAAGCTGTTATTATTCTTACAGCCCGTAAATCGCCTCTCGCGCGCAGGCATTATAATTCTCAAAGCTCGTAAGACGCCTCTCGCGCGCAGGCATTATTATTCTCAAAGCTCGTAAGACGCCTCTCGCACGCAGGCATTATTATTCTCAAAGCTCCTAAGACGCCTCTCGCGCGCAGGCTTTGTTATTCTTAGCTCGTAAGACGCCTCACGCGCAGGCTTTATTATGCTACAGCTCGTAAGACGCCTCTCGCGCGCAGGCTTTCTTATGCTCAGCTCGTAAGACGCCTCTCGCGCGCAGGCTTTATTATTCTTAGCTCGTAAGTCGCCTCTCGCGCGCAGGCATTATTATTCTCAAAGCTCGTAAGACGCCTCTCGCGCGCGGGCTTTATTATTCTTAGCTCGTAAGTCGCCTCTCGCGCGCAGGCATTATTATTCTCAAAGCTCGTAAGACGCTTCTCGCGCGCAGGCTTTATTATTCTTAGCTCGTAAGACGCCTCACGCGCAGGCTTTATTATGCTCAGCTCGTAAGACGCCTCTCGCGCGCAGGCTTTATTATTCTTAGCTCGTAAGTCGCCTCTCGCGCGCAGGCATTATTATTCTCAAAGCTCGTAAGACGCCTCTCGCGCGCAGGCTTTATTATTCTTAGCTCGTAAGTCGCCTCTCGCGCGCAGGCATTATTATTCTCAAAGCTCATAAGACGCCTCTCGCGCGCAGGCTTTATTATTCTTAGCTCGTAAGACGCCTCACGCGCAGGCTTTATTATGCTACAGCTCGTAAGACGCCCCTCGCGCGCAGGCTTTATTATTCTCAGCTCGTAAGACGCCTCTCGCGCGCAGGCTTTATTATTCTTAGCTCGTAAGACGCCTCACGCGCAGGCTTTATTATGCTCAGCTCGTAAGACGCCTCTCGCGCGCAGGCTTTATTATTCTTAGCTCGTAAGTCGCCTCTCGCGCGCAGGCATTATTATTCTCAAAGCTCGTAAGACGCCTCTCGCGCGCAGGCTTTATTATTCTTAGCTCGTAAGTCGCCTCTCGCGCGCAGGCATTATTATTCTCAAAGCTCATAAGACGCCTCTCGCGCGCAGGCTTTATTATTCTTTGCTCGTAAGACGCCTCACGCGCAGGCTTTATTATGCTACAGCTCGTAAGACGCCCCTCGCGCGCAGGCTTTATTATTCTCAGCTCGTAAGACGCCTCTCGCGCGCAGGCTTTATTATTCTTAGCTCGTAAGACGCCTCACGCGCAGGCTTTATTATGCTCAGCTCGTAAGACGCCTCTCGCGCGCAGGCTTTATTATTCTTAGCTCGTAAGTCGCCTCTCGCGCGCAGGCATTATTATTCTCATAGCTCGCAAGTCGCCTCTCGCGCTGGCTCTATTATTATAGCTCGTAAGCCGCCTCACGCGCAGGCTTCATTATTTTTACAGCTTGTCACCATCATGGGGAAAACCTCCAAAAACTCAGACATTAAAGACAAGGCCAAAGAAAAAGGAAAAAACCGCCTCACACCTTATAAAGTCCAGCGCTCCACCTAGACGCTTGCGCGCCCAGGAGCAACACTGGACTTGGGGGGCTTGTAGGGGTATGGTACTAAAACCCGGTTCTACGACCCTAAATCTATTATGTTTGGCTTATTTTATTACATGGACTAATACAATGTTATTGGGCTGAGGGGGTTTTGTGGAGGTAACCCTAATTGGGCTAGGCCCATTAGGGTACCATGATGGTGGCCATGAGACTCTCTATATAAGGAGGTCTCCACCTCCTTATTAGAGGTCATGCTCAATAAGAGCCACCACCACCTTTTTGTGTCTGTGAACAAGAAATCCTCAGGATATCTTAGCAGTCACCTCCACACCCCCGAAACCATTGCAGGTTTCAACATTGCAGGTCACAGGCGCCGCCGCAGAAGAAGAAGATCAAGACGTGGTTCGTTCATCTCGAAAATCCGTGGAAACATCGTCATGGATCAGGTTAGATTCATTTCGTGCTTCGACATTGGCGCCATCCGTGGGATGGCAACGAACTGCCCTTCGATCTTCATCTCGGCTGTCGGATCTCTCCCATGAAGAACCCAGATCTGAAAGTTTACAGAAAAAAACTTCAAGGCTTGTTCTATTAAAGCTCAAAAAGATCCATAGATCTAAAAAGAGGCTTCCAGATCTGGGCAAGAAGAAACGGCCTGATTCAAATGATCAGGTCTCCGGATCTGTGATGGTTTTAAATCTGCTCCGAGCTTCAGATCTGTCCAGATCTGATTTACAGATCTAGGTCTAGATTACAGACCTGGATTTTAGGTCCAAAGTTGCAGGTCTGACTCTAAAATTGCAGATCCAGAAATTACCAGATTTCCGCCGCCATGTACGCGCCCCCGCGGATTCTCACTCCGCAGCCGTGCATATGCCGCCGTGGAAACCACCATCTGGGTTTGACGCAAGAGACCTCAGCCATGCACGCGCACTCACGAGTCACCACTCCATCGCCGTGCATGCGCGCATCAGGCCACGCGCCAAACTTCAAAGGTTGGGAATCCTCATAATATCCCACATGGCTACACGCCAAACTTCAAAGGTTGGGAATCCTCATAATATCCCACATGGCTACACGCCAAACTTCAAGGTTGGGAATCCTCATAATATCCCATATGGCTTCGCGCCAAACTTCAAGGTTGGGAATCCTCATAATATCCCATAAGGCTTCGCGCCAAACTTCAAGGTTGGGAATCCTCATAATATCCCATATGGCTACGCGCCAAGGTTGGGAATCCTCATAATATCCCATATGGCTACGCGCCAAGGATGGGAATCCTCATAATATCCCATATGGCTACGCGCCAAACTTCAAGGTTGGGAATCCTAATAATATCCCATATGGCTACGAGCCAAACTTAAGGGTTGGGAATCCTCATACCATATGCTCACGCATCACATATGCTCACGCATATTACACATGCCTACGCATCACATGCTCACACATGTCACAGTCTACACGAACGCGCACGCAACATCTGCGCGTGGCGCATAACACAAAACCAAAGTCTACGCGCACGCGCATGCAACATCTGCACGTGGCGCGTGACATAAAGTAGCTCATAAGACGCCTCGCGCGCAAGCTGTTATTATTCTTACAGCCCGTAAGTCGCCTCACGCGCAGGCTTTTATTATTCACACAGCTCATAAGACGCCTCGCGCGCAAGCTGTTATTATTCTTACAGCCCGTAAGTCACCTCACGCGCAGGCTTAATTATTCACACAGCTCATAAGACGCCTCGCGCGCAAGCTGTTATTATTCTTACAGCCCGTAAGTCGCCTCACGCGCAGGCTTTATTATTCACACAGCTCATAAGACGCCTCGCGCGCAAGCTGTTATTATTCTTACAGCCCGTAAGTCGCCTCACGCGCATGCTTTATTATTCACACAGCTCATAAGACGCCTCGCGCGCAAGCTGTTATTATTCTTACAGCCCGTAAATCGCCTCTCGCGCGCAGGCTTTATTATTCACACAGCTCATAAGACGCCTCGCGCGCAAGCTGTTATTATTCTTACAGCCCGTAAGTCGCCTCACGCGCAGGCTTTTATTATTCACACAGCTCATAAGACGCCTCGCGCGCAAGCTGTTATTATTCTTACAGCCCGTAAGTCGCCTCACGCGCAGGCTTTATTATTCACACAGCTCATAAGACGCCTCGCGCGCAAGGTGTTATTATTCTTACAGCCCGTAAGTCGCCTCACGCGCAGACTTTATTATTCACACAGCTCATAAGACGCCTCGCGCGCAAGCTGTTATTATTCTTACAGCCCGTAAGTCGCCTCACGCGCAGGCTTTATTATTCACACAGCTCATAAGACGCCTCGCGCGCAAGCTGTTATTATTCTTACAGCCCGTAAATCGCCTCTCGCGCGCATGCATTATTATTCTCAAAGCTCGTAAGACGCCTCTCGCGCGCAGGCATTATTATTCTCAAAGCTCGTAAGACGCCTCTCGCGCGCATGCATTATTATTCTCAAAGCTCATAAGACGCCTCTCGCGCGCAGGCTTTGTTATTCTTAGCTCGTAAGACGCCTCACGCGCAGGCTTTATTATGCTACAGCTCGTAAGACGCCTCTCGCGCGCAGGCTTTCTTATGCTCAGCTCGTAAGACGCCTCTCGCGCGCAGGCTTTATTATTCTTAGCTCGTAAGTCGCCTCTCGCGCGCAGGCATTATTATTCTCAAAGCTCGTAAGACGCCTCTCGCGCGCAGGCTTTATTATTCTTAGCTCGTAAGTCGCCTCTCGCGCGCAGGCATTATTATTCTCAAAGCTCGTAAGACGCCTCTCGCGCGCAGGCTTTATTATTCTTAGCTCGTAAGACGCCTCACGCGCAGGCTTTATTATGCTCAGCTCGTAAGACGCCTCTCGCGCGCAGGCTTTATTATTCTTAGCTCGTAAGTCGCCTCTCGCGCGCAGGCATTATTATTCTCAAAGCTCGTAAGACGCCTCTCGCGCGCAGGCTTTATTATTCTTAGCTCGTAAGTCGCCTCTCGCGCGCAGGCATTATTATTCTCAAAGCTCATAAGACGCCTCTCGCGCGCAGGCTTTATTATTCTTAGCTCGTAAGACGCCTCACGCACAGGCTTTATTATGCTACAGCTCGTAAGACGCCCCTCGCGCGCAGGCTTTATTATTCTCAGCTCGTAAGACGCCTCTCGCGCGCAGGCTTTATTATTCTTATCTCGTAAGACGCCTCACGCGCAGGCTTTATTATGCTCAGCTCGTAAGACGCCTCTCGCGCGCAGGCTTTATTATTCTTAGCTCGTAAGTCGCCTCTCGCGCGCAGGCATTATTATTCTCAAAGCTCGTAAGACGCCTCTCGCGCGCAGGCTTTATTATTCTTAGCTCGTAAGTCGCCTCTCGCGCGCAGGCATTATTATTCTCAAAGCTCATAAGACGCCTCTCGCGCGCAGGCTTTATTATTCTTAGCTCGTAAGACGCCTCACGCGTAGGCTTTATTATGCTACAGCTCGTAAGACGCCCCTCGCGCGCAGGCTTTATTATTCTCAGCTCGTAAGACGCCTCTCGCGCGCAGGCTTTATTATTCTTAGCTCGTAAGACGCCTCACGCGCAGGCTTTATTATGCTCAGCTCGTAAGACGCCTCTCGCGCGCAGGCTTTATTATTCTTAGCTCGTAAGTCGCCTCTCGCGCGCAGGCATTATTATTCTCATAGCTCGCAAGTCGCCTCTCGCGCAGGCTCTATTATTATAGCTCGTAAGCCGCCTCACGCGCAGGCTTCATTATTTTTACAGCTTGTCACCATCATGGGGAAAACCTCCAAAAACTCAGACAATAAAGACAAGGCCAAAGAAAAGGGAAAAAACCGCCTCACACCTTATAAAGTCCAGCGCTCCACCTAGACGCTTGCGCGCCCAGGAGCAACACTGGACTTGGGGGGCTTGTAGGGGTATGGTACTAAAACCCGGTTCTACGACCCTAAATCTATTATGTTTGGCTTATTTTATTACATGGACTAATACAATGTTATTGGGCTGAGGGGGTTTTGTGGAGGTAACCCTAATTGGGCTAGGCCCATTAGGGTACCATGACGGTGGCCATGAGACTCTCTATATAAGGAGGTCTCCACCTCCTTATTAGAGGTCATGCTCAATAAGATCCACCACCACCTTTTTGTGTCTGTGAACAAGAAATCCTCAGGATATCTTAGCAGTCACCTCCACACCCCCGAAACCATTGCAGGTTTCAACATTGCAGGTCACAGGCGCCGCCGCAGAAGAAGAAGATCAAGACGTGGTTCGTTCATCTCGAAAATCCGTGGAAACATCGTCATGGATCAGGTTAGATTCATTTCGTGCTTCGACACCCCTTAAAATCAAGATGATTACAAATTGGATGTCTTTTTTCAGCAAATCGAAAAAACTGAGGCCATAATTTATTTGAAGCAAGAATCATTTGATCATTTGGATTTGTATTCTGATCGTTCGTGACACATAACTTCATTCTCGAAAATCGAATTGTTCCAAAATGTTTTCTGAATCTATAAACCCGATCTAAACCCATAAAAATCGATTCATTCGTAACTTTGATTATTTTTAGAAAATTGATTTAGTTACGTTCCTCCAACCTCCTTTGGAATTCATCATTTGTGACTAAAATACCACCCACAAACAATTTTACATGCAACAATCAAAATCCTTCCTAATACCTAGAAGTCAAAGTTATTCAAGAATTTACAAAATTATTGAATTTCCTCCAAATTGAAACCATCCATAAAATCAAGACGACTACAAATTGAATGTCTTTTGTCGGAAAATCCAAAAAAATGACGCCATAATTAATTCGAAGCAAAATTCATTTGCTCATTTGGATTCATTATCGTTCATTCGACATAACTTCATTCCAAAAAATCTTTTCTGATTCTACAAACTCGATACAAAACCCTAAAAATCGATTCCTTCGTAATTTCAATTAATTTCGATTAATCAAAGAATTTTAATCCATCGAACAAAGGGTTTTGCTAGGGGCAATTTTTGTCTTTATATGGTTTCAAAATTCCAATTTCATTTTTATGTATTTAAAAAACCCAACATCTTAATGATGCAACCTTTTCTCCCCACGTTCATGCAAGTTATAAATACATATGCCTCCAACATCCTAAAAAAACATCCAATCTTTGTTGTGTCTTTTAAACCACTCCACCACCAACACATTTATCACGGTGGAGATGAACACCTCCTTGAGCCACCTCTTTGTGACGGTTTTCTTGTTCAATTTCTCTCATTTTATGTTGATTCCAGCGATAACCGACGTCAGCTTGGCCGCGATTTGTCCCGGTAAAGATGAATGCTCCTTAGCCATTTACCTCACCGGAGTTCAACAAGCGGTATATATATTTTTTTAAATTTATTTATCATATTTATTATGTAGGTTTTGATATATAGCACTACAAACGGTTAAATATGTAGTGAAGGTGGTTATATACTTGTATCAATGTTATGATGATAGTTTGTTTAGTAGTGTGCATTATGGATGTGCGTGGTGCGGTTTTGGGCTAAAACCAAACCGAAAATCAAAACTTCGGTTTTTAGATTTTTGATTCCGTTCGGTTTTGGTTTTTTGGGGTTTTCGTTTTGGTTTCAATTTCGGTTTTTTCGATGAACTTGAAAATTTTGTGCCGAAAGTAAAGTTGGCCGAAAATAATGAGTTTATCTTATAGTTAACTTTATTAGCTGTAACTAATTGAGTTTTATACATTTGGCCAAAAGTATTTGAGTTAGATATTTATTAAATTCTTATAAATTACGTAAAATAAAATAAATAAAAATATATAAATTCGGTTCAGTTCGGTTTTTTCGGTTTTATTACATGTAAAACCAAAACTGAACCGTTAGTTCGGTTTTACAAAAGCATAAAACCGAACCGTCGGTTTTTGTTTCAGTTCGATTTTCTCGGTTTGGATTTTTCGGTTTTTCGGTTTCGGATCGGTTTTCGGTTTCTTGCACACCCCTAGTGTGCATGTAGCCATGTATTACGTTAGTGAGTTTGAACGTATAATTTACATTAGCGGTGTGAATTTCTGACACGACACTGACTTAACAGAATTCATGAGTTTGTTTTTTATATAAATGGGTTTAGGTTAACTCGATGATATAAATTCGCTAGTTTATTTTTGGTATAAATGGGTTCAGGTTAACCTGATGAATTTGCGGATTGAACCGTTTTGACAAATTTTTAACTAAAAGATATAAATGTCATATAAGATTTTGTAATTAAAATGCACTTGATTTATATAAATTTGTATTTTTTGATTGTTAAAAATGTAAATTTAAAGTATTAAAAATTAGGGGTGTGAATTTGTCATATGACACGAACTTAACACGAAATTCACGAACTTGTTTTTGGTATTAATGGGTTAAGGCACGGATTGAACCCGTATAACAAATTTATAACTAAAAGATATAGATGACATCAGATTTTGTAATTAAAATGTACTTGATTTATATAAATTTATATTCTTTTATTGTTAAAATGCATATTTAAAGTATCAGTATGTAAAAACAATATAAAGAAAATAAAAAATTTTCGGGCCGGATGAGTCATGATTGGGTCAACTTGCGAATATACAAGTTGTGTTCTGGTACAAGTGTTTTACACGATATTCGTTTTCGGGTCAACCCACGAATATACAGGTCATGCTTGATTGCTTGAGTTCACGTGCCGTACAAATTTTTTGGGTTTATGCCGGTTGGACCTGCCAACCCTCCTACACGACCCGTTTAACGGCACTAAGTTTTACATCTTTAAGGTTTCTAACTTTTGATTTGTATGTAGGTTTAATTCTTTTTGATGGCATATATTTAGAGGTGAACAAACTTTTACATTTTTTCCAACTCCTTAAAATCTTCTTTGTGAGTTTTAATTAATTTACTGTCACCTCATCATATTTTATTAATTTACGCGTTTATATTTTTCTTTTAAAAAGACAAGTCTACAACCAAACAAAACTAAATTGCAAATTTATTACAAAATTATAAATATTTTATTAAATTATCTATTACAAAATTAAGCTAGTCATTTCATCTTATTATTTTTTTGAAAGACTGAAGAAATTAATTAAAAAAAGTAAAAAATAAAAAATAAATAAAAACCTATAGTAAGCCGTTGGAGAAAACATAAACGGATAAAAGAAATTTACACCAAAACAAACCAAGCACACGTTAAACAACATCCAACCTACACTAGTGTTCCCATATAACATATAGAGAGAGAGAGAGAGGATCTCTGCTTGATCCAAAGAAAACCAGTAACTTTAATCTTATTTTAGCTGTCATTTTAACATCTTCAGTGATAATTAAGATCAGACTCATGATAAAGTGTCAAACTTTTAGAATAGGAAGAGTACTTTATGAAATTTTAGGATGATCCAAAATAACACACATTAGAAAAACTTTCATTTAGTTGATATAGTTACATTCTCCTAAATTGTAATATAAGGTTAATTTGATGACAATATTGATATTAATAAGAAACTCAATGTTAATCATCAGGTAATCGGCTTGGGAAGTCTAGTGATGATGCCCCTAATTGGAAATTTGTCCGATCGATATGGACGGAAACTGGTTCTCACCTTCCCTATGCTACTCGCTATTTTCCCAACAGGTAAACATATAATTTATTATAAACATTATTCTATATCTTCAGTATGCATTGATAACAATCAAATATTTTTTTAATTTTTTGCATATATTAACATTGTTTGAAACTAGTTTTACCATATCTTATATATAATTTTTTGATTACATATATATCACAAGTTTACATGTGTAAAATTTATGTAATAACAAATTTACATATATGCAAAAAAAAATTAGATTTGTGTAAAAACTAATTTTCATAATTGTAATAGTAAATATAGATATAAAAAGTGATATACTACACTCAAATTACATTAACATACAAATTTTTTTTTATAAAAAACGTTAGTTATTAAGAGTTCCTTTAAGTTCTAAAATAATTTAAGAGTTCTGTAATTATAATCATCCTATACATACATATGCTAATTGTTAAATATCCCGACTAACCCCCTATGAAATTTTAACAATGACCCCTACAGCCCCATGACAAATTTTGTAAGTCTGCCACTAAACTAACATGTTGATTGATCTTGGCATATAGCAGGGAAGAAGGATTCTTCTATGCATACTTTGTGCTCAAAACTCTCGCCTCCATGATGTGTGATGGAACTGTCATCTTTCTTGCACTTGCTTATGTGGTAAGTTTTAAACTTGCTTTTGAACTAGTATCCTAGATATAAAGTGAAACAATTTTCATATAACAAAAGAAAAGTATAAAAAGACAGTGTGGTATTTATAAAAAAAATAAAAAAATAAAAAAAATGCAATACATTGGTCAAAGCTTGATTTAACTTAAAAATAATAGAGTATTAGTAGTAAAGAATCGGTGCAGTATTCAGTATAGTGTACATTATATTACTCCCTTTTGGTACTCGTATTTTTTGATACAGTACCAGTACGATACCGATGTCATCCCTAGTTTGATATAATAACTGCCAGGCTGATAATGTGTCAGAGCAACAACGGGCGTCGAGGTTCGGAATTCTCTCTGGCATCTCATCATGTTCGTTCGTCATCGGCAACCTTCTTACTCATTTCCTCCCATCCATCGCCTCCGTCTTTCAAGTAATCACACATAACTGTTACGCTATGTTTCCGAGTTTAATAAACGAAAGAAAAGAAGGAAATAGAAGAGAAAGATTTAATTATCTATCGTGTTCCGAGTTCGAAGAAAATGGATAGAAAATTAAATATTTTATGTTTTTAAAATCCTTTCCTTCCAAATATATTCAATTTGGAAGGATTTGGAATGAAGGAAATAAACATTAATTATCATGACACCTTCCTAAATTCTTTCTTTTCTCTCGTTAAATGAGACTGGAGAACACAATGTTAATATGCGCTTCAGTTACTCGAAAAATGTGTTCATGAACCCTCTATTATATTGTTTTAGGTATCAGCAGCTACTGCAATGTTTTCAGTAATATACATGAGAGTTTTTCTGCCGGAATCTAGCATGACACCGCCTGCGATTAATGTTACACCGGAAAACGAAACAACAGATGAATGTCTTCTTGAAAAGGAGAATATTAATAAGCGGTCACCTTTGCGAACAATTCCTTCTTTGCATGATTCATTTTCCTTGTTGAAGAGCAGGCAAGTCATAAAACAATTTATTATAACATCTTGTGCTTGTGGATCCATAATTTAACTAAAATGGTCATTCTGTTCATGTATTACATGGGTTGAATGAAATATAATGTAATCTGTTAACACATACAACAGTCAAGATGCGCTTCTAAAAAAGATAAACTTTGATGTGACAGTTATAAATTTTGTTAAGCTAATTTTTTAAAATATTATATTTCTGTTACTATTATTATTATTATTATTATTATTATTATTATTATTATTATCGATTTGGTGTTCTATTGCTTGTGTTTGTGTGATTAGTTGCAACCATAGAGCGTAGGAACCATGACTATTACTTGAGACCATGTCCTAAAACGAGGGGTGTAGGAAAGAGTAAAGATAGGGAGCGTATATTGCGTTTGGCTTCTTGGAATGTAGGAACATTAAATGGTAAGTTGCTAGAATTGGTAGATGTGCTTAAAAGACGTAGGGTTCAGATAGCATGCCTCCAGGAGACTAAGTGGAAAGGACATAGAGGGGCTGAGTGTAATGGGTATAAGTTGTGGTACTCGGGGTCTGATGGAGCTAGAAATGGAGTCGGGTTTCTAGTGGCTAAGGAAATACACACTAGTGTGGTGGAGGTGATAAGACATAATGACAGGATTATGGTGTTGAAATTAGTACTAGGAGAGGAAGTAGTGGCAGTAGTCTCCGCCTACGCGCCTCATGTAGGCCTAGGGGATCAGGAAAAGAGAGAATTTTGGGATTGCCTAGACGCAGTGGTAGGGGGCATACCTAGGAGGGAGAGGATTTGCATAGGAGGTGATTTTAATGGACACATTGGTAAGGCTAACGATGGTTTTTAAGCCGTACATGGGGGTTTCGGTTTTGGTGATAGGAATGAGATCGGAACAGATCTTCTAGAGTTTGCGGTGGCACATGACCTAGGTATTATAAATTCTTATTTTAGGAAACAAGATTCTCATTTAATCACTTTTAGCAGTGGCGGACGCGACACGCAAATTGACTACCTTTTGATGAGGCAAGGAGACCGACGTTGGTGGAAGGACTGCAAAGTCATACCTGGGGAGGCAGTTGTGACTCAACATCGACTACTAGTGACAGATATAGCCTTCAGAAATAAGCTGACTGTTCGAGAGAAGAAAGGTACACCGAGAATTCGATGGGGAAATTTGAAGGACGAAAATCTCCTACTGTTTAAGGATAAACTCATACTGCATACGCGGGCTCGACTAAATGGGGACTCAACTCATATATGGGAAGCTATGGAGACAAAGATCATCCAAGTAGCAAAGGAGACTCTCGGGGTCACAACAGGAAAGACAAGTGGGCATAAGGAGTCTTGGTGGTGGAATGACGCAGTGCAAGACAAGATAAGGGACAAACAAGGATGTTTTAGGGAGCTAATGAGGTGCACGAATGAGGAGGAGCGAGTGGAATTGAGGGACAACTACAAAACGGCCAAGATAGAGGCGAAGAAGGCAGTGGCGGAAGCAAAGAAGGCGGCCTTTAAACGGATGTATGAAAGTCTAGAAACAAAAGAGGGGGAACATGTTATGTTTAAGATTGCCAAAGCCAGGGAGCGTAGAAGGCAAGATCTAGGACCGGTGAAGTTCATAAAGGATACAGATGGGCATGTACCGGTCAAGGAGCAGGACATCAAGCTAAGATGGCAAACCTACTTCCACAATCTTTTTAACAATGGGAGAGCTTACCAAGAAGAACATGACAACACAAACTTTCAACGACAACAATCGAATAACTGCTACTGCCGACGGATCACACGAGAAGAGGTGAAGGATGCACTTAGGAGGATGGGAAGGTCTAAGGCGGTTGGCCCAGACAACATACCCATCGAGGTGTGGAAGTGTCTGGGGGGAGGAAGGAGTCATGTGGTTAACTACTCTGTTCAATAGTATTCTCAAATCAGGTAAGATGCCAGACCAGTGGAGGAGCAGCGTTGTAGTTCCTATCTATAAGAACAAAGGAGACGCCCAATGTTGTGGTAACTACCGAGGAATCAAACTACTAAGCCATACTATGAAGCTATGGGAAAGAGTGATTGAGGTTAGACTTAGAAGAGAAACTCAGGTTACGGTCAACCAATTTGGCTTCATGCCGGGGCGTTCCACCACAGAGGCAATACACCTTATAAGAAGATTAATGGAAAAGTATAGGGAGAAGAAGCGTGATCTACATATGGTGTTTATTGACCTAGAAAAGGCCTACGACAGTGTGCCACGACAGGTGCTCTGGGAGTGCTTGGAGGGTAGAAGAGTGCCCAGGAAATACATAGATATAATTATGGATATGTATACCAGGAGTGAAACAAGTGTCCGTGCGCCAGTGGGGGATACTGATTTCTTTCCTGTAGAGGTAGGTCTTCACCAGGGGTCAGCGTTGAGCCCGTTTCTTTTTGCAGTAGTCTTGGATGAGTTGTCAAAGTCGATTCAGGGGACTCTCTCGTGGTGCATGATGTTCGCAGACGATATTGTGTTACTTGCTGAGAAAAAACAAGATCTAAACATGAGGCTTGAGGAGTGGCGAACAACCTTAGAGACAAAAGGTTTAAAGATTAGCCGATCTAAGACGGAGTACCTCCACTGTGATTTTGGTGGGATAAACGACAATGAAGACGCACAGATCACAATTGAAGGGCAGGTGGTCCCGCAGGTAACGAAGTTCAAGTATTTAGGATCATTTGTACAGAGCGATGGGGAATTAGACAGTGATGTGACCCACCGAGTTCAGGTAGGATGGTGTAGATGGAAAGCAGCCACAGGTATATTGTGCGACAAGAGTTTCCCGATTAAACTAAAGGGAAAATTCTATAGGGTGGCAGTTAGACCTGCAATGCTATATGGAACAGATTGTTGGGCCATCAAGAAGGCACAACTGCGGAAGATGGAGGTAGCAGAAATGAGAATGCTACGTTGGATGTGTGGGCACACAAGGCTAGACCGAATAAGAAACGTTGTGTTTCGCGAGAGATTAGGGGTGGCGAACATAGCAGACAAGATAAGAGAGTGGAGATTGAGATGGTTTGGACATGTAAAGAGAAGACAGACGACGAATCCTGTTAGATCCGTAGAAAACATTACTGGAGGAGGGGTAGAGGACGACCGAAATTGACTTGGGATGAGAGGATTAGGCATGATTTAATAGACCTAAACCTCTCCGAGGACATGGTTGAGGATAGGAATTTGTGGAGAAGTAGAATTAAAGTTAAGGATTTTTAGAGAGAATTGAATACCTTAGGGCTTAGACTTAACTTATTTAGGTCACATACCATAATGGTATTTCCCTTACATATATTATTATTATTATTATAATTATTATTAGCTTTTATATAGCTGTTAAACTGTGATCTTATTATTAATATTATTATAATTAGTAGTAGTTTTTATATAACTGTTAAACTTTGATTTCCTTTATTTTGCTTCATACACATGTACTTAGAGCCGATGGTCTCTCTGGAAGCCACCTCTTTATTCCTTTGGATAGAGGTACGGTCAGTGGCGGACCCGGGATTTTTTGCCAATGGGGTCCCATATTTTCGGTGTTCAAATTTTTCGGGTCGGTCGTTGTTCAGGTCGGGTCGAGGAGAAGAACATAATAAAAAACAATATCATAATAAAACTTTCTTTTCAATCATCACTACCTGAACGGGTCAAAATGGGTCGGGTTGACACATAAACACTTTGTTTTCCCTTTCTTAAACATTTTTGAGATAGAACCTACATCCACCCTTTCATAAGCATGTGTTGAAAACCATTAACTTAAACTAGTGAAAAATAAAACTGATATTTTAAAGTGTTTGAATGTTTCTAAAGAAAACCATGCATAAAGTTGAAAACAATGATATGTATTTTAGAGGTGTTTGAATGTTTCCAAAGTTATCATTGCAACATTAGCAATCAAATGATTGATTAACACTAAAAATTAACACAAAAAACCAAAAACTGAGCCTTGTAAGACTTGAACCCATGACCTTTCAAAGATAAAACAAGGGACTTTCCACCAGACCACATCAACATTAATAGTATGGGTTCCAAGTATTAAATCTTATGGGGTCCTCAAAAAATTTAATATACCGCTTCTAATAAATTTTTAAAAAACATTGGTGTCCCGGGACCCCGATCCACACTATGTGGGTCCGCTCCTGGGTACGGTGTGCCTACATCCCACCCTCCCCAGACCCTACTTATAGCTTTGCTGTCGGTGGGATTTTACTGGGCATGATTGATTGATTGATTATATTTCACTCACTTAAATAGAAGCTTTTAAATTTAATATATAAGTTTATTTAGAAAAATATTTATTAAAAATGTAAAATTTTATCGATTATATCGGTGTCTACTCGATACTTGAATTGTTTTTCATTGTTTAGGATTAAATGAATGTTTGATTATGAACTATGAAAATTTGAATCTTAAATATCAAAATATAAAAGTTTATAATTATATTTTCATTAATATTTAATGAATTTGAATTTTGAAATTTTGGTTTAAATTTGAAAGTTTGATGTAATTATATATATTAATATAATTTTCAGCTGGACTTTTTCACAAGCAGCTATTGTGGCATTCTTCAACATGCTTGGTGATCTTGGCCTGTTATCTGCATTATTGGTACCTTATATATATATATATATATATATCCATTATATAAAACAGCTTTGAATTTTTTATGATCTGTATCATTCATTTGTTGGATTTGTTTGCATTTTGTAGTACTATTTGAAAGCTGAATTCCATTTTGACAAAGACCAGTTTTCGGACCTGATGATCATATATGGAATTGCCGGAATCATATCTCAAGTATGCCTTCCGCACCCCTTTCGTCATTATGTTATTCTTAAGGTTACAGTTTATATAGGAAAACTGGTTTTAAATAATCATAGCTATACCCTATTGGCAAATAAAAGTCACAGCTTCTCACTTGGCTGGCGGCAGTCCCAACTAAAGGTGTATTTTTTCCAACGGTTCGCGACTAACGAATAGTTAACTCCGTTAATTTTGTTGCTTACGTGGCATGCATAGCTGACCATTGGAAAAAATAGACCTTTAGTTGGGATTATCTAAACCAATTTTCTTAAAAAGAAACAGATGATTATTGCCACGTAATGTTGCCACATAGATGTTTACTGGCAACTAGGTGTGCCACGTCAGCATTAGACTAACGGATGGTTAGCTGCGTTAGTCGCGGACTATTGGTCAAAAAGACATCTTTAACTGGAACCGTCACCAGCCAAGAGTGAAGTTGGGACTGTTATTTGCCACTTGCCAGTATGGCATAGTTGGGATTATTTAAAACCAATTTTCCTAATTTATAAATATTTCATACATTGTATTTTTAACATGCAGATGATTCTCATGCCCGTGTTGACTCGGGTAATCAGTGAAGAAAAAGTACTAGCAATTGGACTTGCTTTCAACTGTATACATGTAAGCAACCAATGCAATACTGAATATTTTATCTTAATTTTTAAGCAAAAAAATTATAACTTTATATGTAATTTGGATTATAATGCAGATTTCTCTTCTTGCTGTAGCTTGGAGCTCCTGGGTACACACTTATGCGATACGTGCGCATAAAATCCTCTATAATACGTCTCGGTTTTGCTAACTAGTTTTGTGTGAAAATAGGCTGTCTATGCTGCATCAATGTTGCAGATTCTGTCCATTTTTGCAGGACCAAGTGTGAGTTCATGTCTACATTATTTTTGTTTACTAGGAAAAACTTGGTTTACACTGTTTAATATGCAACCGGATTGGGACCAGTTTGTAAGGTCCGGTTCTTGGTCCATGATACAACAAATTTGGTTCTCGGTCTGGTTCCGTCCAAAGCCAGATTTTTTGTTTTATTTTAATTAAACGATGTCATTTAGCCAAATTTTCGGTTTTTATTTGACTATGGTTCGGTCTGGTTTTGAACCTGTGCGCGCCAATATTTTACTGTTTTTATAGTTTCTACCTTATTTCAGTTACGGAGAATTGTATCCAAACAAGTTGGCCCTACCGAGCAGGTGACTTATAATATTAAGTGCTTACAATACCGTGAATTTTTGTCTTATTATTTTTTTTTTTTGGGGGAGGGGGGGCTCAACTCGACCCAACCCGTTTCACATCTTAAGTTCTTATCGAGTTCTTTTAACTATATCTTGCAGGGCAAGGCGCAAGGGTGCATTACGGGCCTATGCTCATTTGCTGGTATTATCTCTCCACTGATTTTCAGTCCTCTAACAGGTCAAGAACCATTCAAGCATATACTTTTCATTATTAATTATTTGAAATTTATTGTATCTACTAAACATTTTTTTATTTTTATTTTTTTGCAGCTTTATTTCTATCTGATCATGCTCCGTTTCATTTTCCTGGTTTTAGTCTTATGTGTGCTGCCTTCACTGTGGTACTTCATTTTTTTACTTATCCATAAAATACTAGTAAAATCTATTGGAATATAGTATTTAGGGTTTTTGTGTCGAGCACTCGAACTCAAGCCTACGGGCCTGAGAGTCAGGGCCATCTGGGAAGGGGAGGCAAGGAGGTCGATAGCCTTAGGCCCGAAGATGCTTTAAAAATTTTATATATATATATATATATATATAAGAGAAAACTATATTAGGTCTAATCAAAAGTTTTGTTTAAACAATACCCGATAAGTCAGGCCCAAAATCCAAATAATATACAATATATGAGTTATCGAGCTTATATTTTACTTGGGGCCTGAATTTATACTCGCCTTCGTCCCAAAATTTGTTAGGATTCTCGGAGATGGCCCTGCTGGGAGTACGACACTAAAAACCTAAAAACTGTTCCAATAAAATCAACCTAATAATAACTAAATGAGTTGAAATTGTTTCATGAAATATCAAGATTTTAAAATTTGTTCATTTGTAGATGATGGCATTTATCTAGAGTATCATGATCAAGGCTCCAGTTTCAAATTCAGACACCGAAGAATTTGATCCGTTTGCAGAAACAGAAGTGCAGAGCCCTAGGAATCCAAGTCACCCTTAAGTTAGTTGAAAAGACAAGCATATTCGTGGTTAGTTGTTTTGCATTGTAATAATACAATTCGAAAAAGACCCCGAATTCGCGTTTCATTTTAGACCTCCAAAAGAGCTGGACTAGCCCTGATTAAAAAGGCTATGCAAATTTAGTTGCACTTATATATGTGTAGAAATATGCATGGAAAATATAGATACATGCAAGTAGATATAAGTGAAAAGTTCAATGTTTCATTTCTTGTACTTTTTTAAGTCAAACTATATAGCACAAAATGATGTGTTATGATGCTTGTAATTTTATAAATTTCGAGCTCTACATTTAAGTCACGAGCTCGACTCATAACTAATTTTACAACGCGCTCAAACTGAGCTCGTTCTTTTATTATTAAATAGTTATTTTATTTAAATACATATATAACTATTTTTATATACATATTTATAAATTTATACTTGTTTAGACTTGCAAGTCTAATTAATCAAGCTCGGTATATGAAACTCGTACTCTTTTATTAAAATAGCTCATTTTAGGATCAAACTCGGGCTTGATTTCCTTTAACCTCGACTCGATTCAAGCTTTCAACGAGCTGATCTTAAGCAACTAATGAGCAACTTGACTCATCTACCCTAAAGAAGTTGAAAAAGACTCTTTTTTTCTCTTTTCATTTTTAAATGACAAAAGTATCCTTACATTTGTGAGTAGTGGCATAACTTAAAGGGTAAATTATGTAGAAAAATATTTCACAATTTTTGTATGATTTTTATTTGTTGCATTAAATCTTAAATTGCATCCTAAATAACTTAAAGGGTAAATTATGTGTTTTTTGTTAGAAAAATTACTTTACTATGTGATCATGGGCGTTTTGATATTATCCCCCATTGATATCGTCTAGAGGTTTTAAATCGTTAATCAAATTAACAACTATCGCATAACTTCATATGCAAGAAGCCCTCATTAAAAAGTCACATGACCGGTAGCCCTTCCAAATTTATGCCACAACTGTTATTTTTCGTTGTTTTTATGCAGTGTGAACAAATTATACATAGCGTACATAGATATGGGTGTGTTCTTGAACATTCTTTATCCTATAACTTAACCCCTTTATTTTACCGCATCAAAACACCGAAAAAGTTTTATTATTATTATTATTATTATTATAATTATTATAGTCATAACTTTTATAATTATAGACCAACTTATGAATCATACCACTAGGATTAGTACCAATAGTATATGATACGGTTCACATATTTCCTGGTTTACATTGTCACAAGAAAAGGATGCTAAATATAGAATATTAAAGAAAAGAACCCAATTTGGCATTTAATTAATAAGTATAGCATCGTGATAACCGTGACCCACTATTATATTGCTATATTGGTGATCAAAAGTATTTTATTACTTTTTTACATTTAAAAATTGTAAAACACTTTCTTATTTTATCTTTTTTGTTTTGATTTTTTAACAAGTTAAAGCAAGACAAAATTATGTTTAATGAAAGAATATGTTTTCACAAATAAAGGAAACTAATTTAATATTTATTAAAAACTTTTATAAATTGCAAAACCGATTTTAATGTTTTCACATCTAGTTTAGAAAAAGACTAGTGTTGAACTTTTTGATTTTATAAAGGTTTAAAACCTCACTTACAATCCATGTTATGTTAAACCGGGTCAAAGCAACCTGCCCGCCATACTGAAAATCAGATCCCTAACAAGTTCGATTGGCATAGATTGAACTGGTATTGGTTGGACCAACCATATGGCAGTTGAGTGGCTCACCAGTTGAACCAGTTTTAAGTAAAAAATATACTTCTTAGTAAAAATAAAAGTAAACGACGCAGCTTGTTACCCGTTTATATTTTGTGCCGTTGTAAACAGTATTCTTGAATGAATAAAACACACCTATTGCATATTGATAATTAATCATTTTCTGAATACCTAAACTAAATTTAATATTTATTTCATTTGCTTAATATAAAATAACATAATAACATACTATTGAATTTAGTAACATGTACATATTTTTGAAAATTAGCTATGCCATCATCTAGTTTTTTAGTCCCTTTCAGTTTTTTAATTTAGTGTTTCTTTTAATGAAACTCACCTTTTATCTATATTATTGTTATTATTATTATATGTTATGATGAGTTAGGCAATGAGGTAACTATTAGATAATTAAATATATGGGCAGGTTAATGTTTGCCCTTTATGATACGTTAAAAGGGATCCAAAAGAATTTAATCTGAGAATCTTATTCTGTGGGTGGATGTTGGTTGGTGCTATTGGATTTGGAATCATCAACTCACTTAACATGTTGGTTGATCCAAAAGATTTACCCCTTCTACTTTTCTAAATACTCTAGTATAGCCTTTTTCATATGTTTTTACCTTTTTGACCCTTTAGCTTTTGTTTTGAAAGCCAAAAAAATCACACTTGAATGATAAAATTATACATATACTAGCTTCTATGTTTGCCGTTGGGTCACCCTACAAAAGCCTTAAAATATCAATCGAATCGTATCACTCTTTCGATCATAAGCCCTAAAATATCGGTTTGAAACTGGGAAAAAAAAACTTAACGACGTTAAGTGTTTTTTAACGGAGGTCCATTGAGACAAAAATAGTTGAAAATTAGGACCGTTGGTTGTGATTTTTAAAGTTGTTATTGTTATTGGCCAATACACAAAAGTTATGATTATTTATTTCCAATTCCCCATGATAAAATTATACATGTACACACAAACACATATGTGCATGCATATATGTCTACATACACACATGCATAACATAAATATAAACACACAATTAAAACATAGAACTAAGTAAAACACGATTTATCATCGCCCAATAGATGCATTTTTATACATCAATTACACATCATTGCTTTTGTTTTCACTATAAATGTATAAGTCGTGGATACAAAGCTTTTTAACCGGGTTTACAACGTCAAAAAAAGTCTATCAATATAAAACTTTATTGGTAGCGTATAGGCGTATACCACCTCTTGTTTCGTCTACTCTTAGGAACTATCTAAAATATAATTTTGTTTTATGTATATTCAATTACTAAGAAATACATGATAAGTAATTTAAAACAGAGGTGAGAAAAGTTTAATTAATCAAATCGAAATCAAATTAACCGACAAAACAACACCAAATAACAACCCAAACTAAACATCGCTTCATTTTGGTCTAATTAATCCAAAACTTTACCTCGTTTCAAAATCAAACTGCACATAACCTAACTTGGCAACGAAACTACATCAAACTTATTTAAAAGTTTTTTTATGGATTTATGACACAAACTTATTATTACAAGCTCCAGCTTTCCAAACTCAAATGCAAATGCAAACCTAAAGCCAAACTCATAACAAACCAAGCCATACCCATACGTAAAAACTCGAAACCGACATTTAAAATTCTGGTTCGGTCAGTGTTTTCATAACCGGTTCGTACCAGTTGGTTGAACCGGTAATGCCGGGTTTCGCATACCAGGCCGGTAATTTGTGCTCAGTATTTTTTGGATAGTTTGCTAGAACATTGAACCAATGGTTTTTTCTAAAATATCGGTTTAAACCGTCAAAGCCGATTTTAAGTCCAAGAGATTTTGATATTTTGTGGCCCATATTTTTTAAACCTAGAGATTAACATTGAAACGAGTAAACTATTTTTTTAAAAATAAAGTGTTTTTGTATTAGTTTTTTACTATAGAACTTTTAACCTAGAACTTTCTATAGAACTTTCTAAAATATCGGATAGTTTGCTAGAACTTTTAACCTAGAGATTAACATTGAAACGAGTAAACTATTTTTTAACCTAGAACTTTTACTATAGAACTTTTACTAGAACTTTTACTATAGAACTTTCTAAAATATCGGATAGTTTGCTAGAACTTTTACTATAGAACTTTCTAAAATATCGGATAGTTTGCTAGAACTTTTAACCTAGAGATTAACATTGAAACGAGTAAACTATTTTTTAAAAATAAAGTGTTTTTGTATTAGTTTTTTACTATAGATTAACTTTTGAAGTATATTTTATAATGGAATCATATATATTTGGGTTATTTATTGAGTTAAAGTTGCATTTATATGAAATTACAAATTACACTATTTAACCAGTCGAACCTCAAGGTACAACTCAGTTCAACTGGTTATGTCATTTTTTAGTCCAATCCGGTTTTTAAAACATTGGGTTCGGTTTGAGCTAAAAACCTACTATTTTAAAATACCAATTAACGCACGCTTCAACCATGAAGTAACTAATTTGTTTGAGGTCTATTTTGACAAAGGAATAATATTACAAGGTCGCTTAGTATAACATTTTCATAGATGAATCTTTCAATTGGATATAGATGGATCAATATAATATAATATAAATATATAAAACTAATAAAAAGGGTGAAGTAAGCAAGGCAAAGAACAATGGCTTGAATCCACGTCGATATCCGCTCAATGGGTGCGCATTACGCCATTATCCTTTTCCAGTTTTCCAAACTTAAAGCAAACAAAATTCTTTCATATCTTGTAAGATATGCTGTAAGTGTTGTACTATGATCTGGTTTTCAAGTTCATTGCTCTGGAGAAAAGGACTTGCTCAACAGTATATGTAAACAGGAAAATGACCGAAATGCCTTTTGAATGGTGAAAGTCAAGATAATGTCCATTTGACCAATGACCATATCCGTCACTTGTCTAAGCCGCCTATTGGAAGCAAAATTGTCGCCCGAAGCAAAAAAAATTCTTGTCGGAATCCAAAAAATGTCGTGGATGCCAAAGAAAACAAACTCGTTGGACGCCAAAATAAAACTTTTCTTATATCTGAAAATTCTAGTCGGAAGCCAAAATAAATCTAACTGAACGTCAAAAAAATTTCCTTAGACACGGAATAGGAAAAGAATCTCATTGGAAGCCTAAAAACATCTCGTTAAATGCCAAAATAAATCTCGTTGGATGCCTAAAAAATCCCATCAACTTTGGCAATTAAAAAACAATCGACTTGACATTTTTGTGACGCATGATAAAATATTGTTGGTTAAAAATCTCATTAACTAATGATTAAAAAATGCACGGAGCGACAATGTTAATGATTATGTGGACATTATATTTACTCTAACCAACCATATTATGCCACTCGTCGAAAACCAAAAATCTTGCCGAAAGCCAAAATAAATTTCACCGAGTACCTAAAACTTCCGTTAGCTCCGACTATTTAAAAACAAAAATCTCGGCCCGACTGTTTTATGACGCTTAACATATTTTTGCGGGTTAAAACCAGTCAGGGTCAATCAAAAAAGCAGTTGAAAAAGGGCATTTTGGTCATTTACTCTATACAAACAAACAAACACACCATTGTTTCGCAGGCGTTACTCTCCATTGCTATTAAACCCTCGTCTTCTCCTCAATAACCGTTTCATTTCAAACGCATGCGTACGGACGTAACAACCTACCTACCTTCGTATCCATCGTAACCGTTTCATTACCTCACAACTAACTGTATAGATGTAATATGTAATAATAACCGATAACTCACTCACTAACTAGCTAGCTAATGGTGATGCGAGAAGGAGGAGGTGAAGATACCGAGAGCTGTTGCAGTAGCCGAGCGTCGACGGCGGCGGCGGCGGTGGTGGCGAGCCGGAAACGACGGCCGAAGGTGGAGGTGTATCAGGAGGTGCTTCGGAGGCTTAGAGAGGCGAATTGTGAAGAGGCGAGTGTGCCTGGATTTGAAGATGAGTTGTGGTTGCATTTCAGTCGGCTTCCTGTTCGGTAATTTTGATTTTAGCTGATTGAAGCCCTAATTGTTCGTTATTTTGACTAATTTGTTGTGATATTGCGTAGAGGATTAGTATTATTGTGTTTATGTAGAATCATGCATCTTATCAGAGTTAGGTAGTTTCGATTTCAGACATTTGAAGCCCTAATTGTTTGTTGTTTAACGGAAATTGATTAGTTATTAAAGAATTGTGTTTATGTTGGATCATGCATCTCATCTGTTGCATGTAGTAGTATTATTATTTGATGTTCGTGTAAATAATCTGCACATGAGCACTAATTTCAGTTGTCTGAAGCTCTAACTTGTTTGATGTTCAAGTATTTAACTAATTAGTTGTGAAACTTCATGGAAATTGGTTATTTATTAGACGATTGTGTTTATGTTGAATCATGCATCTTCATCCGTTGCGTATCGTAATTGAAGAAACACTAACCGAACCCCGGGCAGATTACTGGTAACCTGGGGGTTAGATAGATGTTTCCCACAAGGGGTTAGACTCTGAGAAGATGGTTCTTCTGATAACCTGCAAAACAGACACCGTGAGCTCGTCACTGAGAAGGGGGGTTCCTCCTTGTGACCACCCTCCGGCGTGAGAATCAGACTAGATTGCTCTTTAAATATAAATGTATATTAAGAGATTGCTAGAGCAGATATCAGGTATAATATGATAATACAAGATCAGATATGATAAGATGAGATGGTCATACCATTTGGGGTATTTATAGCCGAAGGTAGGTTTCCAAGGAGGTATGGCCGGCTGCAACAGTGTTCCTGTTCCACCAACAGTGGCCTACGCACGTGCCCTGCTGGTAGTTGGTGGGTAGGCAGCGGCTGATAGTGACCAGGCCTGCTGTGTACCATTCCTTTTCCACCAACTGCCGGCTACGCACGTGGTATGGCGGTAGTTGGTGAGTAGGCAGCGGCTAATAGTGACACAGTACAGGAGCATGCTGCTCGCCATACTGTGTCAGTAAGCTGTCGTATCTTTAGTCAGATCTTTTTCCCATACCTCGTCAGGTACAGTACAGAAGATCTTCCTGTATCGTACGGACTGGCTTATTTGGGCGGGAGTATTCCCCCTCCCGCCCTTGTGCGGGATAGTCCCCGGCTTCGCTCATTCCTTCAGGTGACACTGAGTGATTGAGAGCTAAGTGCCTTGTGCGTGTAGCCTTGCTGCGCGGGTGGCCTTCCCTGATGGCTTGTATCCGAGGCTGCGGGGACAGGCGGAGTCCTTCACCATCGGGAGGCATTTCCTGCGGGACCAGCTTGCGTACTGCGCGTAAGGACGTCACGTCTCTGAGCATGGTTGGTCCTGCGGATCCAGTTGGTTTCTGCGCAGACGTCCCTCTTCAAGGTGAGTCTTGCGGGTCTAACTGGGCTCTGCTGGGACCTACCTCTTCAAGTCCCCCCAGTCCAATGTTCTTCTCATGAGTGTTTAATAAAGTGAGGTGAACTTTTGGACTTTAAGCAGAGGGTTTTGAAAAGGGTTTTTTAAGGTTTTCCATGGGGATTCTTCCCGCGGAAGTCCTTGTCACTTGCAGAAATTCCCGAGTTTCCTGCTTGGTCTTTGGGTATGATGCGGGTAGGCTGTAACCTCCTCGCAAGTCAGGAGCGTTGAGTCCCACTTGTGTGGATTCTCCGTGAGGTTTTGGTAGTTTTGAACATAGTGATCAATTATGTTAAAACCACCAATTCCATCCTGGAATTTCAAACAACGTAGTTCTCGACGTTCCCGCTACGCGGGGATGTTATTTCCGTTTACGCAAGCATTGCCCAGAAGATCCTTCTTGGTTTCAATTCCCAGCGGAGCGCTAGGTATGTGAAGGGTTTTGCCTTAACACTGTACCTGCGCTCGTCTTACGGTTACTTTACTTCCAAGGTATTCATGGCGTCAATTCCCTGCGGGTGCTAGGTATGTGAAGGGTTTTGCCTTTACACTGTACCCGCACCCGTCTTATAGTTACTTGGTTGCCGAGGAATACTTGGCTTCAATTCCCTGCGGGTGCTAGGTATGTGAAGGGTTTTGCCTTAACACTGTACCCGCAGCCGTCTTACGGTTACTTGTTCGCCAAGGTTTTCTTGGCTTCAATTCCCTGCGGGTGCTAGGTATGTGAAGGGTTTTGCCTTAACACTGTACCCGCAGCCGTCTTACAGTTACTTGTTCGCCAAGGTTTACTTGGCTTCAATTCCCTGCGGGTGCTAGGTATGTGAAGGGTTTTGCCTTAACACTGTACCCGCAGCCGTCTTATGGTTACTTGTTCGCCAAGGTTTACTTGGCTTCAATTCCCTGCGGGTGCTAGGTATGTGAAGGGTTTTGCCTTAACACTGTACCCGCAGCCGTCTTATGGTTACTTGTTTGCCAAGGTAAGGGGTATTTTCCCGCCTACTTTTTGATCTTTTTGAATTTTGAATTTTGAAATTCGAAGAGTTGGTGGAAAGAAGAACAGTCCAAAACTCTGAAACGTCGTGCGACGGTTTCTTCTGACTGTGTCAGATCGTGCAGGAAGTTATGGTGACGTGACAGTACATGGTCATTCCAGACGCTTTTACAGGCGCGTGGGCGCGATTTTTCGGGCGCGTGGCCGCGAAATTAATGGTACGCGTCCTGTCAACAGCTGTTGCCAGCTTGCTTTTTGCCACGTGTCATAGTTTCATTGCACCTTCGTTTTCTCTCTCTTCCGCATTAATTTCATCGCATTAATTGCGATTAGTATATAAAGGGGAAGAGGGTTCTTTGTAATCCACACTTTCACTCTTCTCTTCATCTTTTAAGCGATTTCCGGCGAATACTCCCCTTTTCAGGCAAGCATTCTCCCGAAATCGTTTTCTTCTTTCCTTCACAAGATGTCTCGTGATGTTGAATCCACAACCGATGACAAGAGTACTGCTGGCGAGTGCCAGTGTGCTCTGCCCGGCGATCTGTACAGGTATGTTGTCCGGAAGTTCATGCTCGAGTCCCTCGAGCCTGAGTTTCCTAAACCCCATCAGACCGTGTACGATGCCCCCAGAGGCAAGATCGGGGTTTATGCTGCATTCTTTGTCTATGGGAATCTTAGGTTCCCATTGACAAAGTTTGTTTACCGTGTCCTTGAGAGGCATGGTGTTCATTTGACCGAGTTGCACCCCATGGCGATCGCCAAGATTCGCCATTTTGAGTGGGTGTGCCGGATACTGGGCGTTGAGCCCTATGTTGACCGCCTGATGACCTTCTATACTTGGAGGTGCATCCAGGGGTGGTACACGTTGACAACCCGGATTAAGGGTTTAAAGATCTGTGCGACCGAGCGCAGTCTTCGCGCGTGGAAGAGGGAATTTTTCTTCATTTCCGCCCGTGCCATCCCCATTGCCATGAAATTCAAGAACGGGCAGGCACTTCCCAGCCTTCACGCCTCCAGCTACCAGGAGGCGGAATGGTTTGCCAAGATATCTCGGGTCCAATCTCCGGTTTACCGGTTTGCTGAGTCCGGGATGGTGATGCTGGGGATGAGCCGGGTGTGGAAGGAGGCTGATGCGCGCAAGATTCCAATCGTCCTCGAATACGGTTCGAACTCTGTTCCTTACGGTATGCCTTTTTCCCTTTTGTTGATTATGAATTTCTTCTAACTTCTTTCTTGTTTATTTCAGAGGGGAACGACTTGCAGTCGCTCCTAAACCCGCGGGAGACTGACGGTCCCGCTCGGATGGGTACTCGCGCTTTGGACGAGAACGAGTTGCCCATCCTGGAACAAACGGCGGATCGGTTTGTGGAGGTCTATCCGCTAGGCCATGAGATCCTTAGCGCCCGTCGGCCAGGTAAGGCGCTATTCGACCCTCTACCCCTCAATGCTGAAACCTCTGCTGGAATTCCTCTAATCGTATGTTCTGATGAGGAATCCGCAGATGGTCCTCCGTTGGTGCGGAAGAAGAAGGCTGCCGGTGGGAAGGGAAAGGAGAAGGTGGCCTCCACTGCCGATCCGGTGCCTCTGTCTGACTCGGAGGCTGGGAGCGAAGAGGTGGCGGGGAATCCCGGTGTTGAAAAGACCACTGCTCCGGAAGTTGCGGCAGTCACCTCCGGAGAGCCCAAGAAGACGACGGTGACCGGCGCAAAGAGGCCGGCTCCATCGGGTCCGTCCCCGCCTCTCCGTACCTTTAGGCTCAAGAAAACCCGTAAGTACAACTTTCCTTTAGCTTTTATCTTCATAGTTTAATATCGTTTTAACACTTGTCTTCTTTACGCAGGCGTGGATGTTGACGCATTCCAGGGTGCATCTCAGAGTAGTACTTCTCCGCCAATGACGGTAGGCTTGGTCAGCCTACCTGAGGCGACGACCCAGGCGCCTGCGCCTGCTTCCGCTGGTCCAGTTGCTCACTCCTTTGAGCCGACTGTTCCAGCTGAGATGACGTCACCGCCGGTTGTGAGTGCGATTTTTACAGCATCCTTCACCGAGCCGGCGGTAACTTTTGCTGCGGATACCGCGGCGGCGACCGCGGCGGCTGCTACCATGCCCCCGCCATCGGCAACAACGGCCGATCCATCAGGTACGCATGGGACTTCTCGCCGATCTCTGCTACCTTCCCATCTGCCTGACCTCTTGGATGGATTTCCTTTGGGTTCAGGTGATGGGTTCGGCGGCTATCGGCCTATCATTGACCCTACAGGTGCGTAGGGTTCTTTTGGCCCATTTTATATATATATATATATTCTTTATCATCTTTTCCTAACTGCTTTGTGTTTTTTGCAGTGTCGGATTCCAATGAAGTGTATGTTCCGCGCTGGAACATTCGCCGAGGAACAACCCTTCGCACCCCTGTGGAGTGCGTGGAGTGGGCTCGTCACGCTGCTCCCATGGGTGCGTTGGGGGAAGCCATGGCTAGCTACCAGGAGGGTAGGCTTAGCAATGAGCTTCGGGTTCTCCTGGCCCGGATGCAGCCGCACGTCGAGCTGCTTTGTCGTGAAAACGACAAGTTGAAAGCAGCTCGTGCTAAAGAAGTGGCTTAGGCGCGGACTGTCCGGGAGGAGAACCAAAGGCTTTCCGCCGTAGCTGCGGAAAAGGAGAAGGCCTTCAAGGCCCTCGAGGTTGAAGTTCAGGCTCGACTTGAGGCCCGTTCCAAGGCTGCCCAAGCTGTTAATGAACAGCTTCGGCTGGCTAAGGAAACTGCGAGGAACGCAACCGAGAGGGCCACCAAGGCTGAAGCTGTTGCTGAGCCTCTGCGCGTGGAGAATGAAGAACTTAAAGCCAAATTAGAGGCTCTCCAGCAGGCTCATGATGCCTTGGCGATGGAGGATGCTAAGAAGCTTCAAGAAATCTTGGACCAGAGGGGGGTGCTTGACCATACCGAGCGTAAGCTAAAGGGCGTCGAAGAGGCTGCGGCTAAAGAAGTGTTGCTTGCCAACCTCAACAAGAATGAAGCCGAACGCGCCCGTAACGAAGCTCAAGCTGCCCTCAAAGAGGCTCTGGTTGCCAAGGAATGGCTTCTTCGAGAAGCGTTGTCTCCGGTAAGTAAAACTTCATGTCTTCACGCTTTTCCTTATAAATAGAAAAGGTTCTGACACTTGTATTTTTCTTTGTAGGTTGTGCATCAGGTCTTCTCAGAGACATCTTACGACGATGCTATGAGCGCAGCCCTCAACGCTTCTCACGAGGATGGGGAAAAGGTCGGCTTCCTGCTTGGTCTAGGGTTCGTTGAGAAAGGCGTCCCGCCATCCAACTTCCCTTTGTACATTGTTGATACTGAAGCCATATATGACCAAGCAGTAAATCAATACGCCGCCTTCCCGCATCCGGTGGTGGAGAAGGTAAACGAAGTTGCTGCTGCTGATGATGGGCTAGCTATCCTCAAAGCTTTCCTTGAACTGCCACGCTCTACTGATGGGGCTAGTCCAAGTGGAAGTGGCCCTGAAGCCTGATCCTGAAGATCCCTTCCCGCTGCTAGGATAGATTTAGCTTGTATAGATTTCTTTTCTTGTAGGCGGGTAGTTACCCGGCCATTCTTGTAATGAATACTTATGAAATATAAATCTTTGTGCGGGTAAGACCGCTACTTTCGTTGGGTTCCTTGCTTTGTAAACGTTGTATGACTTGCATACTTTAGTTTAAATTAGCAATTTTCCAAGTGTTTAGGATAAGTTAACCTTTGAACGTGGTAGATAGGTGAAGTTTTGCTTCCTCTTCCGTGATTGTGCGGGTAGGACCGTCACTTGCACGTAGTAGGATGGCTAAACTTTACCATCTGACCTGCGTGTAGGTTTTCCTCATCTTTTGAGGATAAGTTAACCTTTGAACGTGGTAGATGTGAAGTTTTGCTTCCTCTTCCGTGATTGTGCGGGTAGGACCGTCACTTGCACGTAGTAGGATGGCTAAACTTTACCATCTGACCTGCGTGTAGGTTTTCCTCATCTTCTGAGGATAAGTTAACCTTTGAACGTGGTAGATGTGAAGTTTTGCTTCCTCTTCCGTGATTGTGCGGGTAGGACCGTCACTTGCACGTAGTAGGATGGCTAAACTTTACCATCTGACCTGCGTGTAGGTTTTCCTCATCTTTTGAGGATAAGTTAACCTTTGAACGTGGTAGATGTGAAGTTTTGCTTCCTCTTCCGTGATTGTGCGGGTAGGACCGTCACTTGCACGTAGTAGGAAGCAAAACTTTACCATCTGACCTGCGTGTAGGTTTTCCTTATCCTTTGTTAGAAATTCTGTTTTGAACCGTTCGACGCGCGGTTGTCAATGGGTTAGTGTTCAGTTCCCTTTTTCATGATTCATGCGGATAGACCGGCACTTTCATTTAATGGGACTGAACTTTTCCCCTTCGACTGACCCGCGTGAAGGTTTGTCGTTTTTTGGGTTTATGCGGGTTTTGCCGCCTTCCCCACGCAACGACTTTCCACGTATTCATGCGGTGAAAACCGGCATATTCGTGTTGAATAACTTAACCGTTCGACGCGCGGTTGTCGATAGGTTAGTGTTCAGTTCCCTTTTTCATGATTCATGCGGATAGACCGGCACTTTCATTTAATGGGAGGACTGAACTTTTCCCATTCGACTGACCTGCGTGAAGGTTTGTCGTTTATTGGGTTTATGCGGGTTTTGCCGCCTTCCCCACGCAACGACTTTCCACGTATTTATGCGGTGAAAACCGGCATATCCGTGTTGATAGTTCATAAAAATGTGAAATCATCAGCGTCAATGTTTTAAGGAGAATCGTTTCCATTAGAAGTGGCTCTTGGCATTTTCTTTACAAATTGGAATTGATTTACATGCAAACTGTGTAAATGAGCTCCCTTCCATGTTGTTGGGATGGGAGTGCCATCGAGCCGATACGCACCTGGTTCGGGATCTCGTTCTTTACGCAGCATGTAGTCTCCATATTGAAGCTGGAATTTTATTCGTGTTTTCCCCAGCTGGGGTTCTACACGCATCAGCCTGCTCAGCGTTCATTGCGCCACGAGGTGCGCGAGCGTCCCATCTCTGACGAATGCCTCGACCATGTCCTTCACGTCTATGCATTCTTCGGTGTTGTGGCCTTTTGTCCTGTGAAATTCACAGTATTTGTTCCGATCAGCATTGTGGCGATGTCGGATTATTTGAGGCTTTGGCCATGGGAGCTCCTCGGTGGCGAATATCTCGGTGACGCTTTTAGTGAGCGGTGTCCATCTGGAGTTCTTATTTGACTGTACGTTATCCCTTCCGCCTAACCTATGCTGCAAGCCGGATGAGGTGTCAAAGTTTACCCTTGACTGCCAAATGCCTAGCTTTCGCTTTTTGTTTAATCGGGCGGTGAGAACGTTGTCTTCTCTTGTTTTCTGGGTGTAGAGGTTTGTGCTCTGTGGGAGATCTCTACCCAGTTGCCTCTCCGTTTCCGCAAAGCGTTTAGCTGCTGTCATGATGGCATCCCATGTGGATGGCATGCCATCTTTACCCGTTAAGGTGCGGATGAGCTCTGGGTCGTTCGCAGCCCTGAATAAAGGCAGCGCGAACAAGATCTTCGCTAATGTTACCCAGACTTAGCTTCTTCGAGTTGAAGCGAGTGATGAAGTCCAGCAAAGATTCATCTTTTTCTCGAGTGCACTTGAGGATTGTCCATTGCTCCTCGGTATACTTTCTTTGCTGGCTGAAGTGTTGGCTAAACTTCTGTTGGAAGTCAGCCCAGTCGTAGATGTGGTTGACCGGTAGACGGTCGAACCATGCTCTAGCAGCCCCGACCAGTGTCATTTGGAACATGTAACACCATGTAGGTTCCGTCCAACTACTGACGGTTGCTCCCGCTATGAATCTGTTCAAATGATCATCGGGGTCAGATATACCGTCATATGTGCCTATGCTTGACATTTGTTTGGCACTTTTTGGGGCGATTGCTTCCGCAATGTCCCTTGCAAATTTGGACGTTCCCGCATTTGCAACGTTTGGTCTGAACGTTTTGGAGAAGTCTCGTGGACTTCCACCTGTGCTTTTTGGTTTGAAGGCTTGTCCAAAATGCCTTTTCGGTTGGGAGTCCGTTTCCTTACACTTCCCTTTTGCCCTATGGCGAGGGTTCGTGTCGGAGTCGGATTCCTCCGAGTCATCCTCTAAGTATTCGAATTCGTCGGCCTGTTGTACGGAACGCAAGCGTTCGTCCAACTCAGCCTGGAATTCCTTTTGTCGTGCCTCCGCCCATGCCTTAACTTCATCGAGAGTTTGGCGGGGGAGTCTTTGTTTCTCAAACTGGGTATCAGTGAATCCCAGCGAGCGATTGTTTACTGCACTTGCCCCAGCTTGGGTAACTGGGGTAGTGTTCGTAAAATTTACTTCACTTGCCCCGGCTTGGGTAGCCGGGGTAGTGTTTGTAAATACTGTGTTGCCGGTATTCCCCCCAGTAACTGGGGTTGTGGTTACCGGAATTTCTTTAACCATCTTTGTAGAAAGTTTGAAAAAACTGGAGAAGAATAAAGTTCTAGCTTTATGCACGGATGGCGCCAATGAAGAAACACTAACCGAACCCCGGGCAGATTACTGGTAACCTGGGGGTTAGATAGATGTTTCCCACAAGGGGTTAGACCCTGAGAAGATGGTTCTTCTGATAACCTGCAAAACAGACACCGTGAGCTCGTCACTGAGAAGGGGGGGTTCCTCCTTGTGACCACCCTCTGGCGTGAGAATCAGACTAGATTGCTCTTTAAATATAAATGTATATTAAGAGATTGCTAGAGCAGATATCAGGTATAATATGATAATACAAGATTAGATATGATAAGATGAGATGGTCATACCATTTGGGGTATTTATAGCCGAAGGTAGGTTTCCAAGGAGGTATGGCCGGCTGCAACAGTGTTCCTGTTCCACCAACAGTGGCCTACGCACGTGCCCTGCTGGTAGTTGGTGGGTAGGCAGCGGCTGATAGTGACCAGGCCTGCTGTGTACCATTCCTTTTCCACCAACTGCCGGCTACGCACGTGGTATGGCGGTAGTTGGTGAGTAGGCAGCGGCTAATAGTGACACAGTACAGGAGCATGCTGCTCGCCATACTGTGTCAGTAAGCTGTCGTATCTTTAGTCAGATCTTTTTCCCATACCTCGTCAGGTACAGTACAGAAGATCTTCCTGTATCGTACGGACTGGCTTATTTGGGCGGGAGTATTCCCCCTCCCGCCCTTGTGCGGGATAGTCCCCGGCTTCGCTCATTCCTTCAGGTGACACTGAGTGATTGAGAGCTAAGTGCCTTGTGCGTGTAGCCTTGCTGCGCGGGTGGCCTTCCCTGATGGCTTGTATCCGAGGCTGCGGGGACAGGCGGAGTCCTTCACCATCGGGAGGCATTTCCTGCGGGACCAGCTTGCGTACTGCGCGTAAGGACGTCACGTCTCTGAGCATGGTTGGTCCTGCGGATCCAGTTGGTTTCTGCGCAGACGTCCCTCTTCAAGGTGAGTCTTGCGGGTCCAACTGGGCTCTGCTGGGACCTACCTCTTCAGTAATATTATCTGATGTTCGTGTAAATAATGTGTGCATCGTCATCTGAAGCACTAATTATTTGTTATTCCACTAATTCGTTATGATATACTCGATGATTGTGTTTATGTCAACTCATGCATCTTCATCCGTTGTATACTGTAATATCATCTGATGTTCGTGTGAATAATCTGCACACAAAATCTAGTTTTAGCTGTATTATTGTTCGATAATTTCGGTTTCAGTCATCTAAAACCCTAATTGTTTCTTATTCAATTAATTAGTTACAAATTGGTAATTCATGTATACGATTGTTTGTGTTGAATTATACATCTTCATCATTACATATAAATTTAATCTACAAGAAACACTAATTTCAACATGCTATCTGAATTTAAAGAAGTTGTTTTCTTTGGAACAAATTTTTTGATATGTTTCTCTTTTTGGAATCTAACACGTTAAACAAAGTACAAGTTTGAAAAGTAGAATGAGCAATGATTGCTATCTTCTTATTTGGTGCTCCCATCATTTCAGGAAAGATAAATTCTTTGTTTAGGGTGAGCTTTATCATGTGAAACGCTAACCTTTTTCAACTTCTGCTAGAAATGGAAAGTTTTTTGTGTAGAACCTATAACAAATTTGAAATTGAAATAAGCATTTAATAATACTATATATGACCATAGAAATATAATAGTCTATATTTTTTTACTCGAAATAGACGAATTCTTGTTTTCTTATGTTCAATAGTCTTGGATGGTGGCAAACTTGTCTTTTTCAAAAGAATTAAATATGCACAAATTATTGTAGTAGTTGAGGAGAGCTTGCTGTTGGGATCCTAGGTCAAATAAAAGATTCTAAAGTATCTTATACAGTAAAAGTCTTTTGTTTATACTTTATACCCTTTACAAAGCTTTAAGTACTTTATATTTTACAATGGTTAATTCCATGGGATCCAATGACCCTAATTTTCCTTCGTCTGGATTAACTATTAGTTACAACGGCTATACCACAATGAGCTAAAGAAAACTAATAGTTCTCCTATTTCATGGTTTAACTTGGTGCTTGATAGATAAATTACATCATTAATTGTGGTTCTAGGGCCGAATCCACTAATTCATCAATTTCATAGCAGATATGCATTGGATGTGAATGTCGAGAGGGCACATGAAGTCCTTATGCACAAAAACTTATTACGGTTGGCACGTGACCCAAATACTAGACCGGCATTCGAAGCCCGCCTTATTCAGGTATAATGGAATTTTTATATTTACAGCTTGCACCCCTCAGTAAAATGTGAAAGTTAAGAATTTTAGGCTCTTATTGAAACACGACCTTTGTGTTATATCATTGTACTGTTTGTGTTTTGTCTTGATTTGCTTATAAGATGGTTGCATGTTTATTAAGGGGCAATTCATATAGCCCATTCAATGCTTACAAAATGCGATATATGATTCTGGCATATTTCATAGCAGATATATTGTAGGATTCTGGCATACATTGGTTTCTCTCATTTAATCAAACACACATATGGTCACTCACATCCTTGCAACATAGTAGTTATTTATTTTTAATAAACAATTTTGAACACTGTTAAAGCAGTTTTTGAAGCACCACAGACTAAAAAGTAGTGTTCGAAATTTAGACAAATTCAAAATGCGTCTTGAATTCATGAGGTTTGACGTTGAAAATAGAAACCGTATACTTATATCGAATAAATGGAGTATTGGTTTTCTTTAAGGCATGTTATCAAATGTTATAATTGATGGTTTTAAGAATTTTGGTCACTTTGTATTATATTTTGGTCACATGTCAACAATTATGCAGCTTCATTCTGGTGTTGGTGAAAATGGCTTTGACTCTACTTCAAGCTATACAAGGATGAAAGATGCTCAAATTTCTATCCATCCATGCAGGCAGAGACATGATTTTTAATTATTTAAACCTAGGTCTTACTTAAAACACAAAAAGAGTACTTATTTAATACTTTTTTTATTGTGGTTTTCAGCAGTCATCCACCAACTTCATTTGGTTTATCATCGAAACTTGAAATTCCTTTTGAGGCCGGTAAATCAAATCTGCAAGGTGGAGACAAAGATATGAGTGCCAACAAGCACGTATTTCGGTAATATTTCTTGAAGGTTTGATTCCATTTGTGCCTTCAATTCTTTCCATGTGATCGTATAATATATAGTTTATGAGTGGGTTGAATCGGTTCTCTGTCTTATCTCTAACGGGTCAAATAAGAAAATAACTTAAAAGGAAATGTGTCAAACAGGCCACATGCTACACAAATTGTAATTTTAACGGATAAAGTCTCTTAAATCAATTTATTCTAAAAAAATAGATTGTAAGTTAAATAACATAATTTTTGCAATCATATTTCATAATTCACACATTAGTTATTTAATAAAAACTACGGTTGTTTTTGGGCAAAATTCGTTTCACCTATAATGTATAGCTAGTTTCATATCATACTCAAAGAAGTTCATTGTTTCTTTTTAAAACGTAAATTTGAATCCTATAATTGCTGTATTCTCGGATTTATGGCAAGTTAAGAAATAATTGCTCCAGATATGAACTGAACAACTATATACTCTATATACGATTAAAAATTTTGATTTTGCACTCCATCAATGCAGTTTACTTATGCTAATGAAGGAATACTGTATACCATGTTTATAATCTGTTTGTTTATTGGTTTTGTCAATCTGATGATGTAACAAGACTTCAAAATCCTGTAGGCCAATGCACGAAATTACAATTTCAACAAATGATAAGCCTAAACTCCTGTGTAAGGTAATAAATATCAGCTTATTGCTTCCAAATACAACTATATGCCTTTTAAGGCTTTAAGTTCTAACGTATATACATTGAAAATACCAAATTACTCTTATAATTTATGGTTTGAAAATACAGTTGACTTCATTGCTCTCTGAGATTGGCCTAAATATCCAAGAAGCTCATGCGTTTTCAACAACCGATGGCTACTCGTTAGATGTGTTTGTTGTTAATGGCTGGCCATACGAGGTCTTTCACTACTTTTATTTTTCAATTGTAAAAGGTCATTGTATAGAAAGGGTACCTATAAAAAATGTTGGAATATATGCCATAATATTCAAGCTTTCTTGGGCATTGCTAACTTATTTAAATATATTTGTAGGAAACTGAAAAACTGAGAGATTTATTGGCAATGGAAATACCAAGGGTCGAGGTAGTCAACTTGTACCTTTAGGAATTAATGCAAATATTGCACATGTGTATCAAATTTGACACATTTACTTACCTGGCGGTTGATTTGGGTTGTGTTCCATCTCAAACGTGTGGAACTGGTCAAAAAAGTTGAAAGTCAAGATACCGATTTTGGTTGTATTTCATTCAAAGATTTCCATTGTTACTGTACCAAAGTAGATTTGTAATTTCTACGGGTCAACCTGAACCGACCCGTTTCACCAAATATGTCTTCACTACAGGAGATACCCTGGTCAAAGAATCCGCAAGTGTTGCCTTCTAAAGAGACGGAAACAAATAATTTTCAAGAAATTGTTCAGCTGCCTGTGGATGGTGCTGATGTGTGGGAAATTGATGTTAAGCTGTTAAAATTTGAATATAGAACTGGTGGTGGATCATATAGTGATGTGTAAGTTCAAATTTCTTTTTTGTAAGTTACATGCCAGAAGCATGATATATTTTTTTGGTCTAATTTGTTTCTTTTTCTTATACAGGTATAAAGGTACATTCTGCACTCAAGATGTGGCCATCAAAGCTCTGAAGGATGAGTATTTATGTGAAAATGTGCAGAGAGAATTCGCCCAAGAAGTCTATATAATGAGGTTTCTTACATTAATGTTAAGAGCTTAGTTTCTATAGGTATCTTGTTTTCTAAGTGATCGTTAGTTAAGGTTTTGTAATAAGTTATTAGTTTTATTAGGACAAAACATGAGTTAGATAGCAAAATCGACACGCTGGATGACAAGTCAAAACATGTTGGGTTGACGTACTTTTTTGTCTAATTTCTTATAAATAAAATAGTGGATCAGGTCTTATTAAATACTAGTATGATTTTTTAATAAGTTGATTTAGGAAATCTAATGCATTAAAATGCTCTCTAGGCAATTTTTTTACTTGTTTGACCTGTCCGGCTGATTTGGCTCATTTGAGAAAAAGCAAGTATTGATGGAAATGTTTGATACCGTCTTTATGCTGTGACTGCTATAAAGTTAATTGTTATTATTATTATTAATATCAAAATTATTATTCTTAGTATATTAATAGTTGGAATAATTATAATAGATACTGGCTTTGTTTGTATTATAATAATAATTATTATTTTTATTTTAATATATAAATGTTTCCTCAGGTCCATTATCATTATGAATCTTAACTTTCTTCAACTAACAGGAAAATCCGTCACAAAAACGTTGTACAATTTATAGGTGCATGTACAAGACCTCCAAATCTTTGTATTGTTACTGGTAATTCTAAGTAATTCCCTTTTTTTATTAAAGCAGAAATTTCTGGTCCTTTATACATTTACAACATGTTCTTTTATTTTCCAGAATTTATGGCAGGTGGGAGTCTATATGACTTCCTACATAATCAAAGAGGCCATGTTGATGTCCCAACAATAATCAAAATAGCAATTCACATTTCGAAAGGAATAAATTACTTGCATGAAAATAATATAATCCACAGGGATCTTAAGAGTGCCAACCTTTTGATGGATGAAAATGGAGTAAGCAAATTATGTTTACTGTAAATTGCATAATTTCATTGTTTTTTTGTTATCTATGAGGTGGCGATTTTGACCCGTTTGCCCGAAATTGGTTCGATATGGGTTATATTTTGTCTCGATGAACAGGTAAAGTGGGTTCCCTGGTCATCCGGGTGAAAGTCAACAGAAGTGTTTTCAAATGCTTAAAACCTCCTAAATTGTTATTATCAAAAAGGAGCTATTTTATTCAAATGCTTAAAATCTCCTAACAAAGTAGTTTTTATAATAGTATAATTTTGTTGAAGAAATCCTATGCACTTTAGCTGAATTTACACGAGTCCTTGGACTTTGTTTTTGCATGTTAAAATCCTGTAACTTTTAAAACTTAACAATGAAGTCCACACACTTTATTATTAACATAGTATATTTCTGTATAATTAAATCCCTTGACTTTTTTCGGACTTTCATAAAAATGTCCTTTTTGGCATGATTTAGGTCTCAAATTTGTGTTATGTCTGAATCTAGCCAACATCTACAACTCTACAAGGCATTTTTGACCACTTCTCATAATAATCTTATTTAAAACATCAATAATTTATGAATTAGAAAATGGACAAAGTGTTTATTGGTTGACCTTCACCTGACTCTTAACACGAATTATATAGTTAACCGTTCTGACCTGAATCCATTTTGACTCGGCACCCAACTTGCCCGGCCCATCCATATTATCACATGTACACATAGCTATTAAACTAATAGTATTGGGCCCACAAACTCTATTGCATATTGTTCCAAAGATATATGTTAAATTTCGGATTCAGAAGATAATAATGCTTATCTTGCAGATTGTCAAGGTTTCTGATTTTGGTGTTGCTAGAGTGCAAAATAAGTCCGGTATTATGACTGCAGAAACTGGAACTTACCGGTGGATGGCTCCAGAGGTTGGTCTTTTTTTTGTTAAATATTATATAGATTAAAACGTACTTTTTTTTATATTTATTTTAATATCTCGCCCGGTTTCAAACCGTATAATCAATTTTGACTGATTGACGAAAACTGATTATTTGATTTTAAATAATAAGATTTGGCGGAACATGTGAGGAGTAGTTATAAGAAAATTGATTATATAGATAATCTAAAACTACATAAATAATTTAATCAACTGTTTATTTTATTCTGATTCTTTTTGTCCCAACAGTCACTTTAAGAACACACCTTACATGCTCAAAATTATTCTTATTCTTTGGTTCTTAGGTTATTGAACATAGACCTTACAGTCACAAGGCAGATGTCTTCAGTTTTGGAATTGTTGTGTGGGAGCTGTTAACAAAGAAGGTTCGATTACTATCTTATTTTATTTCTTATGGAGGTGATTTGTACCGCACCTCTCTATGTGTACACCAACTTGTAGATTTTGACCACAAACCCTCATGTTAAAAACACCATATTTTCTGGTGTAAGGGTATTATTGTCAAACTGCAAAAAATGGTGGTGTACCCATCACAAAGAGTGGTGCCCCCTATCACCCTATTTAAAGTGTTATGAATGGTAAATGTGATATTATAAGTCTTTAATGATATATATTTTACGAACATCGCATAAGGATATATACGTAAATATGGACTACTTTCAAGTTGATAACCGTGAGTACCACATAATTTACACATGCACTCAGTGCTCGACAAATATAAGAGTGAGGTAGGTGGTTACATTAGAGTTCTCTACTTAAACACGGGTTCTGTAATGAACGTGTCCCTACGAAAATAAACCGTTAAAATATCTGATGCAAATGTGAACAATTTATGTACAAAAACTTACCTTTGTAGTAATATTCTTTGTAACTGGTCGACATGGCAGCTTCCTTATGCCAACTTAACTCCACTTCAGGCAGCAATAGGTGTGGTCCAAAAGGTACATTTTCATGACCTGAATTTTGTTTGTTATTCAAGACTTAAAAATTGAAATCTCGCGTTTATTTCTTAAAATATCAACTTAAATTCCAGGGTTTAAGGCCAGTAATTCCAAAGAATACTCATCCCGGGATTGTGGGACTACTTGAGCGATGTTGGCAGCAAGATCCGTCTTCGAGGCCAGAATTTTCTGAGATAATCACAGCTTTGCTGCATTGTTCTAAGATGGTAAATATCAACCTTTTTGGTGGCAAAGTGGGTGGGAAACGGGTAGACTTTTAACTGGGTTGGAACTCGGAAAGGACTGACCGACACTTTTATAGGGGTATTTACGAGCCAAACCAAGGCCAAGCCTGGCTCGTTTAATTTACAAGAGCTCGAGCTCGGCTCTTTTATTATTTATGAATTGATGTATATACATTTTTAGTTACTTGTTATATATTTTAATTATAATGTTTATATATATCACATACTATAAATTATTTAGTTATTTTTATCATAATTTATATATAATAATTATTATATTAATGCATATTTAATATATTAAATAAAAATTATAAATACTAGTTGAAAATTATTAGTTACAACTCTTTAAAAGGTTTTATGCATTGAAAATTACATTTTGGACTATATACTACCTGTTCCACAAGTTTGACTCCTCTGTCCGTTTGTTTAAAAATTTTAACCCGCCCGATAAAAAATACATTATGTGAATCTTATTTGTTTTTTTTTTTAATATAGGTAGTAGAAGATAAAAGATCTATCAAAAGAAGAAATATTTTGGGAGGTGCCTCTTTGCCAAATGGTGTATGATAACTACATTCCACGTCAGCATGTAAGTTTCTGAGTAACAATACTGTAGGTAACTTTCCGACCCTAGAACTGTCGGTATCAATAATATAACGTGTTAGTTGTAAATACCCGATCATTTCTTGTGAGATTTCTCTATTGTTGTGGAACATGTAACATAAAAAACACAGCCACTTGAACACAGAGCTAATTTGAGTAGCTCTTAATTTGAGAGAGGTTTTTGTGATATTTGTAAAAGTTAGTTGTGTGTAAAGGTGTGAGCAGCAAATAAGGACAAATATTTTGTATTTATAATATACTATCAACGCCCAATGCCTGATTTGGCAAGGATTAACTAGTGGAACACACTCCCTTTATGGGTTAAGGGGCGTTAAAGGTAAAACGGGTTAAAGTGTTATCGGGCTTTAAAACGCTCATGGATTGACAAATGTTGTCCCAAGCAATCCAGTGGTGCCTGTGCTCAACATTGCCGTAACACTTTTCATCTTAGAAATCCCGGTCTTAGGGGATAATGATTTAAGAATTATTTTTTAAATTAAATTGAGAGGGATCATTTCGTAGTGGGATGGGGTGAAATGGAGTAAATTGAGTGATGTGCCATTTGTCTCCAGTGGCGTGAATGTATCCACCTTGGCTTTATCGTTAGGTATGATGGTAACGGTTTATGTAAACATGACATACATGTGAGACAATATCTTATATTCAAAAGATCGTTTTTATACTAAAAAAAATGTGTGGCCTCATCAGGTTGTATAAATTAGCCCATTAGAAGACTCGATGCGATAGGCTCATGCACCTTGACTTGTATAAATGTGTTACAGCATTCATAGCCTGTTCATTATCCATATCCATATAAATACATTAAAAATCACTACAGTTACTCTTTTTTGTTTAATTAATTTATACATAGTTTATGATGTGAACATTGTAATCTCAAATTTTACTTTCACATATAACATTTTCTCTTTTGTTCACTCATAACCACTTATAATTATACCATATAGTTCTGACATATTTATAAGGAATTGGCTGGGAATGCTCTTAGTTGAGTTGGCTCGACCAATTCACCTGTTGGCTCATGTAAAGTAGCTTTATTTTCTTAGTAGTATGATATTTATATAAACTGAAACTGTTAGTTTGTTATTTGAGAATTTTTACAAAAAGGATACATGCTTTTGATAATAAGAAGTTGAAGCGTCGAGGCACAAGCCGAACATGAACCGAGTAGCATGAGCTTAGTTTCTAGCTTGATTCGGAAATATCAAGATGGTAGAGCTTGATTCATGTGACAACCCTACTCTTTTAGCATCTATTGTTGGTAACTGGGAACCGTATTCACAAGGCAATCAATATAGGAGGACCAAATTTGATAAGCTGGTCAAAGTTGGTTAAGCGTTCTAGTTGGATTATAACTAGTCGGTTGAATCCTAATTAACTAGCAATTACTTTGAAGTCCAAGCAAGTTAGTTAGGAAATAAAATAAAATCAGTTGACTAAAAACAGAACGGATCATTCAATTAGATGGGTCAGAAGTTACAGCCAATCCAGCAGCAATAACGGAAGCAGCAGAAATCAGTGGATTCATGATAAGTTCCTCGTACAAAAAAAAATGGTTAATGATACATTCAACCAATGAACTATGACTTAATTATTCCATTGCTACGATTCATCCAGTCGAAGTAACTACGAACTTCGAATTCAAGTAATAACATTATTGAATCATCAAAATTACTTTGATATCTCTTTTTTAGTTTCTCTCGATAAATTATTTGTGAATCCATACAACTTTAGTTTTTTAGAGTTTGAAAGAAGTTTTAGCATAAATTCATATCATAAATACATACATTAGAGAATTTTTTTTGAACGGCCAACGAATCTTTCAAATGGGCTACTGGCTACGTCCATCACATCGGGATACGCCAGCCTTCCGATCCGGAGAAAACCCTCAGTTAAGGCTAGTGCCTATGAACAAGGCACGACAGTGCGATAAGATGAACACCACCTACTCACCTAGTCTCCCATCATCACCTGGTACTGCCGAAACTAAATGATGAGGCAAGAAATCGAAGTTGGATCACATGGAACATCAAGTATTTTCCTTACCACTCCAAAGAATGACAAATATTAAATACACTGTCACCAAATATTAAGCCAATGGGGTATAGTGATATACTTTAACCCCTCTTAACTCCACATAACCACCACATAACTCATTTTTCTCTCTTTCACTCCATCTCACCCAAAGGAAATGGTTTAATCCATAATAAATAACAAATCAATTAGTAATTAATGCATAACGAATACATATTGTTCCTTTTAGCCCATTAAAAGCATAATCCATGGATATTTTTAACAAACTTAACACTAACGGGGAGTGGTTTAATGTTATTTAAAGTGTCATGTTATCTTAACTTATGTTGGGCGTTAGATAATAGCCTATGGCCTAACTAGTAACAAGCCACTTCAATTTTTCTGTTGCAAACACAAGTATTTCAAACAAGCTTGTTTATAGATCTTAATATATCAAAACCGAGTTCACGTGCTTTTAAAGTTTAAAATCATTAATATCATACAAATTAAGTTGAACTAGAATTATAGACTTGATATTAAATTAGAATTATGTGAGTCGTGACCAGGCCAGCTCTCGACGTGTCAAAGAACATGCGGCTACCATACTGTGAAAATGGTTGCAAAGAAACTCAAAAAAAGTTGAAATAAGACCACTCATAAAGGGGTGCAATGGGCAAAGATGAAAGAGGCGAATGTGAATGTGAATCGTGATACGTAAGCGATGAGGTGGCAAAAGAGATTCCACATTCAAAAGCATGTGCTATAACGAGGTGAAATGTGATCGTAGATGAGGTGAAGTGATGATTGGTTTAATAATTAATTGAAAATTAAAAATAAAATAAAAAATAAAAAATCACAAAATAAATGGGCAGCGTCAGCCGAACGTGACTGGTTTGGCCAGTACATGGGCAATTGGGCAGCCGCCTTTCACGATGGATGCGTTATGGTGTACCGCTAGCCCTGATTGGACCTATGGCGCCCATTTGGCGATGGCTGTAGTAGATGGTCTAAGCGAACCAAGATGATGCATATCTTGAAAAAGGTTAATAAGTAAGCACAAAAAAATGCCACCAAAAATAACAAAAGAGGTTCAGTTCCGGTTTTATAATTCCAACCAAACAAATAAACAAACACGAACACATGAACGGACAAATTTTCTTGTGTCCTTCCATTAAAAGATAAGACGTAGCCTACGAACTAACTTTTCCATTAAACCGCTACTTAAAAACATCCCGACAAAATTCAATTAGACAGAGAAGCTTTGAAAAGTAACCAAAATTCCAACAGGGAAAATAAATAAAGAATGAGTTAGTTATAACAACATATGCACATTTAGAACCATTTAACTAACTTTATAATCTTCATGCAAGAAGTTTTCATAAGGGGTCCCGTTTAGTACCTTTCGGATATCATCCCAGTTTTCAACCTGCTCGTGTAACGGGCCTTTGTGTATTTTCACCTGCCGGCTCTTTAGCTCCATTCGTGGGATCCTTAAGAAGTCTTGAACATCGTTCAATACCTGCAATAACGAGTCAGGCAGGTCACATGAGTCAAACGTTTCAGATAGCGGGCCAAAACAGGTATAGATTATGATAGCCAAAAATGGGTTGACATGCATTATTGACCTGCAAACATTTTTTGTTCCTTTTCATTTTTATATAATTCTATGATTTTATAAAATAATATACTAAATATCTATATAAAATTAAAATAATCTAGGGATTTATTTATTTAAAAGAAGTTCAAGGATTTAAGTGTGAACTCAACTAATGTCCAACTTTCAACCAATTTCACGTGTTCCGTTTTTGGGATCAAACAAAACCCAAATGGACCCGTTTTTTACTCGATTGATGCATACTGAAGGTCTTACCGTGCTATTCTTGATTATGTCCTCATAGTAAAGGACCATATGTCGAGTACCATTAAAGTATTTGAGTGCTTGTTTAACCATGTTGTCAGCTTGTTTCAACTCGGATATCAACAATGTTGTGTTAATCAAAGGCTTGTAACTTGCTAGTATTTTAGCCTGAAATTATACAATCATTTTTAAAAATATGAAGTACACACAAACACAGCAAAAAAATACACACAAACCTCGTCAGACGAATGAACGTGAGATTTGTGCTTCCCGTTTAGTGGTTTAGCACTTTGGTCATATGCATTTGCAAGTATTGAGATTCTTCTGCGAAGTAGGTTTCTTCTAAAAAGGAAAATTAATGAAACGCCCTTAGCGTTAAAGTATTCTGCTATTGATTCATGATTTTGCATTAAACCCTGAAACAAATTCAAACAAGTTAAGCAAACCCTAACTTTTTACCACAGGCTTCAGCATATTTGTCCCATGTAAGACACACACACACACATATATAGATAGAGGAGGGATCATGAGAGAACTTAAAAGATACTAGAAAACTTCTAGAAAACCACTTTTAAACAAGAATTTTTTTAAGTTTTGTTCCTTTTACATCTTATTAATCTTTGCCCAAGAAAAAGCTATATGTAATTAGTGATAAACATATAAGATAGATGTATGTAACTTCATGAGCTACATGCCTTTTTTAACTTTTTAGAATACTAACCTTATAATTAAAAGAAATGAAAAAATATGATCGGATGGTGGGTAATAGTTTTCTCGTAACTTTGTGATTTTCTCACGAACCCTCCCCTACACACACATATATATGCATACATACATGGTATGCGTGTAAAATTAAGTAGTTGGGATGCAAAAATCAATATGGTATGTTTGGTATGAGTCAAAGTCTCAAAGATAGTGTGCGTACCTGATTAAGCATCCACTTCAAGCCCACTGCAGCTGTGCACTGATTCTTGGATGCGCTTGTAAACCAATCAAGATTATAAATCTTGTCCAAAGTATCCACAATTGTTGAAATATTGCTTCTACGTGGTTTAACTGAGAAAATCTCTCCATTTGAGCTTACATTCATATGACTATTTAATAATGTCTCAAACCATCCACTCCCAGATCTTTGTGTTGATGAGATAACAAAGTATCTAACAGGATTGCATGCACACTCAGCCCTAATTACGCATCGAAGTAAAATTATCAGCACGTTTTGTTGCTAAAAGGAAAATTGCATAAAATCACAATACTATTTTAAAAGTATTGTGTTCTTGTTTGTTGGTTTATTAAATGAACGAGCATATACAAACTTCTGGGTGAACGGTTTTTGAGCGTTCCACCAAACGTTCGGTTCCTTTACATGCTCTACTGGTTACCCAGTCAAATTGATGACATGAAGATGATGTGGTGTATCAAAATCAATTAGCTAATAAGATTGTCCTAAATCAAAATTTTTTAAAAACCGGTTACCTTTTTAAGGTTAAAAACAAAGTCTGTTAAAACTAGATCAAATCAGACTAAAGGACATTACCATTTTATGCAAATTTCACTTGTTAAAATTTGCAAAGAAAGAAAATGAGAGAACTGAACACAAAAAGAAAGCATACCGAGCGAAAGTTGTAGGTTTGGGAAAATGCACATAAGATCTTTCCCATTTTTCAACAACGGGTACTTCACAATGCCGCCCGACCACTTTAGTATCAATAAAACCAGCTTTTGTGAAGTTGCTAATTTGCTTTAGACCAATTGAACACATGAAAACACCACATACCATAAAAATGCCACTAAACTTATTCTCAACACCAATGATTTTTTTACTGGAGGTCCAACGATAAGCATATCCTGAAATTTAAAGCATATGCAGATGTCAAGAGAAGAAAAATCATCACTCCAAATGTAATAGTTAATTAGTTACTTTCTAGAAAAGATTATAATTCATAGACCACATTTTCTTGATTGTGTTATCACATACCATATAAGATGTTTGTCACATTAATTTCAGTTCACATTTTCTTGATTGTGTTATTGTTAAGTATAAAAGCAGCATGTTAGATTGTTATAGATGGTTTAAAGTTGTACATTACTGGTACAGTAGTTATTTGAGTTGTACTTTTCTGTTCTCTTTTCAGGTTCCTATATATGATTAACTTGATAGGTATATCCATTAATATATGTAAAAAGTCAAATGCTATATTAGTTTTCAGACAGAATTACTAATTCATTTATTAGTCCCACTGAAGATCGATAAAGATGGAAATGCTCATTAGTACTGAATATTATAGATGCAAATTAATTAATGGACATTTTCGTAATAAAACTCAATAGCATCTAGCTGTATGATGCTTACTTTGTACTTGCACCAGATTAAAGCATGAACTCATAGAACAGTTACATTTTCATAAACCTAAAGCAGGAAACAGAGAATTAACTATAAATTGAATCAAGTATACCTTAATGAAAACTAATAGATCATCAGCCATTATGCGTTGAAGGATTTCAAAACGGAACATCATCATCATCATCATCGTACTCGGTATATCCCACCAATAACAAAGCTATGGTAGGGTCTGAGGAGGGTAAGATGTAGGCAGCCTTACCTCTACCCCATAGGGATAGAGAGGCTGCTTCCGGTGAGACCCCCGGCTCGTCAAAACGGAACACAAAGGGAAATCATCTGGTAGCTTAGATAGTAATTTTCCTTTTCACAATTCTTTCTTTCTTTACTCATGTTCTTTCCATGTCGAATCCTTTTGTTCACATAACTAAGAGAGAGAAAAACAAAAAGAGAATCGCCTTTCACATGAACAACACTTTTACCAGATGCTTTTGTCAACTGCTAGTCACTCACTCTCTCACGTTTATCCTCTACAGATTTTGCTCACGCTTTTTCTCACGTTCAGCCTGTTCTACTAACTTTTGCGAAATCGAAAAAAAGTAGTTCAAAATATACCTGCAAATAGATTAAACAAAACCTGTTAGAACTCAAATCAATCTTCAGCAAACTGAAATCAAACAAATTAAGAGCTCAAGTTAACTCTCAAAGCCTAAATTTAAACAACAAATTGTGAAAAATCGAGAGCTAAAACAAGGTGAGCAAGCGAAGGAACGCAGGTTCCATAACGGTGATCACATCACAACATAAATGAAGAGGCGTGATGAAACAAAACCTGTTAGGCTTAAATAAACCTGATATCCAACATTTCTTAAGAGCTAAAGTAAGGTATCAAAACCTCAAGAAACCTATAATTAAAGAACAAATGACGAACATTCGAAAGCTAAAACAAGGTAATCAAGGTGTATGAGGAAGATAGATGAAGCTCAGTAAAGCTAGTGCTACGACGTCGTTCCATAACGATGACTACATCACAACAGTAAACGAAGAGGCGCGATGCAGAATAAACATTAAATTAAACCTGTTAGGGCTATCAAACTGTTTAAAAGCTCAAACAAACTATCAAAACCTCTAAAAACCTAAAATTAAACAACAAATCATGAAAAATCGAGAGCTAAAACAATGTAATTAAGGATCAAAACCTCTGATAAACTAAGTTTAAACAACAAACTACGAGAAATCGAGAGCTAAAACAAGTAATCAAGTAGTATAAGTAACTGAGATGAAGCTCAGTAACTACTTCCATTATGAAGTCGTTCCGTAACGGCGATGACGTCACAACATTAACGGAATCATCATCATCATCATCATCGAGGGAGAGACTATAATAATAAGCATTCAAAACACAAACGACGTCGTTGAGCTAATTTCGTTACATTGACTCAGCTCCATTAATTCAGCTAAATAAAACACAAACACGCCTCGATATTATCACTATATTAAGACGAAATAATAATAACAGAAAGACTACCGTAAGAGAGTGAAGGTGTTGTTCGGCGGAGAGTCTGTTGTGGTTCCGATTGGTTGTCACCGGAGATCAGTGGTGGTGTAAATTGGAAATGGTTTGTTTTGAAGGGCTTTTTTGTAAATGTCAGTTTTTTGTTAATGAGACACCGGCATGCTAATTGGGCCTGAAGAAACACTAAGTGAACCCACGGGCAAATTATAGATAATCTGGGGGTTAAGTAATGTTTCCCACGAGGATGAGGTCCAGCAGAGAAGGTTGTTCTTCAGGGGACCTGCAAAACAGACACCGTAAGCTCGTCACTGAGAAGGGGGGGTTCCTCCTTGTGACCACCCTCCGGCGTGAGAATCAGACTAGATTGCTCTGAATATAAGTGTATATTAAGAGATTGCTAGATAAGATTGAGATATCAGATGATGTCCTTACCATTCCAAGGTGTTGGAGTATTTATAGCCGAAGGTAGGTTTCCTAGAAGGTACAGCCGGCTGAATAGTATTCCTGTTCTGCCAACAGTGGACTACGCACAGGCCATGCTGGTTGGTGGGTAGGCTACGGCCAACAGTAAAGGTCGGCTGTATACTGTTCCTTTACTGCCGGCTGCGCACTGTTCCACCAACTGTAGGCTGCGCACGTCCCCTCGTAAGGGTTGGTGAGTAGGCAGCGGCTAATAGTGACAAACAGTACTAGAGGATGCTCCTCCTCGTATTGTTGTCGGTGAGCTGTCACCCTGTGATTGGTTCATGGGCTGCTTCTGGTCAAATTGTCTACTCCGCCCATACCTTAGTAGGTATAGTACGAAAGACCTTCCAGAAGCATACGGACTGGCTCATTTAGGCGGGAGTATTCCCGCCTTGCTCATTCCTTCATGTGACTACTGAAGTAGCGAATGCCTTGTGCGTGTAGCCTTGCTGTTAGTGCGGGTAGCCTTCCCTGATGGCTTGTATCCGCAGCTGCGGGAACAGGCGGGGTACTTCGCCATTGGGAGGCTTTCCCTGCGGGTACAGCTGGCGTACTGCGCGTAAGGCTCTCTGAGCATGGTGGGCCCTGCTGGAGCAGTTGGTTATTGCGCAGACGTCCCTATTCAAGGTGAGTCTTGCGGGTCCAACTGGGCTCTGCTGGGACCTACCTCTTCAAGTCCCCCCAGTCCAATGTTCTTCTCATGAATTATTAATAAGTGAGGTGAACTTTTGGACTTAGCAAGGAGTTTTTTGAAAAGGGTTGTTTTTCGGTTTTCCGTGGTGATTCTTCCCGCGGTTTTACTGATGTCACGCAGAAATTCCCGACTTTTCTGCTTGATCTTTGGGTGTGAAGCGGGTAGGTTTGTAACCTCCTCGTACGTCATGAGCGTTGAGTCCCACTTGTGTGGATTCTCCGTGGGGTTTTGGTAGTTTTCAACATACTGATCAATTATGCTAAAACCACCAATCCCATCACGGAGTTTCGAACAATATAGTTCTCGACGTTCCCGTTATGCGGGGATGTTATTCCCGTTCCCGCCAGCATGGCCCAGAAGATCCTTCTTGGTTTGAATTCCCTGCAGAGTGCTAAGTATGTGAAGGGTTTTGCCTTGACACTGTACCCGCACTTGTCTTACGGTTACTTTACTTCCAAGGTATTCCTGGCGTCAATTCCCTGCGGGTGCTAAGTATGTGAAGGATTTTGCCTTAACACTGTACCCGCATCCGTCTTACGGTTACTTGGTTGCCGAGGAATTCTTGGCTTCAATTCCTTGCAGGTGCTAAGTATGTGAAGGGTTTTGCCTTAACACTGTACCCTCACCTGTCTTACAGTTACTTGGTTGCCAAGGTAAGGGGTGTTTTCCCGCTTACTTTTGAATCTTTTTGAATTTTGAATTTTGAAATTCGAAGAGTTGGTGGAAGGATAAGAACAGTCCAAACCTCTGACACGTCGTGCGACGGTTTCTTCTGACTGTGTCAGGACGTGCAGGAAGTTATGGTGACGTGACAGTACATGGTCATTCCAGACGCTTTTTCAGGCGCGTGGGCGCAATTTTTCGGGCGCGTGGCCGCGAAATTAATGGTATGCGTCCTGTCAACAGCTGTTGCCAGCTTGCTTTTTGCCACGTGTCATAGTTTCATTGCACCTTCGTTTTCTCTCTATTCCGCATTAATTTCATCGCATTAATTGCGATTAGTATATAAAGGGGGAGAGGGTTCTTTGTAATCCATACTTTCACTCTTCTCTTCATCTTCTTTGCGATTTCCGGCGAATACTCACCTTTTCAGGCAAGCATTCTCCCGAAATCGTTTTCTTCTTTTTCAAGATGTCTCGTGATCTCGAGTCTACAGCTGACGACAAGAGTACTGCTGGCGAGTGCCAGTGTGCTCTGCCTGGCGATCTGTATCGGTACGTCGTCAGGAAGTTCATGCTCGAGTCTCTCGAGCCTGAGTTTCCTGAACCCCATCAGACGGTGTACGATGCCCCCAGAGGCAAGATCGGGGTTTATGCTGCATTCTTTGTTTATGGGAATCTTAGGTTCCCATTGACAAAGTTTGTTTACCGTGTCCTTGAGAGGCACGGTGTTCATTTGACCGAGTTGCACCCCATGGCGATCGCCAAGATTCGCCACTTTGAGTGGGTGTGCCGGATTTTGGGCATTGAGCCCTATGTTGACCGCCTGATGACCTTCTACACTTGGAGGTGCATCCAGGGGTGGTACACGTTGATAACCCGGATCAAGGGTTTGAAGATTTGCGCAACCGAGCACAGTCTTCGCGCGTGGAAGCGGGAGTTCTTCTTCATATCCGCTCGCGCCATCCCCATTGCCATGAAATTCAAGAACGGGCAAGTACTTCCCAGCCTTCACGCCTCCAACTACGAGGAGGCGGAATGGTTTTCGAAGATATCCCGGGTCCAATCTCCGGATTACCGGTTTGCGGAGTCCGGGATGGTGATGTTGGGGATGAGCCGGGTGTGGAAGGAGGCGGATGCGCGAAAGATTCCGATCGTCCTCGAATACGGTTCGAACTTTGTTCCTTACGGTATGCTTTATTTCTTTTTGTTGATTCTGAATTTCTTCTAACTTCTTTCCTGTTTATTTCAGAGGGGAACGACTTGCAGTCACTCCTGAACCCGCGGGAGGCTGACGGTCCCGCTCGGATGGGTACTCGTGCTCTGGACGAGAACGAGTTGCCCATCCTAGAACAAACGGCGGATCGGTTCGTGGAGGTCTATCCGCAAGGCCATGAGATCCTTAGCTCCCGTCGGCCAGGTAAGGCGCTATTCGACCCTCGACCCCTCAATGTTGAAACCTCTGCTGGAATTCCTCTAATCGTATGTTCTGATGAGGAATCCGCAGATGGTCCTCCGTTGGTGCGGAAGAAGAAGGCTGCCGGCGGGAAGTGGAAGGAGAAGGTGGCCTCCACAGCCGATCCAGCGCCTCGGTCTGACTCGGAGACCGAGAGCGAAGAGGTGGCGGGGAATCCCGGTGGTGATAAGATCACCATTCCGGAGGCTGTGACAACTGTCACCGAAGAGCCCAGGATGACGACGGTGACCGGCGTGAAGAGGCCGGCTCCATCGGGTTCGTCCCCGCCTCTCCGTACCTTTAGGCTCAAGAAAACCCGTAAGTACAAACTTCCTTTATCTTTAGCTTCATAGTTTAATGTCATTTTAACACTTGTCTTCTTTACGCAGGCGTGGATGTTGACGCATTCCAGGGTGGAGCGCAGAGGAGTACCTCTCCGCCAATGACGGTAGGCTTGGTCAGCCTTCCTGAGGCGACGACCCAGGCGCCTGCGCCTGCATCCGCTGGTTCAGTCGCTCACTCCTTTGAGCCGACTGTTCCAGCTGTGATGACGTCACCGCCGGCTGTGAGTGCTATTTTTACAGCATCTTTCACCGAGCCGGCGGTTACTATTGCTGCGGATTCTGCAGCGGCTACCGCGGCGGCCGCCACCATGCCTCCTCCGTCATCGGCAACGACGGCCGATCCTTCAGGTATGCATGGGGCGTATCGCCAAACCTTGCCACCTTCCCATCTGCCTGACCTCTTGGATGGATTTCCCTTGGGTTCAGGTGATGGGTTTGGCGGCTATCGGCCTGTTATTGACCCTACAGGTGCGTAGGGTTCTTTTGGCCTATTATATATTTTTCAATCATCTTTTCCTAACTGTTTGTTTTTTGCAGTGTCGGATTCCAATGAAGTGTATGTTCCACGATGGAACATTCGCCGAGGAACAACCCTTCGCACACCTGTGGAGTGCGTGGAGTGGGCTCGTCACGCTGCTCCCAGTGGTGCGTTGGGGGAAGCCATGGCTAGCTACCAGGAGGGTAGGCTAAGCAATGAGCTTCGGGTTCTCCTGGCCCGAATGCAGCCGCGCGTCGAGCTGCTTTGTCGTGAAAACGACAAGTTAAAAGCAGCTCGCCTTCAAGAAGTAGCTCAGGCGCGGGCTGTCCGGGAGGAGAATAGGAGGCTTTCCGCTGCGGCGGCGGAGAAGGAGAAGGCGTTCAAGGCCCTTGAAGTCGAGGTTCAGGCCCGTCTCGAGGCTCGCTCCAAGGCTGCCCAAGCTGTTAATGAACAGCTTCGGCTGGCTAAGGAGACTGCTAGGAACGCGACTGAAAGGGCCACCAAGGCTGAAGCTGTTGCCGAGCCTCTACGCGTGGAGAATGAAGAGCTTAAAGCCAAATTAGAGGCTCTCCAGCAGGCTCATGATGCTTTGGCGATGGAGGACGCGAAGAAGCTCCAAGAGATCCTGGACCAGAGGGGCGTGCTTGACCATACTGAGCGGAAGCTAAAGGGCGTCGAAGAGGCTGCTGCAAAGGAAGTGTTGCTTGCCAACCTTAACAAAAGTGAAGCCTAACGCGCCTGTACCCAAGCTCAAGCCGCCCTCCAAGAAGCTCTGGTTGCCAAGGAATGGCTTCTTCGAGAAGCGTTGTCTCGGGTAAGTCTAGCTTCATGTCTTCACGCTTTTCTTTATAAATAGAAAAGGTTCTGATACTTGTATTTTTTCTTTGTAGGTTGTGCATCGGGTCTTCTCAGAGACGTCTTATGACGATGCTATGAGCGCAGCCCTCAACGCTTCTCATGAGGATGAGGAAAAGGCCGGCTTCCTGCTTGGTCTAGGGTTCGTTGAGAAAGGCATCCCGCCTTCCAACTTCCCTTTGTACGATGTGGATACTGAAGCTATTTACGACCAAGCAGTGAACCAGTATGCCGCCTTCTCGCATCCTGTGGTGGAGAAGGTGAACGAAGTCGCTGCTGCTGATGATGGGCTAGCTATTCTTAAAGCCTTCCTTGAACCACCACGCTCTACTGATGGAGCGGGTCCAAGTGGAAGTGGTCCTGAAGCTTGATTCTGAAGATCCCTTTCCACCATTAGCGTAGATTTTTGCTTTTGTATAGCTTTGTAAAATTTGAATTTGATGAAATAAAGATTGTGTTTGTTCTTTGCCTTATTTATTTTACGCATGTTTTGATCTAACTTAGTAATTTCTTTAGTACTTAGATAAGTTAACTTTTTAACGTGGTAAATTATAAGTTTGTTTCTCTTCCTCTTTCATGATTGTGCGGGTATGACCGTCACTTACACTTAGTAGGATGGCTTAACTTTACTTATATCTGACCTGCGTGGAAGTTTTCCTCATCTTTTCCTTTGAAATTTTCTAAGTGTTCAGAATAAGTTAACCTTTGAACGTGGTAGATAGGTTGAAGTTTTGCTTCCTTGCTCGTGATTGTGCGGGTAAGACCGTCACTTGCACTTACAAGGATGGCTAAACTTTACTTACATCTGACCTGCGTGTAGGTTTTCCTTATTTATAGCGTTGTGTTTATGCGGGTTTTGCCGCCTTCCACACGTAACGACTTACTTCTTCCCCCATTTATGCGGTGAATACCGGCACCAGTGTGGGAAGTTCATAAGTATAAAGGTAAGGCTATCAACACATTGTGAAAGGAGAATCATTTCCATTAGAAGTGGCTCTAGGCCTTTTCTTTACAAGTTTGGAATTGATCTACATATAACATTTGCGTAATTGAGCTCCGTTCCATGTTCTTGGGATGGGAGTGCCATCGAGCCTTTCGAGCCGGTATGCGCCCTTTCCCGGGACTTCTTTGATAATGTATGGCCCTTCCCAGACCGGGGCCAGCTTTCCTGGGCGTTCTTGGTTCGAAGCCTCGTTGTTACGCAGTATGTAGTCTCCTACATTGAAGTTGCAGAGTTTTACCCGCGTGTTGTAGTACTTTTGCATTTGTCGCTTGTAGTTCTCTTCACGCACTGCGGCTAAGTCTCTGCGTTCCTCGGTTAGCATAAGGTCCAACCGTCTTTCCGCATCATTGTCTTCTGGCTGAATCAAGACCCTTGGTGAGGGTAAACCGATTTCGACTGGGACCATAGCTTCAGTGCCATAAGTGAGACTGAACGGGGTTTCTCCCGTACTGGCCTTCTTCAGCGTTCTGTTTGCCCAAAGGACGTGCGGAAGCTCGTCCACCCAGCCGGATCTGTGTTCCAAGAGTCTTTTCTTTATGCCTTCGACGATGCTCTTATTTGCTCTTTCCACCTCACCATTACCTTGCGGGTGTGCCACTGAGGTAAATGTGTGGGTGATTTGAAGTTCTTTCAGCCACTGTTGTAGCTTCTTGTCAGCAAAGTTGGTGCCGTTATCGCTCACCAGATTCTGTGGAAGTCCAAAACGACAAATAATAAATTCCCAAATAAATTTTTTGATATGTTTCGCGGTTGTTTGGGCTAAGGGTTTTGCTTCTATCCACTTGGTGAAGTAGTCGATGGCTACCACTAGGAACTGAACATTTCCTGCTGCTGTAGGAAATGGGCCTGTCACATCGATGGCCCACTTCTGAAATGGCCATGAAGAAGTGACTGGAACAAGTTCATTCTTCGGGCGGTGCGTGTTGGGTGCGTAAAGCTGGCAAGACCTGCATTTTCTGATGTATGCCAGTGCATCCGTATGCATCCCCGGCCAAAAGTATCCCGCGTTGTTTAGCTTAGCTACAACAGTGCGGGGACCTGCGTGTACTCCACAGATGCCTTCGTGTACTTCCCTTAGGAGGTAGTCAGCATCTTGGTTGTCCACGCATCTTAAGAGTGGGCCAAGAAAGTTACGTCTGTAAAGGATGTCATCGATGAGTTGATAATTCAGTGCTTTACAGCGTAGTTTTCTTGCCTGTGTTTTGGATTCTGGTAGTGTACCTGCCGCAAGGTATTTTATTATTGGTGTCATCCACGTTTCCGTGCCGGTTTGGATGACACAAATTTCCTTGTGCGGGACCGAAGGTGTCTCGAGGAGTTCAATGCGGCTATCTTTTCCTAAGTGGGTGAAGGCTAATGATGCAAGCTTGCTTAACGCATCCGCAGATTTGTTTTCACTTCGCTTGACGTGTATGACTTTGCAGTCATTGAAATCGCGCATAAGGGATTTTGCTTGTGCGAGGTACAGGGCCATTGTGTCGTTCACGGCCGTGTACGTCCCGTTGATTTGATTGGCTACTAACATGGAATCCACGTGGGCTTCCAAGTTTTTCACTCCCATCTTACGCGCAATTCTCAGCCCAGCCAAGAATGCCTCATACTCGGCTTCGTTATTCGTACTTGGAAAATCCAGTCGAATAGCGTAAGTGTATTCTTGACCCGCTGGGTTGGTTAGCTTTAGCCCTGCGCCTGAACCCTCGTTATTGGCTGCCCCATCAGTGTAGAGTCGCCAGACATCATTGATGTCTTGTGCTGGAGAGGGTTGAGCCTCTTCCTGGCACTCTTTTTCCCGCGATGCAGGCACTTCTGCAATAAAGTCGGCCAGAACCTGGCCTTTTATGGCTGGTCTTGGCTTATACTTTATCGCGTATTCTCCCAACTCAATTGCCCATTTGGCTAGGCGTCCCGATAACTCGGGTTTGCCTAGAACGTTTGCAAGTTTGAAGTTGGAGAGAATGGTGATTGGGTGACCCTGGAAATATCGTCTTAACCTGCGTGAAGCGTGTATAAGTGCTAAGACTAATTTTTCGAGGGTAGAGTACCGGGTTTCTACGTCTGTTAGGATACGGCTGACATAATAGATTGGCATCTGGATGCCTTTTCGCTCTACTAGCAGGACTGCCCCGGTTGCTCTATCTGTTGCGGAGAGGTATAGGATTAACTCCTCTCCTGCTTCTGGTGCTGTGAGTGTTGGGAGTTCGATCAAGCGTGACCGAATCTCCTGAAAAGCTGCTTCCGCTTCTGGTATCCAGCGGAAGTGCGTTTTCTTTAAACAGTTTCTCAACGTTGACACGAAGGGAAACGACTTATCCGCGTGGTTTTCCAAAAAGCGATTAAGTGCCACTAGTCGTCCATTCAGTGTCTGAGCCTGTTTGATGGTAGTAGGTGATTCCATTTTGATAATGGCTTCGACCTTTTCAGGGTTCGCTCTGAAGCCATCTTTAGTGACGATGACCCCCAAGAACTTCCCTTCTTCCATTCCAAAGGCACACTTGCTCGGGTTGAGCTTCATGTTTATCTTCCTGAGCGTGTTGAAAGTTTCTTCGATGTCTTTCAACATCGCTTCTCGGTCAGGGCTTTTGATGACCAAGTCATCCATGTAGACTTCCAAGTTCCTCCCAATTTGGGTATGAAACTGGTTGTCCATCAGGCGTTGGTATGTGGACCCGGCATTCTTAAGTCCGAATGACATCATTTGGTAACAAAATGTGCCATCGGGCGTCCGAAAAGCGGTTTTGTCCTGATCATCAACGGCCATGTGGATTTGATGGTACCCCTTATACGCGTCCAGGAAGCATTTAATTGGGCCGAATACGCTGACAGAGTGACAGACAGACAGACAGACGCGGTGATTGTACGTACATAACATAAATAGGATTTTATATTTAAAAAAAATAAAATATAACTTAACAACACAAATTTAAAAGAGAGTATAAATTGAGTTTAGTAATTTGTATGTATAAATTGGAATAGTTTTAAGGTGTACACGGGCCGTGTACGGAGTACCCGGCGTTACTTAGTTGGTCGTTCTAAACAAAAAATTATCAACATGTGGTTTTCTGGCTCCAGAGGCTGTGAAATTTTTACCATTTTCAACATGTCTTTCTACCATTTTCCTTTGATACATTTGGTTTTCTGGCTCCAGAGGCTGTGAAATTTTTGAGTAGGGTTCAGCGCGTCGTACACGGAACATCTTCAGCTTCTAGGTCCCAAAGCTTCGTTTTTAGCAGGATTGGCTTTGCTGTTCAAAAGGAGGTTGCGGCGCAGCTTGTTGCCCGTTTGCCTGCCACTTTATTGTAATCGTTTTATAGTAAATTATATAAAACTCATTATGAATATCTAGATCAACTAACTTTTGGTCATTGTCGGTTTTTGTTAATTAACTGGCTGATAACGATACCACTTATTATTTTAGTTATTTTCAATGGTTCGTGACTAACTGAATTCTAACGTTGTTAGTTGCCGATCGCCAGAAAAACGTTTTTTTGCCTGGAAAACTCAGTGTTTCCGTTCCAAACATCTTTGTAATCTTGGATCAGGCATTTAGAAACTTTTTTTCTAGTAAATGTCCCAATTATTGAGGTTGCCAAACTCTAGAATCATCGTCGGAATCGGTTGGTGGTGCTAAAGTGGTGGTGGTTGGAAGTGGCGAGTCAATTGGTGGTGGTGGCGTTGTGCAGGTTGAGTTTTCCAACCAAAAGCATTTTTCTGGCGACTTGCAAGTAACCACGTTAGGATCATATTAGTCGCAGACAGTTGGGAACATATACGCTAAAAGATGAGACCATCGGCAGCCAATTTGTTAGTTGAGACCGGCAATGACTAAAAGATAATAGTTGAGATTAATGACAACCAATATACATAGTTTTAAATAGTTGAAAACTTGAAATTAATCATAGCTTTAGATCCCAACAGTTTGGTTTTTACGGTTTGACAGTTAAACGGTTAGTTTCAAGTTTCAACTTGAAATATGAGTTGCTCTATAACTTGTATTGTTTAATGTTTATACATTTTTATCCTTTGAGTATCCGGGTATATGTTTATTTATTATAATCGTGAAAATTTATACGTATCATTTTAAGATTACCGTCAAAACCAAACCGTTAAAACGCCAACAAATAAAACAATCCAGTCTAGTCGACCCATCTAGCCCAATCGGTTTGATTTATCATTTCTGAAACCAAAGTTAGTTGCTAGACCTCAAATTTTTGTCAAAACAAGTTAAATCTAACAATGAACAAAGTAACATAACTAACAGAATGATAAGAGGTAATAAGTTGCACCCCACATACTCGTTGAAAAACACAATATCTTTGCCATTCTTGTAAACTAGTCGTTTTCATACTCGTTAAAAAGATTTATAATAATGTGACACGAGGATCTTCTTTAATCTTAAGCCGATCCAAGAGTTATAAAGACTATTATTAGAATACAAAACTGACCTTGACAACCATGTGCCAAATTGATTGAAGTGGAACAACTTTATTACTTTTTACCTTTTTCCAAAAGTACATAACGGATGAACATAGAGTCATAGACTATTATAAATTTATATAATATAATAGAGTTTTAGAGATGAGTTGATCTGGTTAGTGATGTTGAAGTAAGATTTTACTTTACTTTAAGAGATGGTCTTTTGTTTGTATCTTGCTTTACTGTTTCCTAGTTTCTACTATAATATTTTGTAAGTCAACTACCCAACGCAAACAACTTACATGTTCCCGTTGATTAGCGATGTATCATGTATATGTAGGGTCTCTTGAGTTTTCAGATAGAATGTCTTACGGTTATAAAAGAATATATATTAGCAATATTATGTGTTATTGATAAAAATAAGTTAAAGACAAATCTTTTTTGAATATATAGCGTATTATGTATAAACACAGAATAATGAAGAGTACACGGTTATAAGCTTAATGTCATTTTGGTTTGGTTGATTCAGTTATTTATACGTTTCAATCATAAATCCATAATCAACCCACAAAAAAAAAAATTTTTTTGTCATATTTATATTTTGGATTTTATATGTCAGGAACACCACATAAGTAAGATTCTCAAATACTAAACAAAGTTATTTTAAACACAACGTGGCCCATGTAAAGTTAGACTGACGCATATCATTATTCATCATGGCAGCCCATGATGCCTTTTTCTTTTGTGTGTTCTTTAATAAATAATAATAAACGTTAAAGGTGCACTTTGAAAGGCAATTTGTAAAAGCTAAAGCATTTAAAAGTTATTACCGGCAAAAATCCATAAGTTTGTTCGTATCAAAAGATAAATATCTATAATAATAATAATAATAATAATAATAATAATAGGGTGTAAAGTTTAAGCACTTTCTAAAATCTGGCATCAATCGTGTTAAGTTCATAACGGGTTAAATCGTTAAACCAAACACGCCCCGCATATTTATTTAAAAAAAATGCTTAACACAAACTTGCTTAAAATTGTTAAACCAAACACGCCCCGCATATTTATTTAAAAAAAATGCTCAACACAAACTTGCTTAAAATTGTGTGACTCAAACAAGACATGTATATACTTGTCTCAAAGATAAGCGCAACACAAATTTGCTAATTTGCTTGAAATTGAGAGAACATGACCCTTTTAACACATTTATCCAAACTAGTAAAATAAATTGATGGATTATAAATGAGTTGTAATCAGATAAATAGGTCATAAAAGGTTGATTGATTGTAATAAATGAGTAAACAGATCATGAACAGGTTGACGAGTCAACTTATTTAGTTAAACGGGTTCACTAGATCAACTCGAACACAAAACTATTTAGTTAACGGTTTCACCCGATCAACTCAGAACTCAAACCCAACATGGTGTCTCACATTTCCCATAAACTTAATCTGGTGTATCAATACTTAAACTGATTTGAATAGGTACAACTCTTTCTGCACAAGGTACATGTCAATACTGCTCTAGCTTTGGTTATTTCTTCTCTTGGACAGATGCATATATATGATTATAGAAAGGTCCAAGTAGAAGCTTTATACCCCAATAATATTGCTATCGTTGACTCAAAATGTCAAAATTGTATGACCAAAACTTGATCAGTTCCCTTTCACCTGCAATCCAGTTAGATACAAGTCACAAAATAGTTGGCCATAGAGCAAAATTTTAAACGATGTACACGTCTCACTGCACAAGGTGCATGTAAAAAATAAATAAAACAATGATTTAACATATGAGCTCGAATACCTTCTCTGTGCTTATATTACGAAGCCCGGTTAATATTTCAGCAAAATCTGGAGGAGGCAAGCATGAAAATTGCATTTTCTCTCCGGTGCAAGGATGAGTAAATCTACAATATAAATATAGAAAATATAAGTGTCGATCTCGAGCCATTTATGTACAAATGAGTCATTTGTTATATTTTAACGAGTGAACGAATCAAGAGGCCAGACGGTCCAAACTTCCAAAGTCATCCAAAATGTGTTCAAATGCATAAAATTCAATTCTCCTAAATTGCTAGTGATGTAATAAAATAAGTTTTGTAATCATATTAATACATTAACTATTTACACAAGTAAAGAAAATGAATAAAAATAATTAATTACACGGATAATCCCCAAGTTTGGCCATATTGCAACTATAGTCCCCAAGTTTCAAAATTAAAGGTGTAGACCAACAGTTTGCCAAAACTTAACACTAATGACCAAAATACCCTTAATATTAAAAAAAAGGTTAATCTGACTGGGCCTGGTGACTTTTGAGACAGGTTTCAGTTGACTAACCCGAGAGTTAAAGCATGAAGACATGGTCTGTTGACTTTTGAGACGAGCTGTGAAAGGCGAGAATGTATGCTTGACGGGTTCTTGAGCTGCAACCGTGACAGGGCCATGTTTCTAGAACCTCCATACACCTCGTCTCCCATTAGAGGAATGCCAAGGTACTTTGCATGTGCTCGAATCTGTTTCAAATTTGAGTAACGGGTCAACATAGGTAATATTTTGTGTGCATTAAAATGGGTGAGGTTGACCCAAAACACTACTTCTCCATTTTTATTTAATTTGTTGCAAATAACTAGTGTGTCCACAAACTACATTATTACAATATTGTAACGCCTTTGGGCTCAAACCAAACCAAAAACAGAAAATTCAGTTTTTGGGTTTCTAAAAACAATTCGGTTTCAGTTTTCATGATGGGCTCGGTTTTGCTTTTTAGACTTTTTCCATCAGGCTTGAAAATTTTGGGTTGAAGAAAATGACCCAAAATAATGACTTTGGCCCTGAAACTTTGGGCCTGAATTTTTTTGTTAATTAGTGATTAATTGAATATTACACATTTGGGCCCAAAACTTTTAGGCTACACTATATGTTAACTTTTTATAAATTACTTCACATTCAAAAATAAAATTTAAAATCCATAAATTCAGTAACAAACATTCAAATAAAAAGATTTAATTCATGCAAAACCGGTTTCTATGGGTTTGGTTCGGTTTTTTCGGGTTCGGCTTGAATATAAAAGCCGCGATTCCATTCAGTTTATTGGGGATATATCAATCAATCAATCAATCATGCCCAGTAAAATCCCACCGACAGCAAAGCTATAAGTAGGGTCTGGGGAGGGTGGGATGTAGGCACACCGTACCTCTATCCAAAGGAATAAAGAGGTGGCTTCCAGAGAGACCCTCGGCTCTAAGAACATGCGTATGAAGCAAAATAAAGGAAAATAAAGCAAAATAAAGGAAATCAAATTTTAACAGTTATATAAAAACTACTACTAATTATAATAATATTAATATTAATATTAATATTATTATATAATATTAATAATAAGATCACAGTTTAACAGCTATATAAAAGCTAATAATAATAATAATAATAATAATAATAATAATAATATATGCAAGGGAAATACCATTATGGTATGTGTACTAAATAAGTTAAGTCTATGCCCTAAGGTATTCAAATCTCTCTAAAAATCCTTAACTTTAATTCTACTTCTCCACGAATTCCTATCCTCAACCATGTCCTCGGAGAGGTTTAGGTCTATCAAATCATGCCTAATCCTCTCATCCCAAGTCAATTTCGGTCGTCCTCTACCCCTCCTCCCCTCTATAGTAATGTTTTCTACGGATCTAACAGGATTCGTCGTCTGTCTTCTCTTTACATGTCCAAACCATCTCAATCTCCACTCTCTTATCTTGTCTGCTATGTTCGCCACCCCTAATCTCTCGCGAAACACAACGTTTCTTATTCGGTCTAGCCTTGTGTGCCCACACATCCAACGTAGCATTCTCATTTCTGCTACCTCCATCTTCCGCACTTGTGCCTTTTTGATGGCCCAACAATCTGTTCCATATAGCATTGCAGGTCTAACTGCCACCCTATAGAATTTTCCCTTTAGTTTAGTCGGGAAACTCTTGTCGCACAATATACCTGTGGCTGCTTTCCATCTACACCATCCTACCTGAACTCGGTGGGTCACATCACTGTCTAATTCCCCATCGCTCTGTACAAAAGATCCTAAATACTTGAACTTCGTTACCTGCGGGACCACCTGCCCTTCAATTGTGATCTGTGTGTCTTCATTGTCGTTTATCCCACCAAAATCACAGTGGAGGTACTCCGTCTTAGATCGGCTAATCTTTAAACCTTTTGTCTCTAAGGTTGTTCGCCACTCCTCAAGCCTCATGTTTAGATCTTGTTTTTTCTCAGCAAGTAACACAATATCGTCTGCGAACATCATGCACCACGGGAGAGTCTCCTGAATCGACTTTGACAACTCATCCAAGACTACTGCAAAAAGAAACGGGCTCAACGCTGACCCCTGGTGAAGACCTACCTCTACAGGAAAGAAATCAGTATCCCCCACTGGCGCACGGACACTTGTTTCACTCATGGTATACATATCCATAATTATCTCTATGTATTTCCTGGGCACTCTTCTACCCTCCAAGCACTCCCAGAGCACCTGTCGTGGCACACTGTCGTAGGCCTTTTCTAGGTCAATAAACACCATATGTAGATCACGCTTCTTCTCCCTATACTTTTCCATTAATCTTCTTATAAGGTGTATTGCCTCTGTGGTGGAACGCCCCGGCATGAAGCCAAATTGGTTGACCGTAACCTGAGTTTCTCGTCTAAGTCTACCCTCAATCACTCTTTCCCATAGCTTCATAGTATGACTTAGTAGTTTGATTCCTCGGTAGTTACCACAACATTGGGCGTCTCCTTTGTTCTTATAGATAGGAACTACAACGCTGCTCCTCCACTGGTCTGGCATCTTACCTGATTTGAGAATACTATTGAATAGAGTAGTTAAATTTGGTTTTTGAGGGATATGTGCATGCAAAACTAGACTATAAATTTGGTTTTTGAGAAAACATAAAAACCAAACTATCGGTTTTGATTTTAGTTTGGTTACCTCGCACAACCCTATCACCAATGTTTAGCATTATACAAATATAAGAAAACATAACTAATACTAATGTAAAAGAAAACAAACCTGATGTGTGCGGCCTGTTTCTAACCGCCATTCGACTAACGCACAACCACCACCAGCAAGTACCTCAACCACTCGGTACCTAATGATCAAACAATTTAGATTAATCATTCAGTTGTCTTGAAAGATAATATCAAATTATCAATTAATCATTCATGTAACATATTCGGCTACGTTTAAATGTAACTTGATTAATCAAACTCATATATCCCATTAGTAAAAAGAAGACCTTGAATCAATCACCTACTAGCAGCATGACGAGACTTCCCACATTTAGTGGGTCCCGTGTCAGCAGTCATGCGTATCCTATTTGTCAAATCACGACCAATTGGGATATCAACACGACCCGAAGCTGGAAATGGGACCCCACACATCAGACTCACATATATCCTCTGAATCGTGTGTTGCTTGAATTGCTGAGATAAATGTGTGTGCGAATGCTCATCCTTTGTTGCCAAAAAAAAGTTGAAAAAAGTCAGCCCACCTTTGCAGCGATAAAAAAGCATGGTTACCATGTTCATTATTATCAAAATCATCCATTTTTTTTGTTACCGTAATGTAGATTTTTGAATTTGTACAAGAAAAATGGTTTCTTTACAACAAAAGGTCAAGTTATGAGAGTCAAAAAGTCAATCACTTGTTTAAAAAAAGTCAACCACCACTGCAACAGCAATAAAACATGGTTGACTGTAGTGCAGTTTTCAATTTTCACAAGAACAGTGGTTTATTACCATAGGTGGTTAAAAAAGTAAACGGGCCATTTGATAAAGTCAACTACCTTTGCAACAACAAGCAATCCACTGGTGCCTTTATCTAATCTATGCACAATTCCAGGACGAATTGATGTTTGATTATTATCAAAACCGGAATCTTTTGAGTATGTCTGATTTAAAGAAGATTCATCTAACTCGTCATCAGACAAATCATCAGAATCTGAGAGTGTTTCTTGATCTTGAAACGAAGGTGTCGGGAGGCTGCAATGATGAAGAATTCCATTTACTAATGTTCCAGTAGCGTTCCCAGGTGCTGGGTGAACAACCTGAAAATAAGATTATAAACTTAATATGTTTTACCTCTAACGGGTCAAACAGGTAAATAATAAACTTATGATTGATGTGATTACCATGTGTGCAGGTTTATTAACAACCAATACGTTTTCGTCTTCATAAATAATATCTAAAGCTATATCTTCTCCTTCAGCCTTTAAGGGTTGTAATTCAGATATTGTGCATTCAACTTTATCACCATGTCTGACAATGTGTGATGCCTGAAACAAATGGTGAATTACGATATTAATAACTATTAAGTCTAAAATATTTGAAATCCAATTGTTATACTCCTTAAATACAAAAATGCTGCATGTTTATCACAGTAGAGGTGAGCACATATCGGTTCGGACGTTCGGTTATTGCATTCCACCGACCGAAACCAAAAACCCAAATTTGGGTTTCGCAAATTCAGCTATCGAAACCGATAACCGAATTTGTCGGTTTTTGTTCGGTTTGGTCAATTTCGGTTAATAACCAAAACCAAACTTGGGTTAAAATTTTTGCATACATGAAAGGAACGTATATATAATGAAATTGAGATATAAATTGGCGTGCAAACAAACCGAGCTGCTCGCAAGTCACGAGCTACTAGGAATCGGACCAATAAAAACTGAAAATAAGCCGAGCCTCAATAAAGCTCGTTTAGTTATCGAACCCGAGCCTTGTATGGGAAGCTCATTTAGGCTCGTCGAGCCTTAACAAGCCTTGTGTATAATTAAGTTTTACTTTAGATTAAACTTCTATGTATTAATTTCACACTGCACATCCGATCTCGAGCAGAGCTTTTACTTGATTAAGGTGCTACACGAGCTCGAGGCCCAGCCGAGCTTAGGCTCGTTTAAGATTCTTCTCAAAATAAATAAAAATAATTAAAAACATATATAAATTAACTAATAAATTATAAACAAGCCACGCCCGAGCTTGAAAAACAACTCACGAGCTGAGCTCAAGCTCTCGTGCGTCAACACAAGCTGATCTCGAGCTCTCGTAACTTCGTAAGTCAACACGAGACGTGCTCAAGCTCTCGTAACTCAGTAAGTTAACACAAGATAAGCTTGAGCTATCTTAAGTCAACACGAGACGTGCTCGAGCACTCGTAACTCAACGCGATCCGAGCTCAAGCCTGGTCAAGCTCAGCCTCTGATCGTTTACAACTTTACACCCCTAGATAATAAATACATGAAATGAAGATATAAAACAGAGATATAAAAGCTACAATTATATGAAAATATGAATAGTTCGGTTTGGTTCGGTTCAGTTAACCGAGGATTAAAAAAACGAAAACCAGTTAATTCAGTTATTTCGGTTAAGTTTCGTCGGTTTTCGAAAAATTAACTATTTTGACAAAATGAAACAAAATGCACAAATGCTACTACCTTAACAACAACACGGTGATTAACGGAAACAAGCCCTAACCGAATACTGGACTGAACCCTAGCTCTACTAACACCACTAATCCTATTCGAAATCCACGTGTCAAGCCTAATTTTATTAACTTCCTCAACACTCTCTGCAATCCGTACACCGGCGTAATTGGTCCTTTCCGGCGGTTCGTTATTCGAATCGGAAACTGTGGAGATTGAAGTGAATGAAACCCTGGGGTGAATTGGTGGTTTGAGAGTGAAGAATGAGAATATTGAGTTGGTTAGGGTTCGTGGAGTGTGGGAGTGGATGAATGCCATGTTTTGTTATGAGTTTACTGTTTGAGTGTAAATGTAAACTAGTGTGTTCAGACGCGCTTTGACGTAACCGAATATTAAAACATGAATATGCAAACAAATCGTAACGAATACCACCTCAGCACAATAAAATAAAGTTTATCTAACTATCTAAAGAACTTGGTTGATGTTGGTTCGGTTCATTACGGCATTGATATGGTATCCACACTCGGTATATGGTTTACAATACTAAAAGGAATCTACTGCGAATAAAACTCCGTTTTCATCGGAACTTATATGACTTATTTTATTATGAATACAACTTCGTTTTAACGGCGTGGCATAGATAAAAAAATATGAGCATGTCGTAACGGCATACTAAAAAGTTTTAAAAATATCGTATTGTAAACGTTACTAAATAATCAATAACTTAAATGCCAAACTAATAACAAAAAACTATGCGGAAAAAAAACATATAAAGGCAGATACTAAACCATGAAAGTTTTGAGATGCTAAAGTGAAAAGTAAACAAAATTTAACAATAAAGAATATCATGGCTCAAAATTGAAACATTTTAAATATTTTGAGGGGCTAATTTGAAATAGTCTAAAATTTAAGGGGCATTTACATATTTCCCCTTCCTAAACTTTGAAATTACATATTTTCTCAAAACATGCTTAACATTGTACATTTTGCATTAACAACTTGTATTTTGGAGAAATATGTAATTTCATAGGTTTAGAAAGAAGAAATATGTAAAAATCCCAAAATTTAAGGACTAAAGTTGCAAAACTTTGAAATAAACTGCGGCAAGGCTTTATGCTTTAATATATAGTATAATAGTGTGTTTTTATATATGTTTTTTTTGGGGATTCCGAAAATAATCGTTTATAAAAATAAATTTTAATTTTTATGTGTCATTTGTAAGAAATCTCAAAAGTAGGTATTATAAACTGGTCGTGACGCATAGTTTGTAGAACCAATTAAAACTTGTCACGTGTCCTTAAACTAACCATAACGGTTACGTTTACTGATTATTTACTTGTCACGACTAAATAAGTTTCATGCTTCAAAATCAACGTCCACGAGTAATTCATATGTCTATTTTTTGTCCTATTTATGCATCAAAAAAATCCTTTCAACTTTATATCCCTGGTTATATCTTCTATCTTAATTAGCTGTACTTAAAAAAAAATTTCTTTTCCTTTTTTTGTAATTTCGCAAATTATACACGTTAATAACAAACAAAAAAACAAGTAAAAGAATTATAGAATTATAATAACAAATTAATATGAAAATTTTCATTATTTATTTTATTTATTTAGTTTTATATAATAACGTAAAGCGCTATATCATGTTTTTAGCATGTTACATGATGCATGGCAACAATGATCGTATGAGTTAAGCATCATGCATTTGGTAAAAATGCAAGGAAAACAGTAGCTGGTGATTGAATTATAATGTAAGCATCATGTATAATTTATAGTCTTTGTGATAACTAGTGATTTAAAAGGGTAAACTCGGTGCACAATGCTCCAATATATACGAGATTTGGCATGTCGAGCTGACTTTAACAGTTAAACATGATCTACTATGCGCTCTTACTTAACATTTTGCAAGGCCTATTTTCACAACTTAATCCCAAATATGTTGTCTTTTATTCCATCACAAAAGGCTTTCTTCATAACCGTCTATCCACCATGATGTCCATTGTACACTATATAACATGATGTTGCAGTCTGTTATAAAATACATAAAATATCTTATATTTGGTAACAGTTTGACATGTTCTCAACCATCTCTCTACTATACACTTAATAGTCTGAGGGTGTTCTGGGAATATACGATATGAACACCATTGACGACTTGTATTATATGTATGTGCGTGATGTTATTTTTGGAACCATTGTATGTAAAAAACTACAAGAACCAATTTATAAGACTACATAACCGACCACCTCACCATCTCATTACATTATCAATGCATCACACACACACACAACTTAATTATAAAGAATAAATTTTTATGAGAATAAAAAGAACAAACCTAAATCGTATGCTTCAAATTCTAAAAACTACACACATACAAGTGTATATGTTATGCACATAAAAAATCATAAAACGAATTGGCTTATATGTTTATTTTCAATAGATATATAAGTAAGCATTGCATCTTAATTCCTTTTTTACATTTTATCATTTTTTTAAATAGAAAATTAATGATTTATTTATTTTATTTTCACGAAAAGAACACATTTTTCATAAAACTCCCTGCTACATGGATTTTTTTTAAAGCTCGCCTTTTATTAAAAAAACAAAAATAAAAGAGCACCTCGAACAAAAAGCAAGAAGCCTAACAAGTATAAAAAAAAGTCAAATATGAATTCCAACCCAATAACAAACATAAAATTTATATATATTATTACTTGTAAATAGTAATAAAGCTGACCTAATCAATCCAAATAACACTCTTTATGGAAACTTGACAAATGACAAGAACTTCAGTCAAAGTCAAACTCCACTCCCACACCCCAGGTTGCTACTTTTTGCTTCACACCTCTCGCTTGGATTCTCACACAGTATCTATTATTAATAATAATAATAATAATAATAATATTGCTTTCAATTATCTCAACCCATCTTTATACCCTCACCCAAACCCAAAACCCTCATTCAATCCTAAACCCTAGAATTCAATTTCACCCCTCTTTTCTTCAAACCCTACAAAATTCAACAACAAAAGCTGTCTAATTTGCTTTCTTTCTGTTTCAAAATGCAAATGCTTGGTTCAATTTACAAACCCCCTTTTCATGCTCTGAAACCCTAGACATCATACCCAGGGTTAATTTGGTCAATGTTCTTGTTTATTTTTTAAATTTGTTTCTGGGTGTTGTTTAAATTTCTGTTATTTGTTCAAAAATCAAGAAAAGATGCATGCTTTATGTGTTTTGTGAACCCAATTGGTAGTTTCTTGTGAAACCCCTAAAAATCAAGGAAGGGGTTAATTTGGTTCAATTTTTTGTTTTTTTTAATTTCTTTCTGGGTTTTGTTTAAATTTGTGTTATTTGGTCAAAAATCAAGAAAAGATGCATGCTTTCTGTTTTTTATAAACTCAGTTGGTAGTTTCTTTTGAAACCCCTAAAAATCAAGAAAGGGGTTGATTTGGTTAAATTTCTTGTCTTTACAAAGATTTGTTTGTGGGTGTTGTTTAAATTTGTGTTATTTGGTCAGATATCAAGAAAAAAATGCATGCTTTTTGTTTTTTATAAACCCAACTGATAGTTTGTTTTGAAACCCCTAAAACTCAAGAAAGGGGGTTTCTTTTTGTTGTTTATAATTCATCTTTTACAGGTTTATTTAAGGCTAAAAATGGAAGATTGTGATCAAAGTAAGGTGTTTGTTGGTGGGATTTCATGGGAGACCACAGAAGATGTGTTAAGAGAACATTTCAGAAGCTATGGGACCGTTGTGGGTTCAGTTATTGCTAAAGATCGAATGACGGGTAGTCCGCGTGGGTTCGCTTTCGTTTCTTTTTCGGATGCATCAGCTCTTGACAGAGTTCTTGTTGACACTCACAACATTCTTGGCAGAACGGTCCGTTTATCTTCTGATTAATCACTAATTGTTTTAATGCTTTGTATATTGGTTGACTTGTGTTGAGTAATGATTTTGTTTCTTGTTAAAGCATAGTACTTGTTTTTTGGGTGTCCTATTGAGTGTTGTGTTACTTCCTTTTGAAGTAAAATCTGGGTGGTTTTTCGACTTTTGGTTTGAAAATGATTATTACTATATAAAGGAACCAATATAGATTGATGATTTTACTTCTATTTTACTGTTCAGTGTCATGTTAGATTGTTAGTTGTTTCTTGTAGTTAAATTTAGGCAGTTATTGAACTTCTGGTTCGACAATGACTATTTACTTGGTAAATCGGTTTTGTTTAGAGCTGCTTATTTATGATTTTTTTTTCTAAAACCAGTATAACACTTAAAAGTATAATAAATGTAACTTTATAAAACTATATTGGTTTCTTAATGTAGTAATAATCATTTTCGGCTTTGTTTAGAGCCGCTTTTTATTATATGTTTTTTTTCCAAAAAATGAATTTTGACGCTAAATAATAAGAACTATAATCACTTCAGCCAACGATAAATTATTTATGATGTACATCTAAACGCCTTTTCAAGAATTTTATCTCGGGTCAAGCAAGATTTTGGTGAAAGAAGCAAGGAAAACCTTTTTGGAGTTATAAAACAAGAATTTTGCATTTAAAGGTACTTTCTAGGTTGGATTTGACTTCCTTTTGGAGTCAAAACTCAAAAGAAAATTTAGATTGCTAAACCGAGGGTTTTGAACATATTATTGTAATCTATGGTCCTTTGTTGAGCTATTAACAAAAAATTTAAGTCAAGTTTACTTTTGAAAGTACTAAAGCAGATTGAGTTTGACTTAATGGCTTTCTTGACTTTACCTTCTTGTAATACAGTCCATGTCTTATGAACCTGCCAAAAGAACAAATCAACAAGTGTTTGGTTTTTTTTTTGTGTGTGTGGGGGGGGGGGGGGGGAGGGGGTGGCAAAAACACTCATTTTACAAAGTTTGGTGTTTTTCTTGCATTTTTTTCAAAAGTCAAAATGTTAACCAGATGTTTTACTTTATTAGTGTGCCAAATTTGAGCACAAAAATTATGCATTGTTTCAATTGCTATGTGTTATAATAAACTGATTTAGAAGCTTTTATGCTTAAAAAAATATTATGTCTCTATTGACCTGTTTTCTTTTCAACTAATATATTTGACTTCTTTTGTTTGACCAGTTAGAGATCAAATATAACTCAAATCGGCTCATTTATAAGTTAACAGTGTCACCTCTTCGTGATAACTTATAAATTTGTGGAAATTATACATTTATTGTAGGTTAACAAAACTTGTTGACTGAAATAGTCAAGCCCCTTCATGAATTACGATATGAAATAATCAACGCTTCAACGTTTGACTGAATTTTTTACAGGTGGAAGTGAAAAAGGCGGTACCAAGAAGTGAACAGAACCAGAATCAGCAAGAACCGAACCGAGGGCAAAATAGGAATTGCAGAAATAATGGTACTAAAACCCACGATAACTTAAAGACTAAAAAGATTTTTGTAGGCGGGTTATCGGCTAACTTAACAGAAGACGACTTTAAATTCTACTTCGAAAAATTCGGTAAAATAACCGATGTGGTTGTCATGCACGATAACGTGACCCATCGCCCCCGCGGGTTCGGGTTCATAACTTTCGATACCGAGGATTCGGTTGAAGAAGTCATGCAAAAAAACTTCCATGAGTTGTGTGGTAAACTCGTGGAGGTTAAACGGGCGGTACCTAAAGAGATTACTGGCGGCATATCTGGCGGCACTACTAGCGGCAACAGGGATTCTAGCTTTGGTGGCGGTGGTGGTCAACCGGCAGCACAGTATAGACCGAGTTATGAGGTTCTTCCGGGATACAGGCTGTTTCCAGGCTATAGCGGTGGTTATCCGTACGGTGGCGGGATGTTTGGCGGCGGTGGTGGTTATCCGGTTGGCGGTTATGGGTTGGCGGCTAGGGTTCCGTGGGGTGGTCCCGCGATGGTCGGCATGAGGGGTGGCCCTGGCCCGCTGCCGATGGCGTTTTATCCGGGTTACGTGAACGGTGGGCCCGGGTTGATGGGAATGGCGGTCAATGGCGGTAATGGGATTATGGGACCCGTTCCGGGTGTGATACTGATTCAACTCAGTGGGAATGTAGATAACAATTATTTTGGGTCAACGGGTGGTAACGTTGACTTTGGTTATGTTGACCAAAGTGGTGTTGAAGGTAACATGAACTGACTTAGTTTGGAAGATGGAAGACTACTGATACTGATCTGGGGTTGGGGGTATTTTGGTAATTTTTTACCATGGTATCCTTTTGTTTAGGGGCCTCTTAACTTTGTTATAAAGATGTTGGTTTCTTTGTATCATTTCTAGTTTTTATTAATAATTTGTGGATTATGGATTTGGGTTTTATGTAACATAGTTGTTTATATTTGTGTTTCTTTGGCTTTGAGTACAACAAAAATGCATCAAGTACAACGGTTTACTCGATGATTTAGGTCGCTGGGACGGACCATCATATTAATGCTTCGCTTCTTAAATTATCAATGCGTCTTGGGGTTAATGCTAGTGGGCGAGATGATAGCTTCATAGTTAAGCGTGTTCAAGTAGGAGTGGTAGCAGAATGAGTGACCGAAAACAAATCTGTGAGCTCTTCGTAGGCAAAACGGACAATATTGGTGATACGAAATACCGGATGTTACAATATTAATCAGCGTTATTGTTTGAAAATATACCGTGTCACTCGGTTGTTTGAAAGTATACTGGTCACTTGATTGTTGGATACAAGATAACACTACAATTAACAGTCGTCTTCTAACACATCATCAGTAACTTTTTTTATTTTCCAGTATATTTTGTTAGAAAAGAAGTATTTGCTAGGTTACATGATTACAATTGATGTCATAAATGTATTTTACCATCTTATTATTACTTAATAAATTGTCTTCTTAATTGTCAAACTTTACAAGTTCGAATCACTATTGTAATGTGAGCAAGACCAGGATGGATGACTTTGTCGAAAATCTCTAATCGAGTAAAGCAGAAAATAGCTAATCTAACTATATATTTAGGGTTGCAAACGAGCCGAGCTGCTCGCGAGCTACTCGAGATCGGCTCGTTAAAAAGCTCAATCAAGCCGAGCTTAATCGAGCTCGAGCCCGAGCCCGAGCTCAAGCCTAAAAGTAAGCTCGTTTAATAAACGAGCCCAGGCCTGAGTTTCACTTATCGAGCTCGAGCCGGCTCGTGAGCCTAAACGAGCCTGTCATTTATATAATTTTTTAAAATATATATTTAATAATTATTAATTAATATATATAATGTCATGAAAAAATAACTAAAAATAACTAAATAATATATATATAATTTATACATAAAATTCTAATATAAAAATATATAAAAAATAATTATAATTATATAAAAAATAATTGATATATAGTAAACGAGCCGAGCTGAGCTCGAGTTTGAAAATCTACTCTCGAGTCAAGCTTGAGCTTTGAAAATAGAGCTCAAAACGAGCCGAGCTCGAGCTCTGTACAAGTTAAACAAGCCGAGTTCAAGCCTAGTTGAGCTCGGGCTCGGCTTGTTTGCACCCCTGTATATATTAAAGCAACATGATTTTTCCAGATGACATCGTTCTAGTGCTTTCACATAGGATACCACATAGATGCCATATGAGCAGTTTCCTATTTTATAAGATAACACTTTATAAAATTTTGAAAAATAAATTATTGTGTGATACAAGTCTCAAACCCAAGATCTCATGTTTCAAACTAAAGAATTAGCTATTATGTTGGTTTTCTTGACTTATAAATGATATGTTGTTAATTCACTTATAATTAATACTAGAAAATCATTAAACAATTAAGTTAAAATCCAGTATTGTATTCAAAGAGACTTTTAGAGATTTATGAATTGTAAAATTTAGTTTATCATTATTAATATCATATGAATATATAACGTATGTTATCATGTATATTACTAAATTTAACTTTTTTGTTGTTTTTAACCACTCGTGTATCACACGGGCTCTATCCTAGTTGATGGAATAAAAGATTGGATGTTATAACTACAACGCTGCATCCATGTAAAGTTTTATACACATGTCCATAACAGTGCGTCAAACTCATTAAAACGCTTCTAACAAGTTTTATGGATAAATGTTATAAGGATAGAAAATAGTGTTTCCATATGCTAAAAAGTGAAAAAAAATTTATGAACATGTATTTTAGATAAATTATATACGAATAGGAAATTCGGAATATAGTTTCCGTTGTGCATGCTCCTACCATAACAATTTAATTATATCAAAATGAAACCTATGGTGAAGATAATAATAATAATAATAATAATAATAATAATAATAATAATAATAATAAAATTCATTAACATGAGGTTCAACTTTTGGTTAATGAAGGACCAATCAATCAAATTGACTTCAAATATTACCTTTTGTTTTTCAACATTCCATAAACAGAAGTACCCCATTTTGGAATTTATATTATATATGTTTCCATCTTGGGATATTTTTTTATATGTATATAAAGTGTGTTGTGTTTGTTGAAATCATTAAACCAATACTCACAAGCTTTAGTTGGTCAACTTTAAACTTCCACCAAAAACACACTATTATTTTGCTTCACATTAATTCCCTACTTACTCCATTATATTAAACTAATTTTAATACAGTTAACATCCAATAATTTATATTATTGAAAGAAACATGTAGGCTAAGATAAAATCAAGATCTGCTATTTTTTTTGTGTTTCAAATATATATAATATAGCATTATATATTATGTTCTCAATGACTTGGAAGATGTAAATGATATATTTTAATTAGTTCAAAGAGAATCTAACAATTCATGAAAATAAAATGAATTAGTAAAATTTTTATTTTTATTATAGCTATAAAAGTTTAAAAAAAAGTTTATTAGAAATATTTGTTTACAATTTTCCTTAGATTAATGTATTTAATATTTATACTTTCTTCTCATTTTGTTTATAAAAATTGTCAACCTCTCACTAATGACTCTATAATGAACCTAATGAGTTTCAGTTCACCAAATTTGCAAACACCATATGCCAAACTGTTAAACTTTTAAAAATAATTAAATACATAAAAACACACTTTTCATCCCTACAAGTACTTTGGCTTTCTCTATATTTCCATCACAACAAAAAACTTATATACATATATTTGTTGTATAAAAAATGGCATCTTGCAATACTTCTTCATTGCTTCTAGGCTTTCTTGTTCTAGCATTAATCCATTTTAACGGGATTAATGCACTTAGTTGTAACTACTATGATCAAACATGTCCCATGGTCGAATCAGCGGTCACAAGTGTAGTGAAGAAAGCTATGTTGAACGATCGAACGGTTCCTGCTGCGCTTCTTAGGATGCACTTCCATGATTGCTTCATTAGGGTAATTAATGAAATGCTTTACTACAAAGTTTTTGCATGTTTAAAGATTAGTTTGTGTACACCGATCAAGCGTTTTTTTTCTCGAGCTACGTTTTTAATCCGAAACAAGGAATTCTAAGTTTGGAAATGAGAAAAGATGAATTTTGAGACATGGAAATCATTTTTATTGTGAGTTATTATTTTTTTATTTTTTATAATATAAAGTTTAGGTTTTCTAAAAATGTCAGAAAAAAAAACAATTTTATTTAATTTGTTTTTGTCTACAATTTTATGTAAAATTGATTGAAAACCGAGTTGTACGTAACAAAAAAAAAATTCTTTTTATATTACGAGATTAGAAAGATACTTTATTTTGAATATGCCGTTTGATTTTCAATATAAAACAACCTATTGTCGTTCCAAAAAAAAAATAACTATTTATATTTTTTCTCATTTGACATATTTAATTTCTTTATCAGTGTACATATATATTCTTGATCATGATCGTAGTTTTATATTATGTGTTTGAAGGGATGTGATGGTTCAGTGTTATTAAACTCAACTAAAAAGCACCAAGCTGAGAAAGATGGACCTCCTAACATATCACTCCATGCATTTTATGTCATCGACAACGCGAAAAAAGCGTTAGAAGATATGTGTCCTGGTACCGTTTCATGTGCAGACATTGTAGCTTTAGCAGCAAGAGATGCAGTCCATTTGGTAATAAATTACTTCATGCATGTTTGTGTTTCAAACATAACATTAAACACTTAAATCTTTTTGAATGCCTTGGAGGCATGGATTGGTCGGGTTTGTGGGTTGACAGGTCCAACCGACACGAACCCGTACACGAAAAGCGTGTAAGATACGTGAACCCAAATATGGCCTGCTTGACCAGGAAGTTTTTTCTTTTTATTATTTTTTTTTTATTTTCAGATATTAATACTTAAAATTTACATTTTTATAATAAAATCATAAATTTATTTAAAACAATTACATTTTTATTAGAAAATTTTATGTCAATTTCCCTTTATTTTTTACAAAAAATTACATCAAATAACCAACCAATTTATCTTATGTAATTTAAAAAAAATTAAAAGAATAATGGGTAACCCGTTTGGTTGACCCGAACTGACCCGTATACCAAACTCAAACACGCGAATTTCATGTGAAGTTCATGTTGTGTCATAAATTTACATTGCTAGTTATGCTAAACCCTAAACATTAAACCTTTACAGTCTGGAGGTCCATTGGCGGATCTAATGAAGAAAAGGGTGGTTCCTCGGAACCACCCGAGTTTCGAAATAATAGTGTACGGATATATAGAAGATACTAGAGGAACCACCTAATAAATTAAAAGGGAACCACCTAAAAAAATTCCTTGATCCGCCACTGTGGAGGTCCCACTTGGGTTGTACCGAAAGGGCGAAAAGATGGTAGGGTTTCGATAGCATCCGATACTAGACAGTTGCCAGCTCCTATCTTCAACATATCTCAACTCCAACAAAGTTTTGCACAAAGAGGTCTTTCTATACAGGATTTAGTTGCACTTTCAGGTAATATTCATGCGTGCTCGTGTTTGGTTTCTTGAGCAACCATAATTAGAATCACTACCAGAAAACTGACTTTCATACGCTAGCGTAACAAACGAATGAGCGGTCAAATCCTAAAAGTAAAAAAAAAAATATTTTTTTTTTTTATTTTTGTCGGTAAACTCTTTGTGCTAAACGATGAAACAAGCAATAAAAGATCGTACATTGTTGGTAATATGTTGATGATGTGGTCATGTGGTAGTTGGCAATCCGTCTATGAGTTCATTGTCAGTGAACTTAAGTCACTAACTGGTCGGTGATGTCCACCGTTATTCTGACGACGGGCCTGTTAGTGATGTCTTTAAACATAGATCTTCACTAGCGGGACCTATCTTCATCCTGACGGTCACACCTGTCACTAAAAGTCCTCTGATTTGTAATGAGACCTATCAGCATCCTCCTGATGATCGCATCCGTCGCTAAAAGTCATCTGATTTGTAGTGAATAAAATTATGTTTTTGTATGAACTTATGTAGGAGGGCATACACTCGGGTTTTCCCATTGCAATTCATTCCAAAACAGGATCCACAACTTTGCAACGACACAAGACATTGATCCATCGATGCACCAAGCGTTCGCTTCTAGCCTACGTAGTGTGTGCCCGATACATAACAAGGTGAAAAACGCCGGTGCAAACTTGGATTCAACCCCTACCACCTTTGACAATAGATACTACAAGTTACTTCTTGAAGGAAAGAGTATCTTCTCTTCTGATCAAGCTTTACTTACTCACCCAACGACGAAAACATTAGTCACTAAGTTTGCAAATTCGCAACAAGAGTTTGAGAAAGCATTTGTGGAGTCCATGATCAAAATGAGCAGCATAACCGGTGGCCAAGAGGTTCGGCTTAATTGTAGATTTGTAAATTAATTTCTTGATCATATTTTTCATGTTTGTTTTCGGTACGTGGTTCGGTTTGATTTCTAAAGTGTCTGATTTCATTCTTGTAAGGATCTGGCAACAAAAATGAGTGTAAATGTGTGTTTATTTTGTGTTATGTTGGATAGTGTTTTATTATGCCTTGATCATATCAAAAATTCAAAATCCCTTCATAAGCATATTAATTATTGTAAACATAATATATTGTTCCCATTATTATAGAAAACCAAATGATTTCGCAACTTTACGACATAATAATCCTCATACACACGAAAAAAAGATGATATCCGAAACATTGAGCTAAAGGCTTGGCTTCTTGTCACCGATGTTGATAACAAAACGATACTTGACATCATTGTTCGCCAATGGTTGTAAGGCTTCGTTATATAAATTTTCACATTTTATGCAGATGGTGAAGAAAAACCGCGATCCAAGATGGGATGAAGAGTTTTCATATACTTTAGAAGAGCCACCAACAAACGACAGGATGCATTTTGAAGTCGTTAGCACGTCTTCACGATTGGGTCTACTTCATCCCAAGGTACAAAGAATTATTCGTTATTTGACCCGTTTAACACACACATATATATACACAAATGATTGAAAAATGTGCGGTCAATGTTACTACGGGTCTAAAATTTTTAATGTCATCCATTTTTTAGCTTAATTTTTGTTTGATCTGTTTGTTAAGTGTTCGATAATATACTTTTTTTTGTAACGTAACAATTTTTATGGTAGGAAACACTGGGTTACGTGGACATACAACTTGCGGATGTTGTGAGCAACAAGAGAATTAATGAAAAGTACAACCTAATCGACTCGAGGAATGGTAAGCTTCAAGTGGAGTTGCAATGGCGAACATCATCGTAGATGGCAGGTAAAAGAAGGAATATGAACGAACACGCAATGCTTAAGATTTTACTATCTTAAAGATAGAATTAAACACGTTTCAATTTGAATATTTGATGTCACACGACATTTTGTCTTTTGAATTCATGTTTTTTGCGTGTAAAGTATGTTGAATAAATAATAGCTTTTGCTGTCACGGTATATGATGTCTTTTGGTTAGACACATGCAATGCTACCATTGGACCATTTGTTAGCCCATGAAGGCGAGAGAGAGATGGAAGATGGTGACTATGTGGCAAGGAGAGAATGAGATGCATTTGTGACCACATAGTCATCCGTATAATCTAGGTGGCGTACGTGTGATGTGGCTCGTTGACCTGGGGGTGACCACATCGTCATTTGTATAATCTAGGTGGCATATGAGTGATATGGCTTGCTGACCACATAGCCATCCGTACAATTAACGACATTAAGCCATATGGTAAAACAATTAACAACATTAAGGCATATGGAAAAATATTTTAATTAGTTAAATAAGCATGACTTGTTTTCTTATGACGCCATCAATCGGCTATTAATCACAACTAGGGATAAGCAAAATAGGTACCGGTACTGAATCGGTATCAAGTTTTGGGTTTTTGGTACTGGTACGGTACCTGTATTTCCCGAGTTTTGCCTTCACTACTAGTACCAAATCAAGCATTTCGATACCGGTACGGTACCAAGAATTTGAATAAATCGGTATAGATACCCGCTCATCCCTAATCACGATACATGTGTAATTGAAATTATCGACTCATTAACTAAAGAATGATGTATCAATTCATGTCAATTTATAATCTTCAATTGAGTTTGGGTTTGTCCTATCTCCGGGTTGAATGCTTTTGGGTTTAGCTAGTCGGGTCTCGGCCACCTTGGGTTGGGTTCGGTCTTCAAGTTTAGGTAAAAAAAATCTCATCCCAAACCTAATGTAGTTAAAAAAAATACATCCCTAGCCTAGTTTATGTATTTATGCATCATAAATCACTGAGTTTTTATTAAAAAAGTACTAATAAATACGCTTTATCTTGATAGTAATAGTTATAAAACATGTCGGGCTGTTCACAAGTCGAGCTAGGGTGGGTTTGAGTTCGAGCTCGAAATTAGACGAGGCAATTCAGCTAGGCTCGAGCTTGATTTTGAAGTTAAACGAGCCTAAGATTGAGCCAACGAGCTAAGCTTGGGACGAGTTTCGGTCGATTACAAAAATGAGCTAGCTCAGCTTAGTTTGTTTTAAATCAAGTTTTTTTAGCTAGTTTTATTCATATTTTTATTGAACTGGGCCAAGAACCAGAGCTTCAAGCCACGAGCTTTTGAACAACCCTAAACAGTGATTTAAACCGGTTTGTGACTTACTGAAACCGTAGGTTGAGAACTGGGTTGCAGTTTTCTTCACCGAAACCGGTTAACCAAGCCAAAACCTGCCAAAACCTGCCAAAACTGGCAAAAACCGGCCAAAACCTGAACCAAAACCTGTTTCAACCCGAACCGATACCGCTCATAAACCATTTTTGACTTTAGTTGACCAAACCAAACCGCTTTTGGGTTTTAAACCAGTTTGTGCACCTGTTGATGTATTTAGCGTGCTTTGGAAGTAAGAACTAGTCAAAACTACGGGTCATTGTCTTTAATTTTCTAACATTTTATGCACGTTATTGTCTTTAAATTTCTAACACATATTTCATTCATTTATACATAATATACATAAAGTCATATATCATGCATTACTAGATTTACAATGGAAATAAATAGTATTCCTAGTTTGTGCTTGTTGGTTTTAGTTATACTAGCTTGCTTTAACATAAGCAATGCCATTGAGTCAGACATATATTGTCTAAGATCCATTAAGGAATCATTGGAAGATCCTAGACATGTTTTATCTACATGGGATTTTCGCAATCGTACTGATCAAGGCCTCATATGTCGTTTTGTTGGTGTCCGATGCTCAAATAACGAAGAAAACTTGGTTCTCACGCTATCTCTAAGAGACACGGGACTCAGAGGACAATTTCCAGTAGGTATAAGAAATTGTACCTCCTTGCAGGAATTAGATCTTTCTGGAAACAACCTCTCGGGATTTATTCCTTCTGATCTGGCATATGATTTACCATACCTTGCTTCTCTTGTTCTATCGAACAACAATCTATCCGGTCGAATTCCACCTAGCATTGCTTACTTTGCCTTCATTAATGTTTTGAGGCTTGATAACAACAAGCTAATTGGTCGAATCCCTTTAGAAGTATCTCAACTTGATCACATCATAGAATTTAGTGTGGCTAACAATAGACTGTCGGGACCTATACCGACGTTTCCAAATGGCAAGTTCTCTATAGAAAGCTATGCGAACAACCTAGGACTTTGTGGACGTCCCTTGGGTGATTGCATGAACGAAGACGATGAAGAAGTTATGTTCTCGAGTTTGCTGTTGTATTAGGTTTAGCTAGCTAGCTACATTATCAGTTACTCTAGTATTTTTTTTCTAGACAGAATTACAAATTTTGTCCTTTAAAATAAGACGAATTACGGTTCGTGTCCTTTTCTAAGTTTCCTTGCAGGCGGTGTACTTTAAACTTTTTTTTTCTACACGTTATGTCCTTTACGCTAACTGGGTTAGAAAAACTCAGTTAAATGCCCTCACGTGAGGCGCATGTGAGGGCATTTTTGTCTTTTCGTCTACCTGGAACTTCTTCTTCCTCTTTCCCTATGTTTCTTTAATCTCCCTTTCCATCCACCACCACCAGCCATGAACACCACCACCACCACCACCAAAAAACCACAACCATCCGATCTCAAACCATTCTTTCTTCTCAATCACCACCACCCACCATATTTGTTACTGATTATCTCAACCCCAATTTCAAAATCCCAGCTCACCTTGAAATGGATTATCTCAACCCCATTCAGTTATCGCAAATCATACCTATTCATCTATTGAAAATCCAAGCCAGAATACCATATCCCACAACATCAAGATTGGAACCGAGTTTAACCCCACCGAAAAGTTGTACTCCGGTAACATCACCTGCCTTATACCAACAACACATCAAAGGTCATGGGGCATCTGCCACTACAGCCGCTGCTGCCATCTTCCACCACGAACCACTGCCGGAAAACCGAATCCGGCCACCACAGATCCGCGCCGATAACCGAATCCGGCCACCACAGATCCGCGCCGATAAATCGATTTGACCCTCACCATCTTCCTTTCTCTTTTGCATTCCTCCATCTTCGATTTGACCGAAAGACAGTGAATGGGTTTCGATAGGGTTCCGATTTGGCCAAAATAAGAAGAATGGACTTCGATTAGGCTTTTTATTTGGCCGGAATACCGTGAATGGACTTCGATTAGGGTTTCGATTGGTCGTGACTGCCTTCCTCTGATTAGGGATTCGGTTAGGGATTCGGGTGATGCTGTGGTGGCCGGATTCGGTTATCGGCGCGGATCATTTTTAGGGTTTTCGATTGAATTGAAATGAATTTGGATTGGGATGATGATGGTTTGATTTTGTGGGTGAGATTGAAGGTGATGGTGGCGGCGGTAGGTGGTGGGTAGTGGTGGCAATCGGCAACAGGTGGTGGTGGGGTTTTGGATGTTGAAAGAAGAAGGTGGGTGGTGATGGTGGATGCACATGAGAGGAGAGATAGGGGGGAAGAAGAAAAGAGGAAGAAGAAGTTGCAGGTTGACGAAAAGACAAAAATGCCCTCACATGCGTCTCACGTGAGGGCATTTAACTGACTTTTTCTAACCCAGTTAGCGTAAAGGACAAAACTTGTAGGAAAAAAAGTTTAAAGTACACCGCCTGCAAGGAAACTTAGAAAAGGACACGAACCGTAATTCGTCTTATTTTAAAGGACAAAATTTGTAATTCTGTCTTTTTTCTAATATAAATACGTTATGTTTTTTTCTTTAGAATTTGTGACTGTTTTTTTCCGACTTTATTTAAATTGTACGATTATGAAACTTGCTATTGTTTAATAAACTTTTTTTTTCTTCAAAACTACACCCTATTTCTAGTATTCATATGTGAATTTCACAATAATGAAACAACATTAAAATATATGTAGCTTTTATAGTTAAAAATGCGCAGGTAATTTAAATGAAATACCCGAGAAAATAAATATCAAGTAAAGTATTTATTGTTTTTTTTTTAACGACAAGCTCAGGCTTGAATATGAAACGTCATCTCTTAAAGGCATATGTCTCTATTAAGTGAGCTAGCCCAATATCAACAAACATTCATTGTTGGAGCATGCGACGCCATGTGTCTAATAGGTAGAGTTAGGCAAAAGAACCGGTTAACTGAACTGACTCGAAAATCGAATCTAAACCGAACCGGTTTGAAACTGATTATGTAGAAACCGGTTTGGAATGGATTGTAACCGCATGTTCGGAATTGGTTTGTAGTTTTATCCACCGAAATGAAACCGGGCAAAACTGACAAAAACTTGTCAAAACCCGAACTGAAACAGATCATAAACTGATTTTGACTTTTATTGACTAAATCAAAATGGTTTCAACCCGAACCGGTTTTGGGAATTAAACCGGTTTGTGTACCTCCGCCAATAGGTGTGTAAAGCCCATTCTATGATGGGCCGGCTTTTGAATTAGGTGACATGGCCTGGTTCTTATGTTGAAAAGTGGTGGGCTTTGTGAACTAGACTGTGTTCTCAATTTGATCCATCATTTTTTGTTTCACCATATTCGACTATTCGAGGGATGAGCACTAACTGAACCATTAATAATCGAACTTAAAATTAACACAACCGAACCAAAATAAACTAAAAGCTGAGTTAGCTGAAAATCAATCACTTATTGTTTTTTTGTTTTCTTCTCCTTTTGCATACATTCTCGGTTAACTGAAATTAACCGAACCAAACTGATGGTGTTTACAAATGAGCAATGACTGAACCGTTAATCAAAACCGAACTTAAAAATAACACAACCGAACCGAAATCAACTAATAATCGAGTTAGCCGAAATTCAATAAGTTATCATTTCTTTTTTCTTTTGTGTGTACCTTCTCAGTTAACCAAAATTAACCGCTCCAAACTAATGGTTAACGCTATTGTACAAGGTTGCATGATAAAAAAAACTAATGAATAATATATCAATCGAAATATTTCCGGTATATAATATACAACTATAACTATACAGTATATTCTCAGTCATTACAAAAAGTTTAAATAAAAATATGACACAAAAATTATTATCAAATCACACGAAAGTTATTCACATCATTTCAGCCTTAACCATTATCCCCGCTTACGTCATCATTCCTGGTTCACGGCGCGCCGTTGTGGAAGCCTGAACCGGACATGTGACGCCGGCGACTTAACCGCAACCCCATGCCAACATATGCCCCCTCGGCACATCTCATGCGCCAATCATCACCTATTACACGTAATATATTCAAAACAAAGTTAGAGGTGGTATTATGTAAATATAACGTTGTCCCTTGTACAAACGATAAATAACAAATTAACAATTATCGATACACAAAAATATTTCCACCACCTCGACCGTTGACCCTCGCGCACGTAGCAACCTTTCGCGTAGGGATGGCAAAAATCCCCGAATCCGACGGGGAAACCCGAAAACCGGCTTATTTCGGGTCGGGTCGGGTTTTGTTTTTTCGGTTTCGGGTCGGGTTTCGGAGATTGTTTCGGGGATTGTTTCGGGTTCGGGTTTGGGTTCAGGTACCCCCGCCCCGACCCGCCCCGATATAATATATAAATATAAATATAAATAATATATATATATATATTAAAAACCTACATCCAGACATCCAGACTCCGCCAGTCCGCCCCCGATTCATATCTGCTTCGCCGCCCCTGCTGCTGTTACTCCAGACTCCGGCAATCCAGACTCCGGCAATCCAGCCCCTGCTGCTGTTACTCTTCCGCCACCATCACCATCCACTCAATCGCCGTCTGCACCACCGGACCACCCTCCTCCTCCTCCTCGTTTTGATCCCAGCCGAAGTATGTAATCTCACTCTTTAATCACACACACACACCATTCTTTTCTTCCCCACTATTACTACTCATGGCCTTTTTTCTTTTTCCATTAAATTAACTGTTCCTCTATGTTTTCTCCTTTTTTAGGGTTTTTCATTTGAAATTGACCTAATTTTGTTGTTGTTGCATATCGTATGATACACCGTTCTCTATGCGATTGATGATTGACATGATAATTGATTTGGGGAATCTAATTTGTTTTAGGGGTTTCCTCTTTCCATGATAATTGATGAGTGATTTGTTAATCAGTCTTTGGACTGTGATTATGATTGTTCTGTTTATTAATGTTTGGACTCTGAGTGTTTGAGTTATTGTACCTTGAAGTTGTCCTTGGTGTAAAATATGAATCAAACTCCATAAGAACAATAGTTTGTTGCGTAAACCATCATAAAGACCCTCGGGATTTAAGAAACAGTTGTATTATACAAACCATAGACTTCATAAGCATATTACTAAGGTTTTGGTCAAAATTACCCAGAATAGTCAATTTGAAAAATAGAATGGCTTCAGTTTGAACAGGAGTTGGGCTATGAAAATTCGTTTGTAGTGGGTTGATGTAATTGATATTACACAATGATTTAATTGGTTTATTTCAAACTTCTTCTTTGTAGGTTTTTACAACTATATGGCATCACAAGGTGATAAATTTGCTTCAGACACTTGTACTCCTACTCCCGTTGCTTCAAACACTCCTACTTATTCTACTCCTCAAGGAAGCAGTGAAGAGGTACATGATTCTAATGAACCACCACCAACTAACTTTACTACCCACGATGAGTCTAACCTTGATGATACTTTTGAAGATGGTCAAAATGTCGGTGGTAAAAGGAAAAGATCTGCCGTGTGGAACCATTTTAAATTAATGAAAGTGAACGGTGAAGATAAGGCGGAATGTAACTATTGTAAGAAAAAGGTAGGAGGTTCAAGCAAAAACGGCACATCGCATTTACGAGATCATTTTGAACGTTGTCCAAGACGAACTGTTAAAGATATACGACAAAGCATCTTGATTATGGAGCAAAAGAAAGTTGATGGTAGTTCATCATATCTCTCCAACTACACGTTTAATCCAGACAACTCAAGGAGAGATCTCGCGGAGATGATTATTGTGCACGAGTATCCTCTTACAACGGTGGACCATCATGGTTTTAGAAAGTTTGTTCAAGGTCTTCAACCTTTGTTTAAGGTTCCGAGTCGAAATACCATCAAGAGCGACATTTTAAAAATTTATGAATATGAAAGGGTGAAAACTAAGAAACTATTAGGGAGGATCACAAGTAGAGTGGCAATAACTACTGATATGTGGACAGCTAACCATCAAAGAAAAGGGTTTATGGCCGTCACTGCACACTTTATAGATGACTCTTGGAACTTGCAAAGCCGAATCATGAGGTAAAGCATATATATTGTACAAGTCTAATATAAAGTTAGTTTAAAACTTTAAATGTAAAGAAAGTGGCACGACGACTTTGGATGATTTGGTTTGATTTGGTATTTAGATTTGGTCGCAAGTTTGTAGTTTGTGTATTTGGCATGATTTTTCGGCCATGTAGACTTGGTTTTATTTCCTTTGTAACACATTGTTTCAGCTTTCATGTGTGTGATGTAGAAGTTTATTTCGATAAATGTTCAGTTATGTGATGAACCAATTTCGGGTCGGGTCGGATCGGTTTCGGGTTTTCGGGTTCGGGGACGGGGCGGGTCGGGGGGTACAAAAAACCAAACGGGGAATCCCCGAATTAAACCCGACGGGTAATGGGGCGGGTACGGGGATGGTTTTTGGTTTCGGGTTCGGGTTCGGGTTAAGCAAAACCCGCCCCAAACCCGCCCCGTTGCCATTCCTACTTTCGCGACACGTCCCACGTCAACGTGACCACCAACAAAACCCCGACCACCGTCGTGGACAGAACCAACACCGCGGCCCCACCATAGCACCGCCCGGTTAGGTACGCGTAACACTTGATAAAAACTATCAGTGTTATGTACAATATTGTTAAATTATTAACTATTATGTCTGAAACTGGCATCATATAACACAAAAAAATTAGGAGAATATGGAATTGGAATGAATAAAAGGAGAATGTTTGGTGTGTGTGGGGTTTATGATGAGGATGGATGAAGTGCGTTTTACGGGAAGTGGGTTTGGTCTGTTCATCATTTTCATGATAATATTATTGGGATAGAACTTATCCTGTTATCCTTAATCTATATGTACACGGGTTGCTGACCCATATATTATACAGGTAATTTATGAAAATACAGTATTTAATAAATTATTAATATATAATATACAATAAACAATAAACCTACAAAACATTGTTAATTAATAGTCGTTATACGACAGTCTTTACATTATGCGTAGAGGTGCACGAACCGGTTTAAAACTCAAAAAAACCGGTTGGGGTTGAAACCGGTTCGGTTTGGTCATCAAAGTTCAAAACTGGTTTATGATCAGTTTTGGTTCAGGTTTTAACCGGTTTTGGCCTGGTTTTGCCATGTTTCGGTTCCGTTAACCGGTTTGGAACCAGTTTTGGTGGAGAAATTTACAAACCGGTTCCGAACTTAGGGTTTCAATCGATTTCTACATAATTGGTTTTAAACCAGTGAGTTTCGGTTCGATTAACCGGTTTATTTGCACACATTTGATTATGCCTGTATAGAATCATACGTGGATACATGTGTTAATAATAGGTTGCTTTAATAAAAATAGATAGATAAAAGAAATATTAGTTAAACAATTCACATATCTTCCACTTTACAAAAGCAACAAAACACTTCAAACTTCTACTTTATTCCTTTATTATATGTTATGAGCCTAAATCACATTTATTATTATGTTACTTTTTATTTTATCGTTTTCCTAAATCTTGATGTGTTAAATAAATTACTTGGTCTTTTAAAGAGAGGGAAGGTATGTCACTTCTCGGACGAGAGTAGGCGATGGTTGTGCCGAAGGCATGGAGCTGTGACCGGAGGTGCTCTGGGGACTATGTAGAGAGATGAAAAGAGAAGAACCAAATCGATTAGGTAACAAATTTGACGAATAGTGAAAAAGAAACAATTTAGTAATGAGTTTGGTTGGTAACCTATCATAAGTCCAAGATTATTTGGATAGTTGGCTCTGACAGAGGCTTATAAAGTTCCAAGTTCAATCATTAGGTATGAGATGAAGTTATTTAAGAATTTAGATGTAATTTAGAAGTAACATAATTTGCCATTATGCCTTTAGATCAGTGTTTCGAGATAACTTTTACATTAGTTGATTTGTATCCTTCTTCCGATCAAAAGTCCTAAAATAACGGTTTGAAACTCGGAAAAAAACGTAACGGCGTTAAGAGTTTTTTAATGGAGGACCATTGAGACAAAAATAGTTGAAATGTTGGACCGTTCATAATGAGTTTTAGATAAAATTATTATCGACCAATAGATAAAAGGTAGATTATTTATTTCTAATTTGGCAAAAGAGTATGATAGGTGCAAGGACTTTATATATCCGTATGTTATTTTATATTTTAATTCATCATTACTCTGATTATTAACATATCTTCTTTTGAATAAGTTAACTTCTTAATGTTATTTTATAATTAAAAAACAATACTATTAAATTGAAATCATTACCTTTATTTAATTTCCCCATAAATTGAATGAACTCAACTACAATAGTGTGGCGAGTAATAATCTGGTTTCACTTTATATCATTGCCTGGATTATGTAGAAATGTTCTTGTTATATTTTTTGTAGCTTGTTGGCATGTTATTACAATATTACATGTTAGTGTTTTAGAGATTAAACCTATACCCATACCAATGTATTTATGTGTGAATTTGGTAATCAAAAGCTATTTCTTATTATTATAAACACATCATTTCTCATCTACATGATGCATGTGCATTCGTCTCGGGTCTTGGCCACACGAACCATATGTTTTAAGTGTGCCTCATATCTCATATTTGCCAAAACATAAAAATTTTAATAATTCATAAATCCCGTCATTACAAAATTTCTACCACATGACTGTTGAATCAAGACGGCCTAAACTAGCTATTAATAACTAGGTTAAATTTCTTTTCACACGACACTTTACACTTTACAATTCAGTTGACAACTTTGTACATTTATAAATATGATAGTCTAATAAATCTAATCTAATCTAATTATACTATTAAAGCAAGATGATTTTTTCACATAATATCATTCTATGGTCTTCACATAGGATGTCATGTAGATGCCATGTGAATAGTTTACTATTTTATCAAGCCAATCAATTATGCTTTATTTGGAAATTCCAATAAATAAGTTATAGAAATATTATAGGCGAATGAATATATATACAATTTCGTTAAATATCATAATAGTATGTTACAAGTTAACCTTTGAATATGTTTAAATATAATGATCTTACCATTTCTCCTAATCACATAGATCACTATCCAATATTGTATTTAAAGAGGTTTTTAGAGATTTATGAATTGTAAAATTTTGTTTGTCATTATTTATATCTTATTTGATATTTATTAATCCATAAGGTATGCTATAAACTATATTATTAAATTTAATTTTTTTTGTTATATTTTTTTTAACCACCCGTATATCACACGAGCTCTATCCTAGTATTATATTTTATCATCAATCGATCACCCTATTTAACACTTTGCACTTCATGTGACAACTTTTATTTAAAGTTTACGATTAGCATTTGCTTGTGTGATACACATAATCACCCTGCATATCCGTACCCATTAGGTTATTCAGCTATATAATTTCTACACAACACATCCCCGTCAATCCATTATAACGCAAGTTATATCCGAAGCCTTCTGGCTGAATGTACGTTTGCATGAACTTCACGCGTCATATTGAATAAACAATCTATCAGTCAAAGTCATGTCATACGAGGGTTGCAAACGAGCGAGCTCGGCTCATTTCGATCTCTATTCTAAAGTTCGAGCTCTGCTAATGAGTAATTTTTCAAACTCTAGCTCGACTTTTTTTTAACGACAAATTTTAGTTATATTTGAGACTTAAACTCAAGACCTCCTAACCTCTTAGTGTTTTAAAGGTTTGGCTTTGCCAATGGGCCACAGACCCCACTGACATGCCTCATTGCTATTTATTAATTAATATATTTTTACATTCAAAATGTGTATATATCAACATTGTAAAAGTCCATACGAGGCGCCAATTACTCATTGATGAATTCACAATAATTGTTGATTAATCATTAGTCCACACTACCCGACTAGCGATTTTTACAACACTGGTGAAGAGGTATGTACCCGCCTCAACATCGAGCGGGGCGGGTCAACCCACAAGATATATACAAGACATTAGAAATCAAAGATATTATCAAGGCACAAAGCCAAAACTTATGCTCAAGCATCACATGCTTGCACATATCACATATGCTCAAGCATCACATATGCTCACGCATCACATGTGCTCATGCATCACATATGCTCGCGCGTATCACATGCTCACGCATCATATATGCTTATGCATATCACATCGTGCGTGGCGCATCCGCGCGCGGCGCATATCACATGCTCGCGCATCATACATGCCCACCCATATCACAGTTGCGCATGGCGCAGCTGCGCGTGGGGCATCCGCGCGTGACGCGTATTACATGCTTGTGCGTATCGCATCTGCGCATGAAATATCTGCGCGTGAGAATAAAGAGAAGACCTCGCGCATCCTCAGGATGGGCGCATATCACACATGCACATAGTCAACCTCGTCCTTATCCAAATCAGGATTAGGGCAACTTTGATTGTGCACGTCAGACAACCTTCCAGAAGGTATCTTTTTAAGGAATGAGAATATGCTGATGTTGACAGCTGCCAAATGAAAGGTCGACAACTCAGCATGACACATGTGCTACCACGTGATTACAACCAACGAGAAAGCGCCAGGTGTCCCAGAAGACACGTGGCGCAGTACGATTGGAGGAGACCAACGAGGCTGAGCCCAATCAGTGGAAACCCTAGCACTATAAATACAGCATCAACTCCACTTTGATGGACACATTCATACTCAATCATTGACAGTTACAAGCAGTGATATCACATTCAATCATATTGAATTACATTCACTCACAGTCAGTTACAGAAAACACACAGTCACACAATCATACAGTATTCAGCTATTAAGCAATACTCTCCAGATTCCCTGACGTATACATTATTATCTTCTCCTACACATACTTATTCTCACGCCGGAGGGTTACCCCAAAGAGGACCCCTCTGTCCCTTTCTGAGGGGTAAGTTAACGGCGTTGTTCATTTTGTAGGTGGAAGAACACAGATCTAGAAGAACCATCGGTGAAATAGTACAATCAAAACCCGAGGAAAGTAGATCTGCTACCAGTGAGTAGATCCACGTTTCTTCATTGGCGCCATCCACTGTTACAAACGGCAATCAGATCTCATCAGATCTACAAAAAAAAAAAATCAATCACCATGGTTTCTGGCGTTCATAACGTTGATCAAGTTCTGGAGGATATTGAACGTGGGGATGTTAATGAGGGACAGCAGTTCCTGAGGGGGCCGCGTGATTCTACGCGCCCCACCAGTAACCGTCCCTTCATCACAACTCCTCACGGACAGACTGAAACTCCTCCAGACGATCTCACGTTACACAATCTTGCCGGCGCAAAACAAAAAGGACCAGTGGGTCCAGAAGATGAAGCGAATGATCCGAAAGAATGGCTCATAAGCGAGCAGCGGCGTCTAATGGACAAGTATAATGAGATGGTCAAGCAGAAATACCTAGCCGACATAACACAAAGGCAAGCGTTTGATAAGCAGACTACAAAAAGGCCGCGCGCGCCGGAAGAAGGACATTCTGTTCACACTGCACACACTGAGTTCAGTGATGAAGAAGTGCATAGCATGAGGAAGACGCGAGATACTCATACAGGAGGCTCACAACTCCGCGCGCCTGTGAACATGGCGCCTGCAGCCAGAGCAGATCTGGATCTGCACATGCCGTACAGCCCGCCAGTGAGGGGGCAAGTAGACGTAACCACGCCGTACAGGCCGGCCATCTTAGTGAAGCACTCAAAATTTACTGAGCGCATCGCTAAGGCCCCCATCCAGCACAAGACCAAGATGCCAAGTGGTCTGGGCAAATATGATGGCACAACAGATCCATATGACTTTTTGCAAGGTTTCTATAACACAGGAAACCTAGAGAGCTGGACGATGCCAACATGGTGTCACATGTTTGCCCGCTGCCTTACGGGCGTGGCGCGGGTCTGGTTCGAGAGCTTGCCGACTGGGCAAATTGATGGGTTTGAGGAACTATTGGAAAAATTCCAAGCCCACTTCGTACAGCAGCGCAGACACACGCGCAATCCTGATGACATCATGCACTGCGTGCGCAGAAATGATGAAATGATTGAAGACTACATCACTCGTTTCAATCAGGAGTCCCTGGCAATCGGGGGTATAACTGAGCAGCTCCTGCGCATGGCCTTTATTCAAGGCGCGCGCAGTGATCAACTCCGCCGAGCTCTCGTAAGCAAAGATGGTATGCCCACCACTTGGGCAAAACTAATGGAAGCATCGCGAGTCTTCGCGAGAAATGAAAAACAGATTGCCCAAGATAGGGCAAGAGAAAGAGCGCATCAGGCTGAATCACCGCGCAGCAAAGAGAAGAGGGCCAAACAGAACTCTGTATGGTCCAGGTTGCAGCCAACAAGTTTTTCTTCCGCAGAAAAGCAAGCGCAACCAAGCTCACCCCAGCCCCAAAAAGATGTTCGTAGACGCGGGGAGAGTGACAAGAGGGAGGGCGGCAGAGATCCTAGCAGACCCCTGCCAAGAATATGGACTTCCCTCACTAAAACACCTTCACAGGTGTTAAGTACTGAGAATGTCCAATTCAAGCCCCCCAAGCAACTACACTACAAGGGGCCGCAAAACAGTGGCAAATATTGTGAATTTCACAAGTCCCCGGGCCACAACACCGACGCATGCCATCATTTAAAGGATGCGATCGAAAAGGATGTAAAGTCAGGCAGGCTGGCTCACTTGGTGAAAAACCCAAGAATAGAAGATGAGCAACCGGAAGGAGCCTCTGCCAGCAAGAAATACAAAAGAATCTGTGTGGCTGAGGGGGGACGACAAGGGCAGACGTCAAAAAAGAGAAGCGCGCAAATCAACGGAGATTGGCGCGAGCAGCAAGTTATCTTCCCAAGAATCAGGGGAGGCCCTTCAATAAGAAGTCCTCTCGTCATCACCACACACATTGCTCATTACGAAGTGTCAAAAGTCCTGGTGGACACTGGAAGTGAATCTGACATTATGTATGAGCAGTATTTCAGAAAGTTAGACCCGGCAGACCAAGCGCGGCTCGAAATTGTGAACGCACCAATCTGTGGTGTTTCAAATGAAATCATCCATCCCCTTGGTCAGATTCAGTTTGAACTAACTATGGGGGATGATGAGCACAAGCGAGCCGAAGTTGTCAACTTCTTGGTCTTGCCCACCACGTCATGCCACAATATGATCCTGGGTAGGGGAACGATTGCCCAATTTAATGCTATACCGTCGCCAGCGCACGGCGCATTGGGGTTCCCTACACCAACAGGCGTAACATTTGTTTACCGCGATCATTTGTGCGCAGTGACAAGTACGCCGCGGGAAGGGAGAATGAAACTTCCAATGGCGGACAATGCGCCAGAGAAGTGGATTTTAAACCCAAAATTCCCAGAGCAAACGGTCACAATTGGCGCTACCATTTCAGACGAAACGAGATTGAGAATGAAAAGGTTGCTCACAAAATACACGTCGGTCTTCGCGTGGCAACACTCCGATATGACTGGGGTCCCGCGAGACTTGGCGCAACATTCTCTTAACACGTTCAAGTCGGTGGAGCCAATTGCTCAGAAAAAGAGAATCATGGGGGATGAAAAGGCGAAGGCCATGAATGAGCAAGTTGAGGACCTGTTGCGCGCAAACATCATCCGCCCGATCCGATACCAGACGTGGGTAGCCAATCCTGTGATGGTAAAGAAAAGCAACGGGTCATGGAGGATGTGTATTGACTTCAAGGACCTCAACAAAGCATGTCCGAAAGACTGTTACCCCCTCCCAAACATCGACGCAAAGGTGGATTCCGTGGCGCCATTCAAGCTCAAATGTTTCCTGGATGCCTACAAAGGCTATCACCAGATTCAAATGGCGCCACAAGACGAAGACAAGACTGCCTTCAGAACCGACAAGGGTGTTTTTTGTTACACAAAAATGCCCTTTGGTTTAAAGAATGCGGGCGCCACTTATCAGAGACTTATGGATTTGGTTTTCACTGAACAAATCGGAAGAAATCTAGAAGTCTACGTTGATGATTTGGTGATCAAGAGCAGGGAGGAGACACAAATGCTCAAAGACATCGAGGAAACTCTTCAGCGCTTATCGGAAGTCAACATGAAGCTCAACCCGAGCAAATGTACTTTCGGCGCGGAAGAGGGGAAATTTCTTGGTGTAATGGTCACTAAGGATGGTTTCAAGGTGAACCCTGAAAAGGTGGAAGCCATCCTTGACATGCCTTCACCATCCACCATGAAAGAGGTTCAGAAGCTGAATGGTAGATTGGTGTCAATCAACAGGTTCCTAGCGAACCACGCCAGCAAATCTACTCCATTCGTTAACACTTTGAGGAATTGCTTGAAGAAGAGCCAATTCAAGTGGACGCCTGAGGCTGAGCAAGCTTTCAGTGAGATAAAAGAATGTCTCATAAAGCTGCCCGCGCTCACAGCTCCACTTCCTGGCGAAACCCTTACATTGTACTTGTCAGCTGGAGACCGCGCCATCGGCGCAGTATTATTGGTGGATCGCAAGGGGATCCAAACGCCAATATACTATGTGAGTCGGGTGCTGACAGACCCTGAGACGCGCTATTCCATCATGGAAAAGTTAGTTTTGTCACTAACACACGCGTCACGCAAGCTTCATAGATACTTCAATGGTCATCCTATTTAAGTTCTGACAGGTTACAACATCCAGCAAGTCTTGCGACGCCCCGCGCTCTCCGGAAGGCTGACAAAGTGGGCGCTGGAATTGGGTGAACACACGATCACCTATAAGCCCCGTCCAGCAATAAAGGGTCAAGTTTTAGCGGATTTCATTACGGAAATCCCAGAGGGAAAGATTGAAGAAGCTCAGCGCGAGGTAGACCCTCCGCGAGCAAATGATGAAGAAGATGTTTGGAGGCTATTCACTGATGGAGCCTCCAACAGCGAAGGGTCCGGCGCAGGCCTCAAACTGGTGGACCCTGATAATCATGAATATACTTATGCTATTAGGTTGGACTTCAAGAGTACCAACAATGAGGCTGAGTATGAAGCCCTGCTGGCTGGTCTGCGCATTGCGCGCAAGTTTGGAGTTAAAAGGCTAGAGGCCCATGTTGATTCTTACTTGGTAGCTGCACAGGTCAATGGCTTTTATGATGCCAAGGAGAACACCATGCCTCTATATCTAGAGCAGGCAAAAAAGCTCGTTGAGCAGTTTGACTTCTTCAAAATCATACACATCCCGCGCAGCGAAAACAAGTCCGCTGACGCGTTGAGTAAGATGGCATCAACTAATTTTGATCACTTTGGCAAAGATGTCAGGGTGGAAGTGATGAGCAACCCGTCAGTGCAAACGCAATCTGTCCTTGTAATTCATACAACCCCTTCATCCTGGATAACTCCAATAATGGAATTCCTGAAGGAGGGGAAGTTACCGGACGATCGCGCACAGGCGAGAAAGATAAGACACAAGGCGCAGAACTATGAACTACTTGATGGTACATTATATCGACGCTCTTATCTTGGACCGCTCATGAAATGCCTGGATGCTGAAGAAGCAAGCTATGTGATTAGGGAGATTCACGAAGGAATCTGCGGAATACACGCTGGCCCGCGCATGGTGGTTGCCAAGGCAATGAGCTCAGGCTACTATTGGCCAGGCATGTACTTGGATGCGCTAAAAGAAATCCAAAAATGCAAGGCATGTCAGAGCTACGCGCCAAACACCACGCGGCCAAAGAACAACTTGATTCCAGTGACCTCCGCATGGTCTTTCCACAAATGGGCCATTGATATTGTGGGGCCCCTGCCGCAAGCGCAAGGACGAGTGAAATTTTTGGTAGTGGCGGTAGACTATTTCACAAAATGGGTTGAGGCCAAGCCACTAGCAAAAATCACAGCTGAGGCGATGAAGCAATTTATCTGGAGCCACATCATTTGCCGTTTTGGCCTTCCTATGGAAATTGTGAGCGACAATGGCAAACAATTCACTGACAGGAAGATATCCAGCTGGCTCAAAGAATAGCACATCAACCAAATCTTCACTTCGGTCTACCACCCTCAGGGGAATGGCCAAGTAGAGCGCGCGAATCAAAGTTTGTTAAATGGGCTGAAGAAAAGGTTGGAGGGAGAATCCCATTCTTGGGTCGAAGAATTACCTAATGTCCTGTGGGCGCACAGGACATTAAGCAAAACTAGCAATGGCGAATCCCCGTTCAGCCTAACCTATGGGACAGAGGCTATGATCCCAGCAGAAATTGGATGCCCATCCCATAGGGTACTCATGATGAGCAAGACTGATAACGAGCGCGAAAGAAAATTGGACCTCAACTTGCTTGAAGGGCGCAGAGAAGCGGCTATCATCAATGAAGCCAAATACAAGAAAAAGCTGGAAAAATATTATAATCAGCGCGTTAAAGAATGCCACTTCAAGAAAAATGATTTTGTCCTTCGAAACAATGAAGCTAGCCGCGCAATAGCCCCAGGAAAAATGTCCCCCAATTGGGAAGGACCTTATCAAATCTTAGAAGAATTGGGGAAAGGCGCGTACACTTTAAAAGATTTGAATGGAAAAAAGATACCGCGCGCGTGGAACGCAGCACAGCTTAGAAAATGCTTCATGTAAAAATTCAAATATGTAATCAAGGCTTTTAAGCCATCATGAATGATGATTCGCGCTATCTTTCAATATTTGTTCTATTACCTTTGCATACATGTTTCACACTTCCTTTATTAATTTGGAGCAATATGACAACACTATATTGACTTCAAAACAAAATAAAACGGAGTAAAACATACATGCGCGAGCCTTAGCTCAAACGCGTTAACGAGTCTTAACTCTAAAACGTCAGGGCTTTAGCCCAAACCTACGAGCCTTAGCTCAAACACGTTAACGAGTCTTAACTCTAAAAACGTCAGGGCCTTAGCCCAAAACAAGGAGCCTTAGCTCAAAACACTCACAAACATCCATCTTACATCCCGCGCAGCCTGATCATAAAAATCCCTAAACACAACTAAGGCAAAGTACATGCCAAATCATAGTTGTTAAGGTCTCAGGTCGAGGTCGCGCGCGGAATCATAGTGGATATCTGAGTAACACATGCTGACATGTAATGACTAAAACTCACAATTCCATATAAAAAACGCGCGACAAAAACGCGCAAAAAAGGAATAGTGAAAAGTCATCGCGCGTGTCAGCATAAACAAGATACTGCGAAACCACTTACAAAATAGGACTATGGTTAAGTAAATAATTTCCTTACAACCTTGTTCTTATTTTAACGTGCAAGCATATCTTATATCTATACAAGCAAACATGAAGAGATGAATGGAAATGCGCAAGAAGTGAAAAAGGAAAAACAAATTTCATTCCATAGCATTGAAATTTACAAGTATGATGAGTTACAAATTACAAGTATAACAAAAAACAAAAAAAAATTTAGAAAGATGAAGGGCTTCTCAAGTCTCCACGTCGACGTCAGCCACTTCATCACCCTCATCATCTCCCACAGCATCTAGCGCGGCCCGCTCCTCATCTCCAAACTGACCATAGTCAAGTTCTTCCTCCTCAATGGAGTCTTCTATCACGACGGTCTCAGGAGCATATTCTTTCGCCGCGCCAGAACCGCTGGCAGGGGCAACATCCCCCGCGCCACCATCATCGCCACCAGCCCCCTCGCATTCATCGAGCAACTTCTTTAGTGCGCCGAGGTCGGGCTGGTCAGCAAGCGCAGCAATCTGCAAATCAATAGAAAAGTATTGAGTACAAAACACTTGGAAAATTAATCAAGAAAAACTCATTAAGGTCAAGGTACCTGCACAAGGATGGGGATGGGAGTACTCATATACTTCTCCCCCACCGCGGCCATGTCCGCGCAGGCCGCGTCGCTCTTGTAAGGGTACTCGGATGGGTTCTTCTTCAACATACCATATTCGTACCCATCCGTAAACCCTTCAGCTCGACCCACCAAGCGCGCGGCAGCATTGCAGTCCATCACAAGGGCCTGAAACTCGCCAGAATATTTCATCGCCAAAGCGCAACGAGTCATGCCCTGTGACACCAGCCATTGGCGATCCTGCGCAAGGCCAGCAACAGACGTCTCGAGGGCAGGAACCTGGGAGTTTAATAACTCCACAGTTTCCTTGGTCTTTTTTAGCTCCTCTCTATCAGATGCTGCTGCCGCCAAAATTTCTTCTTTCTCCGCCTGCGCAGCATCAAGTGCTTCCTGGCTAGACGCTGCCGTCGCCAGGGCCTCAACTCTATCGGCCTGCGCGGCCGCCAAATACTTCTTCAGGCGCGCAACCTCGCTCTCCAGTGATGATTTCTCAGTGATACTCTGGACGATAGCTTGGTCACGCGCCTCCGCCTGCTGTTCCAAGACACGCACTCTCCGCGCGTACTTGGCAACTTCAGCCTCCGCCACCTGCTGCTTCTCCCGCGCAGCTTGGAGCTCATGCCCGCGCTTAATAAAGGCGGTGTTGGAACTTGCTCGGTTTTCGCTGAGCTCCGCCTGGAGTTTCTCAGCTCGTGCGCGAGCATCAGAAAGGTTCCAGGCAGCCACCTTAGCCTCTTGCTGGGCTGCCACAAGAGCATCGCGAACTTTAATATAATCACGATGAAGCTCTTGGGAGGCAGCAAAGAAAGCCGACCCAGCGAAAATGTGATCGTTGAGCAAGTCAGCGCGGGTGCGCCCCTCCTGATACCTCCTTTCAGTAGGAGGCACGGCATGAGCCCAGAAGTCCTCGCATACGCCCATGGATTGGAAGGAACTGTCTTCATTAATATTCCATCTCGGGCGGTAAACGTGGTCACCTTCCTGCAAAACACAAGAAATGTTCTAAGTCATAAAACATACTTATATGGAGGTACGCGCAGCGGAGCAACAAATTAAAACATACCTGCGGGGATGAAGCAGAAAAGTCAGCGCCAGCCCCACCAGAAGTGTGCGCTGCGAAGTCTTGTGGCATCGCAGGGCCGGCGCGGTCTCCCAAGGAGTCTTCAGCTTCAGCCCCCTCACCCTCCTCATCTTCTTCAATAGGCCTCTTCTCCTGCGACCTGGAGGGCTCCAAACCAGTCTCGCGGGGAGGGCTGCGTGTAGGAGGAGGCGAGGGAGGTCTCGACGCCGCCAGTTCGGCGCGCAATACGGTTTCCTGCTCCTTTGTAATCCCAATAAGGGGAGACTCAACACTAGCAGGAGCAGGAGCAGAACCAGCGGCGCCGGCAACGGCGCCAGGAGTATCACCAGCAGCTTGTACGCCAGCTACAACTCCTATGAACAAATCAACAACAAAAAATGGTTTAGATCAAAACAAAAACTTCAGAAGACAATGGCGCAAAACATACCTTGGCGCAATTCTGTTCGCGCGGCGAACATCACCATAAAGTTCATTCTACCCTTTTCTGAGGGTAGAACAGGGGACTTCGAGGCAGTCCCCGGCGCAGCCTCAGCACCTTGTTGCGCCTGAGGCTGATCTGCTACCGTCGCCGGTCCTGCAAACATTCAAATGCGAAAAGATGTAATAAAAATTCAATCAGAATTATGGGTAAGCAAAGTATACCTTTCGCAGGCGCGACACTGCTTCTCTCTTCAGCCGCGCGAAGGGAGGAGGGCACGCCACCATACCTCAAGTGGACTGGAGGTCTGCCCACTTTCACAGGAAGGGAAGCTAAAGAAACCTTGGTGGTAAACACCTGGGTTTCCTCAGGTCCCTTCGTTTGAGCATGGGGATGAGCGACAGGAGTGTCATCTTTCTTCTGTCTCTTACTGCCCCCTGCGCCAGATTTCCCCTTAGCTTTGCGCTTCAGTACGGGCGCCTCCTCTTCCTCCTCCTCCTCTTCCGCGAGCTCCAGCTTGTAGTTTTCGAGCGCATCTGCAAATACAAACAACAGAACTGTTAATAAATTTTGGTATTCTAAAGGAATGAGCATAAGTGCGAAGGCTTACCAGGCGCGTCGCTATCAAAGTCAAATTCCAGATCCACTGGGATGAACATGTCATCGAAGCGATCTGGGAAACCAACCTCCCCAGCGCCAAGCGCGACGGAGCCACCCTCCACTTGATCATCATAAGCGGCGTGGATATAATCCTTGGTGACTGCGCAAAAACAAGTCAAGTGATATCAGCAAAAGAATTATGTTCGCGCAGAAAAAGAAATAAAGCAATGAAATAAACTTACACAACCCGTCGACTTGGATAACGGGCTCAAGCGCGCTGTCGGCCCATAGCTTACTCATGCCGACCCCCACCAGCGCCTCCTCGCGAATTTTCTTCGCGGGGGATGGTTCGGCGGTCAGTTTCTTAACCCAGGCGCCGGTTGGGTTCTTAATAACATCCGCATCCGCGGGCGCAGAATCGATTGCGCGCATCGTCATACGGATGGGTATCACACCAGCCCTAATGTAGAAGAACCTCTCAGACCAGTCATGAAGGCTCTTGAATGAAACAGTGGAGCACTTCACCTTCTGACTGCGAGGAATAAAAGAGAACCAATTGTCTTGGATCTTGGGCTTGTAAAAATACTGAAAGCGCAGAGGGGTAGGCTCCTCGCGCTGGGATTTGCACATGAACTCAAAGTGAGTCATGCGCACAAGTCCAAAAGGATGGACTTGGGATATATGAATCCCATAGAACTGCAGCAGTGCACCCACAAACCTTGTCATCGGGAGACGAAGGTTGCAGTGGGTGAAAAAATGGCTATATAAGGATATATAACCGGCAGGCGGGTCCGCCGCCGATTGCCCGGCCTCAGGCAACATGCAGCCAAACAGGGTGGGAAAGCCCTGAGAGGCGATAAGGCTGTCAAGATCAGCCTGCCTCAATTTGCAGGGGATTTCATTCCACCTCCTCACCACCTTGGTCCTCCTTACTTCCTCCGATGTGGTCTCAACAACCCTCTTCCCCTTGCCCTTTTGCTTCAATGTCGACATCACCACAGATTTCACACGGCGTCTTCGAGAGGCAATAGAGGTGATTGAGGGGTTAGAGGAGTCTGAACTATCAGACATACAACTACAGCAGCAGATAATCGAGGATTCGAAACGATGAATACACTCAAATCAGAATATGAAAGGCAGAAATTCGAAAATTTGCAACAATGAAGATGAAGATAGAAAATTTCTTAAGGGCCTGCTTTTATAGGCCCAGGAGAGAGAAATTTGGCAACTGATCGGATTTCACGCGCCCCCCACTCGCAGCTGTAAGCCAACGTGGTCGCGGCACGTGTCCTTGACACTGTTTGAGGGGACATGAAAACGTAACGGACCTGCCACGGAGCAGAGACGCGCCCCCACTCGCAGGTGCTAACCAATGCGAACGCGACACGTGTTCAAGACAGCTGTGCGAGGGGACATGAAAGGCAACTGTAGCACCTCGAGCACACGAAACGTCTGACACGTTTACGGCACACGTCACCACCAACTAACCACGTGTTTGGACCCTTCGTTTCAACCAAATGGATAGAACTTCGCGCAACGATGGAAACAACCAAGAAAACGACAAAACCCCTTTTAAAAGACCAAATCAGTAAGTCTAATATCTATCTTACCGCGCTCGCGCGAGATAAGACACACATTAGACTGGGGGGGCTTGAAGAGGTATGTACCCGCCTCAACATCGAGCGGGGCGGGTCAACCCACAAGATATATACAAGACATTAGAAATCAAAGATATTATCAAGGCACAAAGCCAAAACTTATGCTCAAGCATCACATGCTTGCACATATCACATATGCTCAAGCATCACATATGCTCACGCATCACATGTGCTCATGCATCACATATGCTCGCGCGTATCACATGCTCACGCATCATATATGCTTATGCATATCACATCGTGCGTGGCGCATCCGCGCGCGGCGCATATCACATGCTCGCGCATCATACATGCCCACCCATATCACAGTTGCGCATGGCGCAGCTGCGCGTGGGGCATCCGAACGTGACGCGTATTACATGCTTGTGTGTATCGCATCTGCGTATGAAATATCTGCGCGTGAGAATAAAGAGAAGACCTCGCGCATCCTCAGGATGGGCGCATATCACACATGCACATAGTCAACCTCGTCCTTATCCAAATCAGGATTAGGGCAACTTTGATTGTGCACGTCAGACAACCTTCCAGAAGGTATCTTTTTAAGGAATGAGAATATGCTGATGTTGACAGCTGCCAAATGAAAGGTCGACAACTCAGCATGACACATGTGCTACCACGTGATTACAACCAACGAGAAAGCGCCAGGTGTCCCAGAAGACACGTGGCGCAGTACGATTGGAGGAGGCCAACGAGGCTGAGCCCAATCAGTGGAAACCCTAGCACTATAAATACAGCATCAACTCCACTTTGATGGACACATTCATACTCAATCATTGACAGTTACAAGCAGTGATATCACATTCAATCATATTGAATTACATTCACTCACAGTCAGTTACAGAAAACACACAGTCACACAATCATACAGTATTCAGCTATTAAGCAATACTCTCCAGATTCCCTGACGTATACATTATTATCTTCTCCTACACATACTTATTCTCACGCCGGAGGGTTACCCCAAAGAGGACCCCTCTGTCCCTTTCTGAGGGGTAAGTTAACGGCGTTGTTCATTTTGTAGGTGGAAGAACACAGATCTAGAAGAACCATCGGTGAAATAGTACAATCAAAACCCGAGGAAAGTAGATCTGCTACCAGTGAGTAGATCCACGTTTCTTCAACTGGTATATACAAACAAAACCTGTTATTCAATTAATAAGCTCGATGTGGCTCGTAAGCTGGCTTAAGCTCGATAAGTAAAGCTTTGGCTCGGGCATGGCTTTTCAAAAGCTCTTGCCTTGTTCGATAAAAGCTAGAATAAAACTAGCTAAAAAAACTTGATTTGAAACAACCTAAGCTGAGTTGACTCATTTTTGAAACCGAGTCAAATTTGACCCAAGCTCAGCTTAGGTCATGGCTCAGCTCGTTTACCTTCAAAATCGAGCTCAAGCCTAGCCGAGCCGCCTCGTTGAATTTCGAGCTCGAGCTCAAAACCACCCTAGCTCGACTCGTGAACAACAGGCTCATTTATTAAGCAAACATATTTTAAGCTTAGTCTCGTTTAAGCTCGTCTCGATAAGTTTTTTCATAAACAAATCTCAAATTTATATGTAACATTTTTCTAATATTATAACTGCCAGTACACAAAACTATACACAGTCAGTTAGTTTAATCATCACGTTCACGTACCACAAGCCTTCTGCAAATTCGGTTCTCCGGTGACCGGAAAACATACACACACACACGACCGGTGCGGCGTACGGTAAGCTTAATCTTGAAGACTCACCGCCATGTGGCTCTCGAACCGTAGACTGCTTCGATAAATCTGAACAAATTGGCGAAGGAACCTATGGGTTAAATTTCGAGCCCTAATATCAACATTATTATTATTATTATTATTATTATTATTATTATTATTATTATTATTATACATTTGATTTGCTTCGTATTATTTGAATTAATTGCGAGATTATGCGTGATTGCATGTTATTGCACTGATTGAAGCGTTTAGGTTTTACAAATTGTTGATGGTGAGTTTGTTAGGGTTTATAGTAAATTGTTGTTACAAGTTTGTTAATATTTGATTATTTGATGTGAACTGTGAAGTAGATCACATTTCACAAGCACATTAATAGAATAGTTTTCGGAAGATTTTTGATGGGAATGAGCTATGGGGGAGAGTTGATATATAGGTATTCTTGAGAGGGTTAATGGGAAATTAATACAAGTGACTAAAGTGTAATATAGAGGTTGTATAAGTAATAGGAATAAGACGTGTTAGTGGGCAGGATTGAATTTGTTAAGTTTGTTAGGGCTCCGATGTATGGAGAGAGGACGTAGCCCTGGATTATCCTTGTAACTTTTCTTTTATGTTTTCTTAATACAATAGTTTGGTTATTCATTTTACTCATTCTCTTCTCAAAATTCTATCAATCACAATCTAATCTCTCAAACCCTATCATTAGTCATGTGATTAATTGTTTATTTTTTTTCGTGTTTTCTCTAAGAGTGTAGTTCCACACTTGCACTGCTGTCTCCTTATGTTTTGATGTGTAAAACTCAGTAAAAGTAAATTCCACGTCTCAAGTTACAGTAATAGGTCCGAGTTTGTTCAAATTTTAAAATATAGTGAAATATATGTTTAATGGTTTAATTTTGAACCTGTATTAAGAGTTTCATACATACATGATATGCAACAAGTATCTCCCAGAAGAGGGATAAAATGCTAAATTATAGGATAGTTGCGTTTTATGGGTTTTTTCTTAAGAGCTCAACTTAAACGTGAGGTGGCAATGTGGCATGATCCTAAGCAACTATTACAATGCACTGATCCTTAAATAGTGTCCAACCGTTGATAAAATCTAACCTTTATTAATTTAATTATGGATTTGTGTGCTCCTTAAGAATGTAAAATGTAATATATATTGACCAACTATGGGATGATTGCTCTGCCCGTCCATTTGCAATAAATGTGCGCATGTGTAAATATATGGCGTGCTATGCATGCAAGTATGTGTCAAAAAAGGATATCTTAATACCGTGCATAGCTCTATGTAAATAATCAATACTGTCTACAAGTAATCAAATCATGAACAAGATTTCAACATCCAAACTTTTGGTTTTGATGGAATGGGTAATGGTGGTAAGCAGAACTGTAAAAGTTTATATTAATTATCTATATCTACTCAATGAACCGGTATTTAAATCAATTTTTAGTTCTTAATGCAAATCATTATTGTTATAAGGACTAAGTATATAAAATAGAAGGATCACAGTAGTAGCAGTCCTTTAAACTCTTTGAATTAATGATTTTCTTTAAAACCTTAAAAAAATATTTATGATACTATGATTATCTTGAATCTTTCATCTAAAGTATATATACAAAGCAATGCTCATTTGCAACAACGCAACCAAAAACTCACACACAAAAGTTTATATTTAAGTATAGTGATGTATGTGTTGAAACATTGTAAATGCCTATTTAATAACGTGATGCAATATAATTCTGAATTATGTTTTATTTTTAATTTAGGTTCATCATTAATCTGCCTCAAACGTATCCTTGGATTTAAAAACTTGTTCAAATTAGATGGTAAAAATGTAAAATTTGCTTTTCTTTCGTGCAGTTTGCTACTTTGTCATTTAAAAATTTTGTCGTTTTGGGCCTAGTTCTCTTATCCATGTTATTACATTTATCATAAACTTATTGCTTCTCTTTATTTATTGGAACATTTTTTTTTCTTCTATTTGTCTTTATATATTGCAGCCTGAACAATTGAACAAGATATTTGAACTTTGTGGATCACCCGATGAGATTAACTGGCCTGGAGTTTCTAAAATCCCTTGGTACAACAAGTTTAAACCAAGTAGGCCGATGAAGAGGCGGGTCAGAGAGGCTTTCAGACAGTTAAGCACATTCCATGCTCTTTTATATTTCGATATAATTGTTTAGTTGTAGTTGAAGTTCATTATTTTGGTTAATTTTCCTTTATGCAGCTTTGATCGTAATGCCCTTGAGTTATTGGAGAAAATGTTGGCTCTTGATCCGTCACACGTAATCGTTGTTTTGGGTTGTGTTTTATATCAAAAAGGGTAATGGATCAAATGGGTTGAACATGTTCAAAGTGCAAAGTCTTTTTAATGCATAATATCTACAGTTTATTTATTTGAAAATTCAGATTATTAATGTAGTGATATTGTTTTGGTAATCATATTTAACGTGTTATTCGTGAAAATGGATAAAGGGTTTGGCATAATTGTATTGATTATTAATGTATCTTGGTTTGTTGATGCTTAATTAGTGATCTAACTTTCTTTCTTTTTCATTATCTTTTTTTATATCTTCTTTTAAAGAGGATGTCTGCTCAAGATGCACTGGATGCTGAGTATTTCTGGGCTGACCCGTTACCTTGTGACCAAAAAGGTACTCAATTTTCATCAAGTTCCTCAATATTTGTTAATGCAAACTTTTATTCTGACAATTACAGCTGCTTAAAATGTGATGTGTATTCAGAAGACACCCAAATTTTACTTTTTAATGCATAAAATTTCTTTAAGCAATTAATTTTGATAATATTATCCTTGTGCCCGGCATGATGCCTGTAGCCAAGGCTCCTTACAGTTTAGCCCTGTCAGAAATGCAACAATTATCGAACCAACTCGAAGAACTTTCCAATAAAGGTTTCATTCGTCCTAGCTCTTCTCCTTGGGGCGCTCCTGTTCTCTTCGTGAAAAAGAAGGATGGTTCGTTTCGTATGTGCATATTATAGGGAACTTAACAAACTCACCATCAAAAATCGTTATCCCTTGCCACGAATCGATGACATATTCGACCAACTTCAAGGCGCAACTTGCTTCTCCAAAATCGATCTTCGATCAGGTTATCATCGATTGCGTGTTCGCGAAGAAGACATTCCAAAAACCGCTTTCCGTACTCGATATGGACATTTCGAATTTTGGTTATGCCCTTCGGGTTAACAAATGCACCCGCGGTGTTTATGAACCTCATGAACCGCGTTTGCAAACCATTCCTCGATAAATTCGTTATTGTATTTATTGATGACATTCTTATCTTTTCCAAATCCGAAGTCGAACATGAGCATCATTTGCATTCCATTCTCGAACTTCTTAGAAACGAACGACTTTATACCAAGTTCTCCAAATGCGAATTTTGGCTCGAGCAAGTTCAATTTTTGGGACATATCGTAAACAACAAAGGTATTCATGTTGATCCTGCTAAAATTGAGGCCGTTAAGGATTGGAAAACTCCAACGACTCCCACGGAAATTCGATCCTTCCTCGGTTTAGCCAGATATTATCGACGTTTCATTCGAAACTTTTCCAAGATCTCTTTGCCTCTTACCTCCCTCACTCATAAAGGAAAACCATTTGATTGGGGTTCGAAGCAAGAAAAAGCCTTTTGTACTCTCAAGGACATGCTTTGCAATGCTCCCATTTTAACCCTTCCAGATGGAAACGACGATTTCGTGGTATTTTGCGATGCCTCTAATCAAGGTCTTGGTTGTGTCCTCATGCAACGAGGTCAAGTCATCGCTCACGCATCAAGGCAACTTAAGGTCAACGAGAACAACTACACGACTCATGATCTCGAACTTGGTGCCGTTGTTTTCGCTCTTAAAATATGGAAACATTACCTTTATGGTACGAAATGTGTGGTTTTACCGATCATAAAAGCCTTCAACACATTTTTGACCGAAAAGATCTCAATATGAGACAACGACGATGGGCCGAATTACTTAGTAATTACGATTGCGAAATTCGTTACCATCCCGGTAAAGCGAATATTGTCACCGACGCCCTAAGTCGAAAGGTTAATGTTAAATCCGTTCTGCTTTTAAGCGTTGTCGTTCAAACCGATCTTCAAATTCGAATCTTCCAAGCTCAACGTACCTCCGTTGAAGAAGGTAACATGTACGACGAAATGTCATGTGGAGCCGAACTTCAACTCGAAACCAAACCCGATGGTCGTTTGTACTTTCTCAATCTTTTGTGGGTTCCAAATCGCGATGACCTTCGTACTTGTATACTCGACGAAGCTCACAATTCGCGGTATTCCGTTCATCCCGGTGCGAATAAGATGTATTTCGATCTTCGTGCTACCTTTTGGTGGCCATGTATGAAAAAGGACGTAGCATTATTCGTATCTAAATGTCTTACTTGCTTAAAAGTTAAAGCCGAACATCAAAGACCTTTTGGTCTACTCGAGCAACCACCGATTCCTGTTTGGAAATGGGAAGACATTGCTATGGACTTTATCACTAAATTACCCAACACCCAAAAGGGCAACGATAGCATTTGGGTGATCATCGATTGTTTGACCAAATCTGCTCATTTCATTCCAATCCGCGAGAAGTATTCTGTCGAGCAGCTTGCTCAAATCTATGTTCGAGAAATCGTGTGCCGACACGGTTTACCATTGACTATTATCTCTGACCGTGATGCTCGTTTTACCTCTCATTTTTGGCGTTCACTTCAAGAAGTTTTGGGAACACGTCTCGATCTTAGCACCGCTTATCATCCTCAAACGGACGGTCAATCCGAACCTACAATACAAACTCTCGAGGATATGCTACAAGCATGTGTTCTTGATTTCGGTGGGAATTGGGATTCTCACATTCCGTTCATTGAGTTTTCTTATAACAATAGCTACCATTCAAGCATTGAGATGGCTCATTTCGAAGCTCTTTACGGTGGTAAATGTCGTTCTCCGATTAGTTGGAACGAAGTTGGTGAAGCTCAAATCGCGGGACCCGAAATGGTTCAAGAAGCCACCGACGTTATTGATCGAATCCGTAAGAACCTCCTAGCCGCTAGAAGTCGTCAAAAGAGTTACGCCGACAAACGGCGAAAACCGATCGAATTTAATGTTGGCGATCTTGTCCTTCTAAAAGTATCTCCTTGGAAGGGGGTAGCCTGTTTCGGTAAGAAGGGTAAACTAGCTCCTCGTTTCGTTGGTCCTTTTAAAATCCTTGAGCGTGTGGGAAAAGTAGCTTATCGACTCGAACTATCAGAAGAACTTACCGGCGTTCATCCGACATTTCATGTTTCAAATCTTAAAAGGTGCTTAGCCGAGGGTAATCTCCATATACCTCTCGACGAAGTACATGTTGATGAGTCGATGGTCTTGGTTGAACGACTCGTTGAGATCATGGATCGCAACGAGAAGAGAACCAAGCGTAGCCGTATTCGGTTAGTCAAAGTTCGATGGGAATCACGGCGCGGCGCAGAATTCACTTGGGAGCGAGAAGACAAAATGAAAGAGAAGTATCCACATTTGTTCGCAGCATCTTCTTCGTCTTAATTTCGGGACGAAATTTTCTAAAGTAGGGGATACTGTGACATTCGTCAATTTCGGGTCTTGTTTGTATTCGTTTTTGTATTTGTTTATTATGTAAACCGACCCGATTTGTAAACTGAAGCTTATGTTATAATCAAAATGATGGATTTATGTTAAAATGTTGTTTCACACTTGTTGGGTCTTGAAAACATCATACCTTTATTTTTATTTTTATTTATTTATTTATTTTATTATTTTTTTTGTTGTTTTGTGTTTTTGTCTTAATCTATTTTGCATGAAAACTCTTGTTTCTCACACCCATATTTGACCACCAACATTACCCTATATATACACCACCTTTCCTCTTCATTTCCCTTGCTACAACTCCAAAAAAAAAAAGCCTCTCTCAAACATCAAAGATTCAAGGTTATCTTCTTAAGTGTTCTTGAAGGTTTTTCGTCTTTCATCTTAATTAGTTTATGTAGCCTTATTAATACTTGTTTATGGTTGTGCAACATATATATAATATACACCCCTTGTTTACCTTTGGTAGTTACTTCTCCGATTCCGGTCGGTGAGGTTTCGGACCTCATAAGGCAAGGCTTCATGGAGGACTTCGTGTCCTTGATGTATATACATCTATATAACTTGTTCATACATATTAATCTTGCTTATTTTAGTTTGTTAGTCATGTTTACAAGTTCCATGGTTATGGGTTTTTAAGAGTCTATGCTACGGTTTAACCGTAAATAGCTCTAAACCGTAAACCGAACTTTGTTACTAGTTTTGTTAAATAATTGTTTAAACATACTTATTGTTAGATCTAAGTTTCTAAAATCATTTTTACAAATTCTATGGTTATGGGTTTGTAGAATCTTACCTCGGTCTTAACCCGAAACACGATCCGAACCGAAAACCGAACTTTTGTTTAAAGACTTTATTGTTAACTTTTGGTTGTAAAACTTAAAGTATTTTTTTTTATTTGTACATTATTATACAAGTTCTTTAGTGTTTGGACATGTGGAAACCAAACCGATTCTTACTCGCTTAAGATACACAAGTGTGTTTTTTTTTAGCCATCAAGACTTGTATATTTCTTTAAAAATAGTTACAAATTGATTTTTAAATATTTTCTTAAGTACTTGGAAATGTTGGATCCAACTTGATCTCATAACAAAGTTTGGACCGACAAAACCGAACACTCGCTTAACATGCATTGTTAGTTCTAAAACAATGGAACTACATACTTGGTTAAGTCTTATTAAATTTTATTGAGTTATCTCATAACATTCAATATTTTGGAAAGTTGACTTTGGGTTTGACCAATTATCAAGACCCGAACTGACAACCCAAACACTCGATATAAAAAAACCCGTTTTAGTATCTTTATTCCAAAGGGATTTTCATTCTTGCATTTTATCCACCTTATTACTTAACATAGGTTGAGTAAATATTAAGGTTAGATACTTTAACCCAGTTTCGAGCAAACTTACATTTTTAAAGGGTTATTATTATAAATTCTTAAATAGTTACATTTTAAAACCTTGAACTTTAATTATTTACATTTCTCAACATTTATTTTGTTTAAAGACCTTCAAGACAACCTTTCTAAATTCAAGACTTCTTTTCTTTTTAGACATTGTGCGTTAAACTCGTCGTTCCGACAAATCTCCAAATTATCATCTTTCAAGTTTACTAGTTGAAGCTGAGTACTTCATACCCCATTTTCCATCTTTTATTTTGGGGTTGACATTTCATACTTATTCAACAAAATGCTTTATATTCGAATCTTAAACCACAAACGTAGTTGTATACTTTACCTAAATAATTGCTCGATTTGGTGTTCTATGCTTATATGCCTATGTGTTTATCGCTTTTGGTTGGTGGAACTATAAAATCCTAGACTATTTGGCATCCCCTTATAGCAAGGTGTCGTTAACGTAATGTAATTAACGATAACTATAAAATCCTAGACTATTTGGCATCCCCTTATAGCTAGGTGTCGCTAATGTGTTTAGCGATATCTATTTATCTAAATTACCACTTTTATTTATCGTTTCGTATGCAAGTTTTGTGGCTCCTTTATTATATACTAATATGATTAAACTTATGAATTGCTCACCAACCTTCGTGTTGACAAACTTTATTTTATGAAATGTTGCAAGTTTGCATCTTGGTTGATTTATGATTGTGAAGAAAACGGCATCAAAGACCTTAGGATATTAGTAAAAATGAACAATATCAAATTTGCCATATTTTGTGATATCTTGTTTATGGTTATTTTATGGATAATTGTTATGTGACATTTTGATGTTGTGAAATGAATGAGTTTATTAAATACTGTCACTTTAATTAGTGTCATGTGCTTATGGACAATCGTTACACGTCGGCATGTTCCGCCGCCTTTGGTCGGGGTGTGACAAGATCCAATCTTAGAGATAAGTATCCAAACAAAAAAAGATAAACATAAATAGTTTAAACTTGCAATTCAAAATAGAGATAATAAAATAAACTTGAAACATTATCCATGCATGCTGCCTTAGGTCCTTCATCCCAAGTTGCATGGCGGGCTTTCTTCAACCGTCGGGTCGGGTTCTTGATCACCAACCGTCGGGTCGGGTTCTTGATCACCATCGGTATCATCCTCTCCCTCTTGAAAGGACTTGACGTCAAGTCAAAATCACCATCAACGTTAGGTAGAAAAGGAGCCAAATCAGCAACATTGAAGGTGGCGGAGACATTATAATGGCCTGGGAGGTCAATCTTGTAAGCATTGTCATTTATTCTCTTTAAGACCTTAAAAGGACCATCGGCACGGGCCTGTAACTTTCCAAAACGACCCATCGGGAATCGCTCACGACGTAAATGAATCCACACTAAGTCACCTTCTTTGAACACCACTTTCTTCCTGTGAACATTTGCCCGATTGCAATACCTCTCATTATGTTTAATAATTTGTTCCCGGACGAGCTTATGAACCTTTTGAATCTGTTTGGAATGTTCTTCTCCTTCCACACTAAACCTATCCGTAACAGGTAATGGTGCGAGATCTAGCGGTGTGAACGGGTTTCGGCCATACACAACAAAAAATGGGCTTTTTCCGGTGGTACTATGGTTTGAATGATTATAAGCAAACTCGGCCTGTGGTAAAACCAAATCCCACCATTTTGGTTTATCCCCAATGAGAGTACGTAAAAGATTACCCAGACTACGGTTGCTGACCTCCGATTTCCCATCGGTTTGCGGGTGGTGTGAACTACTAAATCGTAATTTTGATCCGAGGCGTCTCCATAACGTGCGCCAAAAATGGCTCACGAACTTCACATCCCGATCGGATGTGATGGTCTTAGGAATACCATGTAAACGCACGATTTCAGCAAAATATAAACGGGCCACTTGACTAGCATCAAAAGTTTTAGCACATGGAACAAAGTGTGCCATCTTAGAGAAACGATCAACAACCACCATAATAGAGTCTTTCGTTCTTGCTGTTCGAGGTAGTCCCAACACAAAATCTAAACTCACATCCTCCCATGGTGCATAAGGAACTGGCAGCGGCGTGTATAATCCAGCATTAGTGTGGTGAGTTTTAGCGATCCGACAAGTTCGACACATTTGAAGTAACCGCGAAACATCTTTCTCCATACGTGGCCAATAAAATCTTTCTTGAATAAGACCCAAAGTCTTGTCTCGTCCAAAATGACCCGTAAGTCCCCCCTGATGACTTTCCAAGGTAATCGCATCGCAAAGTGAGCAACAGGGAACACAAAGGCGATTTCTTTTAAAAAGAAATCCATCGTGTTTAATGAACTCGTGGTATGGACGTTTCGGTGCTGTTTCCCAGACCGTTTTAAACTCTGGATCATCACGATACAGTTGGCGAAACAAATCAAACCCACCAACCTGTAAGCGCATTGAATTAAGAAGTGCATGTCGACAAAACTTAGAGCATCGGCCACAGAATTTGCGGTGCCCGCTTTGTGGCGAATAACAAAAGAGAACTCCTGTAAAGTTTCAAACCATTTGGCGTGGCGTGAATTAAGCTTCAACTGGCCATTTATATATTTGAGAGCTTGATGGTCAGAATATAGTACGAATTCGGCCGGTAATAAGTAATGACGCCAGTACTCAAGACACCGAATAATAGCATAAAATTCTTTATCATAGGTACTATACTTACGGCGGCTGTCGTTAAGCTTCTCGCTAAAAAAAGCGATCGGGCGCCCGTTTTGGCTTAACACGCCCCCAATACCGACACCGGAGGCATCACATGCCACCTGAAAAACATCACTAAAATTTGGCAAAATTAGAACGGGTGCTTGTGTGACGAGGACTTTAAGCTCACTAAAAGCTTTCTGGGCGGCCGGTGACCAATGAAATTTGTTCCCTTTAATAGGCGCGACTACGGAGCCGAAGTTTTTTATAAACCAGCGATAGAAGGATGCTACACCATGGAAACTTCGGACATCCTGTAGAGATGTCGGTGTTGGCCAACTAGTAATGGCATCCACTTTAGCAGTATCCATGTGAATTCCCTGGTCTGAAACAATATAGCCCAAAAAGAGAACTTCACTTGTAAAAAATGACACTTAGATCTGTTGCCATACAATTTTTTGGTCTCGCAACACAGTGAATACTTGGCGGAGATGATCAAGATGTTGTTGTTGATCTATGCTAAAGACAAGTATAATATCAAAATAGACGACCAAAAAACGTCTGATAAAGTGTCTGAATATGTGGTTCATGAGCCGCATGAATATACTCAGAGCGTTAGAAAGCCCGAATGGCATGACCATCCACTCGTAGAGTCCGTCGCGTGTTTTGAATGCGGTTTTCCATTCATCCCCGGGGCGTAATCGGATTTGGTGTACCCACTACGCAGATCGATTTTTGAGAATACCGAGGCGCCATATAACTGATCCAACAAGTCTTCTAAACAGGGAATTGGAAAACGATATTTAATTGTAATTTTGTTCACGGACCTACTGTCAATACACATACGATACGTACCCCCATGTTTGGGCACAAGCAAAGCCAGAACGGCACAGGGACTGAGAGTTTCACGAATAAGGCCCTTACGCAAGAGCTCAGTTACTTGTCGGTGTAATTCTTCATACTCCTTTGGATTCATTCGGTATGCCGGTTTATTAGGTATGCTAGCGACAGGAACAAAATCAATACAATGTTGAATTTCCCGCGTGAGTGGCAAACCTGCGGGAATATCATCTGGAAAAATATCTGAGAATTCATCTAAGAGAGGTAATACCTGAGAGTGTGTTAAGGGCGCATGGGGATTCGGCTCGGTAACGACGAGCGCAAATAGGAATGGTGTAGCCATAATCCGAGAATACTCCAAAAATTCAGATTTATTTAACACCAAGGCTTTTGTGGTATCTTCTTTAGAGTCCAATGGTGCCAAAATTATGTTTATGCCATCTTTCTTGAAGTTGTAAGTATTCCGAAAACCATCGTGCCGAGTACGACGATCGTATTGCCATGGGCGACCAAGTAACATGTGACAAGCATCCATAGGAATTACCTCGCACCAAACCTCATCTTCATACTTGTTACCAATTGAAAATTTTACCAGGCACCTTTGATTAACCTTGACCATATTCCCCTTTTTTAACCAAATGAGTTGATACGGGTCGGGATGAGCTTCTGCTGGTAACCCTAGCTTTTCCACCATGCTAGTAGACACCATGTTTTCACAACTCCCGCCGTCAATGATGACCGTGCATATTTTACCCTTGGCAGTGCACTTGGTTCTAAATATATTGTTTCGTAGCCATGAAGTATCGTCACCCATTTTCATAGGTGCGGTGCTAAGGGCTCGTTGAATGATTAAGGCCTCCCCCCGATCTGGGTACACAATCTCATTTTCTTCCTGGCCTCCATCGTCTTCATTTTCGGTGTCATAAATTGGTTCGATGTCCTCTGTGAGAGTGGCAAGATGCTTAGTTGGGCAGTCTCGGGCTACATGGCCCAAGCCTTGGCATCTGTAACACCTCGATACTCGTGAACCCGAGGATCCCACGACGTTTGTGGCGCCATCGGATTTGATTGCTTGACCCGTCGGCCTAGTACTTGTTCCGGATGAGCGAGCCGGAATTGGAACACGGTGTGGGTTTGGTCGAGGTCTTGCCTTGAGTTGTTTTTCCACTTTAAGGGCTAACCGACATACGTCTTCAAAGGCCCAATATTGTTGAAGTTGTACAACATCGGCGATGTCGGATCGGAAGACTCCTAGGAACCAGGCTATAACCTGTTCATCTTCCTCCTCGACGGCGCAACGCATGCGCAACCCGTCAAATTCTACAATGAGTTCGGCGACACCCAATTGTTGTTGAGTTAAAAAGCATCTTGACGATAATTAAGGGGAAGAAACTTAGCTTGTAGTAGTTTCTTCATCTTAGACCATGATTGGACCCGTGATTTGCCTAACTGTGCTCGTTTCTTTCTGACTTGATCCCACCAAAGAGAAGCATATTTGCGTAGTTTAATTGCTACCACTTTAACCTTAAGATTGTCGGGAATATCCCGCAGGTCAAAGACTCTTTCTACCGTCCGTAACCAGTCAATAAACTCGTCCGGTTGTGATTGCCCTTCAAATTCTGGAATATCCACCTTTAGACCCAGACTCCTCAATGGATCTTCCGGTTGGGATTCCCGCACACGGCGGGGTAGTGGCCGAACAAAAGGATTCTCCTCTTCATCTTCACTATTGTCTCATACAGTGGCTTCAGAATCAGTTTCCTCGCGTCGATCCTCGTATAGTAATTCAAGTTCTTGTACTCGCCGTTGAAGGCGCTCGATTTCCTCGATGTCTCGTGGATCACGTGGTTGGCGGCCGGCGTGCTGCCTTCCACCACGATTGGCAGGTATCCGAAAAATCCCTCCACGGCCTGCCATCGTATCAAGCTCCGATACCACTTGATACGGATCGAGTAATCTCTTGAAGCCTAAAAGGGATGAACAAAGAAGAGAACACCAAAATAATAATCTTTAACCAAAAACTGACTTACGTTCTTTTCTCTAAAGGTTTTAAAGACCCAACCTTAAAGATAAGTATCCAAACAAAAAAAGATAAACACAAATAGTTTAAACTTGCAATTCAAAATAGAGATAATAAAATAAACTTGAAACATTATCCATGCATGCTACCTTACGTCCTTCATCCCAAGTTGCATGGCGGGCTTTCTTCAACCGTCGGGTCGGGTTCTTGATCACCAACTGTCGGGTCGGGTTCTTGATCACCATCGGTATCAATGGTGGTGGCTCTGGAGCAAGGGGTAGAGGCCCGAATGTGGCAGGTAACCGAAACCAGCCGTACAACCGGCAGCAGTAGGAGTGTTTGGCTGGTGAATAGAAAAGAGTAAAATTTTGAAAATCTGTTGACTGGTGTTTTGACTTTGGTTTGACTTAGATATATGCTACTTTGTGAGTTCGGATAGAAAAGAGCTTACTTTTACTATTTCTAAGGTGCAATCAGTTCTTTACTAATACATGAACCGGACTTCAATAAAGAACCTTTTTACGTAGAATTATAAAACTGTATTGAACAATAATGCATGGAAGATAATCACATGAAGTAGGAGGAAAAAAAGAAGAGACCATTAAATAACTCTTTTATACATCATATTTAAACAATGGTTAATTCTGTACTCGTAATCAGGTGTGGTCCTACACTTCAAAGAGGAGGGACGACCGCCCATCTTAAATTCTTTTGTGCTATTCGTACTGTTAAATCCCGCTATCGCTCCTTATGAAAAAAATTCACTGATCCGTCACTGCTCATTAGTTGTTATTATTATTATTATTATATAAACCATCCTTCTACAAACATATCTAATACATTCTTTTTTAAATTCCACCACTACTTACCTCAATCATCAACGGCCATATTTGTAAAAGCATACAAGTACTAATATTGCAACGGGTGAGATTTTTTTTCTTTTTGGAATCTAGTATTTGTGTTTTCCATGAAAGAATCTCACAGGAGTTTGGTTTGATTTTTTCTTGTAATAAAAATGAATCAAAGGAAAATAAATGTTTGTCCCCCACCGACAAACAGGAGTTGTATAATGTTAGACATTAGTTACCTGTATTTATATATAAAGGGTCCTGCCTATATTATTTGGTTAAAAAGAAAACATATGAATCAATTAGGATTACATATATAAGTTTTTTGGCACCTATAATTGCACCATGTCCTATGGTATAACTATATAGTCTATACCTGGTTTGATTTATATGTATAGGCTTTTTGGTACCTATAATGGCACCATGTCCAATGGTAACTATATAGTGTGAAAAAGATAATAAAAGGTTTTGACATGATAAATGCTAAGAAACAACCAAAGCACGACACATGTCATTGGAGGGTAAGGATTAATATTTTTTTAATCAAGTCACTAGAGCTGTTCTATCACATCATATGAGTCGTATGATGCAATTAGGATCGTATAATGTTAGATTATTAAGCCATCACACTAGAGTTTATCACATCATACTAGTCGTTTGACAAAGTGAAAAATGGTTATGCCTTCGTATGAATTTGTTGATGATTATATTAGTCATTTCATTTTTAGTTATACATATCATAATATCTATATAAATATATAGTATGCCACAACTCGTGTGACAAGTCCATAATATCTAAATAGTCACGACTCATATGACAGTCAATATGCGAGTAGTTTTTATATACCTTTCTAGCCATAATAGAAATGATATATGTTAAATCAGACATATCGGTGCCACAAAAGAAACATCCTGGCTTGATTGAAACTCGTGACCAGTTTTTTTTTTTTTTCTAAATATCTTTTTTGCTTTTAAACAAATGTCAATTTGAAGCTAGCACATTTGGTAAAGACATTTAACTCTTACATAGGTGAAACATTTGCTGTTAAAAAAGAAAAATGCTATTTTCTTTTTAAAAAATACGTGCTTTTCAAATTTGCATAAATTCATCTCCAAATTTTTTTAAAATATGTTAATCCGTTATATGTTGACGTTGACGCATTGTTTTTTTTTCCAGTTCTAGCTAGTGGTCGAATGGTACAGAAGAAAGATCAGTTATTCCATATGACCCATATTCAATTCTTGCCTTCAACATTTAGTTTTAGCGGCACTGGGTGATGATGGGAAGCTAGACGAATAGACGATGTTCACTGACTGAATCCTTAAAGTGAACGAGTTTTATCCCACCGCATTGCCGTGTCTTCGGGCGAGTGTTCACAAGCGTTAGCCTTATGTGAAAGTTTTTCCCGTATCGAAACACAAGTGTATCTCGATGTGATGAATTTAGCCTATTTAAAAAATTTGTTGGCCGTTAAAAAAAATGTTACAACGCGAGAACTCGATACCGACCTAATTCAAGTCTTACCGTTTTAGGTTTTTAGGTGCAGCTTGAAATTAACGCCCAATATTATACACATGCGTTACTGCCACTTCACGAGACCGTTTCTCTCTCTAGAAAATACACACAACATAATCAATTATTCATCTTCTTCGCATTCGAATCTTTCAAGCTGACGTCATCACCTCATTCTCCTTCAACGGCGGTTAACTCTACACCACAGGTCTATTCAACTCAATTCACCTTCTCATTCAGTCATTCTCTACATTATTATTATTATTATTATTATTATTATTATTATTATTATTTTGTAATTAATTGATCGATCGATTGATTGTTAAGTTATATTCTAACGCTTCGTATTATTATTCGCAATCGGATACCTAAATTTTGCATGTTATTGAGAAATGCGGTTCGAGTTTCATCTTAATTTCGGATTCAATTTCGAGTTGAAAACTGTGACTCGGTATAGCGTAAAAGTTCATTAGGTCTGAAAACGGCATGTTATTGGAAAATGTGCTTGGTTTAAATCGATCGAATAAGATGTATCGGTGACGAGGCAAGTCCGAGCTCGACTCGTTTTGACTTACGAGAGCCAGAGTCAGAGCTCGGCTCGTTTTGACTTACGAGAGCGAGGGTGAGAGCTTGAGGTCGGCTCGTTTGAGTAATGAGAGGTGGCTCGATTTGACTTACGAGAGCTCGTGCTCGAGGTCGGCTTGTTTTGACTTGCCAGAGCTCTAGCTTGAGGTCAGCTCGTTTTGACTTACGAGAGTGAGAGCTCCGTACGTTTTGGCTTAATAGAGCTCGAGGTCGGCTCGTTTTGACTTACAAGAACTCGAGCTAGGCTCATTTTGGCTTACGAGAACTTGAGCTCGAGTTCGGCTCGTTTTGACTTACCAGAGCTCGAGCTCGATCCCGACTCGTTTTGACTTACCAGAGCTCGAGGTTGGCTCGTTTGACTTATCAGAGATCGAGCTCGAGGTTGGCTCATTTTGACTTACTAGACAGCTCATTTTGACTTACCAGAGCTCAAGCTCGAGGTCGGCTCGTTTTGACTAACGAGAGCTTGAGCTTGAGGTCGGATCGTTTTGGCTTATGAGAGCTCGAGCTTGGCTCGGTTTGGCTTACAAGAGCTCAGCTTGGCTCGGTCTGCTCGTTTTGACTAACGAGAGCTCGAGCTCGAGCTTGGCTCGGTTTGGTTTATGAGAGCTCGAGCTTGAGGTTGAGCTAAGCTCGTGAGTTGTTTTTTCGAGTTCGGCTCAACTTGATTATTATTTATTAATTAATTATATACGTTTTTAAATATTTGTAAATATTTTGAGAAAAACTTTGAACGAGCCTTAGTTTGGCTCGAGCTCGTGTAGTGCCTTAGACAAGTCTAATTAAGCTCGGCTTGAGAGTGGCTGTGTGGTATGAATTAATGCATAAAAGTCCAAAAGAGGTCAAACTTATAGATACACAGGGCTAGCTATGGCTCGAGCCTAAACGAGCTTCCCATACAAGGCTCGAGCTCGAAAAAGCTCGGGTCGTTTCGAGCTTGTTATCGATCCCATATCGAGTAGCTCGCAAGCGGCTCGTTTGCACCCCAAGATGTATCATATGATTCGAGTTTCATCTTCGCAATTGCGCACCATTATAGCTCAAAAGTTTTAACAGATTTTCTTTGAGTTGACAATCATTTTGATTCAGTATATAAATTTTGGCTGATTTGATTTTGCTGTAGCATGACTGGTTTGGTAGAAAATTGTAATAATTTGAGGTTGGATTTAACGTATATTTAAGAAATTGTGGGGCCCAGTTGCTGAACGTACGAATGGTAATTATTAGGATTGTGATGGAGAGGGTGGTTCCATATTAGGTCAGCTGGAGCCATTCTGTATTTGAATGTGACACTGTGTCTGTTTGTTTACAAAATCAGAATATAATCACAAATTTGTTCTTTTATTGCATATTCATAGGCATGAAATATGCTAACAAGTATCACGTAAGCACTTTATTTTTGTTATTTATCAGATTTTTTTTCAAAAGTATTATACCTACCGTTTTTATTTATAGAGATTTCATATAAATGTATAACTGTCATATGTCTTAATCATACATTTTTTAATGATTAAAATATGAGATCTACCAATTTCAATTAATTTCATTGCAAACAATTCACAAGGTATGCTCTTTTTTATATTTTTTAAAATATTTTAAATTTGGCTTGTGGGATATATATATATATAGGGTTAGGTTAAAATAAAAACCCACTTGAGTTGTGAAAACTCTAGAAACACATTCTCAACCACATGTTTTTAATTAAAGATTAAATCTTGTGGTCCACAATTAAAGTTAATAAAAAATGTAAAAGTTTATTTACATTTTCTCTCTCTTGAAAACATATATAAAAATTACTAAAAAATGTAAAAAAATAGCAAAACATTGTTTTATGTTTTCGATGTTTTGTATTAAATGTAACAACATATATTACATGTAACAAAAAAAAATAAACTTGAAATTATTACATGTAACAAACCCTATATATATATATATATATATAATATATATATAGGAGAAGTATAGTTTGAAAACCCTCATGAGCTGAGAAAACCCGTGAAAACCCTATGTAACATCGTTTTTTTTTGTTACATGTAATATATGTTGTTACATTTAATACAAAACATAAAAAAATGTTTTGCTATTTTTTTACATTTTTTTAGTAATTTTTATATATGTTTTCAAGAGAGAGAAAATGTAAATAAACTTAATAAACTTTTACATTTTTTATTAACTTTAATTGTGGACCACAAGATTTAATCTTTAATTAAAAACATGCGGTTGAGAATGTGTTTCTAGAGTTTTCACAACTCAAGTGGGTTTTTATTCTAACCTAACTCATATATATATATACTAGGTGGGTGCCCGCGCGATGCGGAAAACACAACCTTGGTAATCACGTAGTAGATTTATGGACGTTATTGTTCTCTATGTAGATTAATAATTCTTATTTTAAACTCAATTTATTATTGAAGTACATGCCAAATTAGAACCAAGTCATTGGTAATGATTCAGTTTGGTTGGTTTCAATTTTCAATAGTCAGGTTTCAGATTACTAATGATTTGGCTCACAGTTTAATTTAAAACCCGACCACAAAACCTATAAATAAAATGTTATTTTTATAGCTTAAACAAACTATGGCAATACCATACTCAAATTGAAGAGAATAAAACACTCGTTTTTATGGTGCAATTTTTTTAAAAAAAATATTAACATACGAAAAAGTTAAGACCGTTTAAAAATCGTGAGGGGAGTTGGGTTAAAAGTGAAATTAAAAAGAGTAGATAGGTAAAAGATAAAGGTTAAATTTGTAACTTTTTTTTAAATTTACAAAAAGTTGATTAAAGTAGAGGGACTAAAGTTATAACTATCTTGGTAAAAACATAAAAGACGCATGATATTTGTGTTATAATGATCCTCATTAAAGTTGTACAATATGCTTAAACAATTATAAATCCCTTAAAATCCACCGTCTTAATTTGCCCTTCACTTCTATATATATATATATATATATGATATTTAGAAAGTTTCTTGGGCATGTGTGTGTGCGTGCTTGTGTGTATATATTGAATTTGATTAATATATGATAATTAGGAACTTCCTATAAGGCATGAAATTCTCCCTTCTATTTATTATCTGTGTTTTTTTTTATCGAGTACACGTTTTTTGTTATAATATGAAATATTAAAAGTAAAATGTGGGTTATTTGAAGACATTATGACCATTCGCGAATATAAACCGAACACATGATTGTTTTTGTGTATTTTTTTTGACTCAGGTAAACCGTCATATGAATAGTAATAACAATAAGCTTACAACAATGCATCTCATTGTGAACCGAATGTAGCGCTCTCTAAATCAATGGAGGTTTATGTGCCCCTTGAAAGTCAACTTACAACGGATGATCAAACGAATAGTCAAACCTATATGGTGGCAAGTGGAAGTGATTATTCTAAATGCAGTGAAAAAGATGTGGATATTGAGAAGGGGAAGCCAGGAAGTAATGAAGAAAGTGTTGGTAACTTGAAGAATGAAGAAGGGCACATGGTAAGTAAATAGTTTTAGAACATTTTGTTTATTAATTTTCTTTTTTTGGTCTATTGACTGTTATTGCAGAAACAGATTAGCTTTGAAATGGGAGGCAAATATATGCAGTTTCTGATGAATCATAGCCTCATCTTACCCAAGTTCTCTACTCGAGGTACTCACATTCTATTATATGTGTGTGTGTGTGTGCAGAGGTGTTAAATGCGCCGAGTAAGCGCATCGAACCTGAACACAACATGAACTTTAAAATAATGTCCGGCACATGAACATGACATGAGCGGATTGACACGGGCATGGCATGTTTGGCCCGATAATTTGTTTTATTAACTTTTTTTTTTGCCTATAAATACTTTAAAATTACAAGTTTACAACAAAAATAATGTATGATGTTTTTTATGCTCATTTCTCTTTTTTATATTTTTAATTTAACATAAAGTATCCAATTGGTTTTAGTTTTGACATAAAACAAATCTAAAAAAATAAGTATTGAATTAAACAGGTTAAATGGGCAACACACGGGTAAGTAAAACAAGACCTGTTTAGCTAAATGTGTTCACGGGTCAACTTGAAACTAACCAGGACCCGTTTAGATTAAACCCAAACCCATGAACTTCTTGTTAGGTTCATGTCATGTTTTTGTATCCTGTCAGCAATTCACACACGTGTGTGTGTGTGTGTGTGTACATGATTGATGAAGCAATTAAGGTTATTGACCAAATAAAACTTGCAGGTGAGGCTCCAAGAATGAGAAAATACAAGCGTACCGCCTCATTTAATTCAAGAAAAGTTGCTCTTATGTTTTCACTATTGTAAGTTCACAACCGATTTATGTTATCACTCTTTGAGGGTGCCAAGATAACGGGTTGGGTAATGGGTCAAAACGGCCCCCATAGTTAGTTCGGCCCGCAAACACCTTTTTCTCCATTAATAAAAGTTCATAGTAATAATTATGTTGCGTATGCTTACAAAAATTGATAATGTTATAAGAATAATCTAATTCTTTGAGTAAAACAAGTTACGAGGTTGTATGCGCTAGAAATACTTGTGCAACTTATAACCTGTTTGACCCATTCGACCCGCTTGAGATCAAACATAACTCATATCGACCAGTTAATGTCATAATGTGTTCATGTTCCTGTTTACTTCTTTCCAGGTCGAGTTTGGGAACGATAATACTCATATATCTGACACTGAGAGTTAGACAGATGGGTGATTCATCTACCGGTTCCGCATAATAAAATGGTAATAAACACCCTATTTTGTATTCCTTCACTTCGGGTGCTTCATATTTTGAGAGAATATTACTTTTGAGGGTTATTTTTGCATCCCCTAGGATTATGTTTGAATGTTTTGAAGCGTACTCTGATGTCAGTTGTATATATAACTTGAGATTAGTCTCACTTAAAAAAAGTTTATCTTCACTCGTTTTTAGGTCATTTATTTCATATATTTGTCTAGAAGATTATAACCAGTAATGATTGTAAGTATACAACTGAACCGAAAGATAAAACTATAAAATAATAAAACATTGAAGTGTAAAAAGGTTTTACCATGGTTACTTTTTGTTTTAAACTTGAACTACTTATAATCTTTTCTCCAGTCTTAAAGATCCAATATAGTCAGTGTTCCAAAAATCTCGACTAGGCACCAATTAATCCTCGATTAATCGCTAGTCCCTACTTTACTGATTAATTTTGGGCTAGTCGGCCAATTAATCGGTCAACGGTCAAATCCGGCCAAAATCGGTGGTTTCCGGCGAGTTTTCGACCAAAATCAGTGGTTTCAGGCGAGATTTTAGCAAAAACCAGTGTTATCTAGCGAGATTCCAGCCAATTTCCGGGCAAAATATGTTTTGTATGCATAAAACTGAAAATTACATATAAAAATGTGTGCGTGTATATATAAAGCTGAAAAATATACATTAAAGTCCGATCCAATTAATCCCGATAAATCACTAGTCCCCATCCCACCGCCCGACCAGCGACTAGCGATTTTTACAGCACTGATTATAGTAGGTTTGGATCACACCAAACCGCAAGCTATGTATGATTTGGTTCTTGGTTCATCGAGCAGATACATAAAATTATAAATTACAAACAAGCAAACTTACCTAGTGATATCCCGCTCGTGAGATGAGGACAAAACCTACTCTATCCCATGAGATAGAGATACCGCTTTTGACAATGAGATAGAGATACCGCTTTTGACAACCCCCGACAAATATAAATTACCATAATCTAGAACATCTAACAAATTTCGGTACAAATGTATACGAACACCACTCGAAAACTTTGGTCTTACGACGGTTTATATCTTAACTGCTAAAAAAAATTACCATAATCTAAAACATCTAGCAAATTACAGTACAAATGTATACGAACACCAGTCGAACACTTTGATGCTCCAACGGTTTGTATCTTAACTACTAAAAAGAAGCCGAACCTGAAGCTAATTTGAGAAAGCATTCCTTCTAATTGTTTCTGAACCTACAACATGCAAATATCAACAAACCATTAGAATGCAATTCCTTTTCTAATAATCCGATATGGCAATTTGTTTGGATTGTAATAGAATTGTTGTTGCAAACATAATTGTTATCTATAAAAAGGTAAAACCAAAACTGTTTGTAGATCGACCCATATTAGAAATAACCCGTTTCAACCCAAATCTGCTTTGACCCGTTACAATTCATCTAACTTGCCACCTCTACTTTTAATCAAGTTATTAGAACCTGAATAAGATTCATACCAAGTTGGCTTTCTTCTAAATCAGAAGCCATGAAAAACCGTCACATAGATTTAGTCGTTTTTATATGTTTGGAGATATAAAGACTATACGTAGTCTTCTTCAGTTGGTAGCTGCTTAGCAAGGGAAACTAGAAAACGGGTTAATAACTTTTTGGCTTTTAATAGTTTTTTGTCTGTTTTTCCTTCGTTCTCTGCTGATGTGGCATTACGATCTTGAAGTGTGCAACAAGTCCGGACGAGTTTACGTAACTCCTGAAAAAGAATAAAGTGTGATATAAGAAATAACAGTTCAAAGCGTGTAATACTTAGTACCGTTCAAAATGAATAACTTCAAGTACAATTCAAAATGGGAGACTTTTACCCTGCATATAACCTTATTCTTCACTTTTTTAAAATCTTTAAAATTTTTGATGTATTAAATATCCTTAATATATTATTAAGAATAAAGGGTGGCGGATAATGTAAGCAGAGGCCAACCATATTCAACTTTTTTCACTGTGTTAAATAACTAGTATAGCATCAGTGTTATAATATGCAATTCAGATAAATGGAAAAGAACTTACTTGGCGATCAAAGTCAACCGTACTAAGAGAGTAAATCTCATTAGTGATATCTACATCTTTGTTAACCAGACCATCAAACCATTTGGTTGCTATATCATGGTGATCACCAAACTCCTGTTACAAAATGTAAACCGAATTTAATAAGAACATAAATGACAATAACAATTCAGTTGCTCTTAAGACTATTATACCTCATCTTCATCCTCATAATCAAATTCTTCTTCTTCTTCACTCGTGGCTCCAAGATCCGGTTTAACTGAAACAGATAGCTTCTGAAACGTCTTCTGATCGCCGTCTTTTGTTGCTCTTATCAATCCATCCATTAATTCAGGATCCACATCACGTAATAGTCTTCCTATACAAAAATTTAATAACTAAAATAGAAATTAAATTCAACAATTTAAGAGCCTGCAATGAACTACATACCTATATAACTGAATTGCCTTCTCTTTCCCTCACGGACATCACGGCCTAATCTCTGTAATAAGATTAGAACACTATGATATGATTATGACAAACCATAAATTAAACTTTTATACAATTCTGTAACTGAGGCTCACCTTCACCAACATGAGAGCATCAAACACCTCTTGTTCAAGCGAAGCCACTCTAGACATAAACAAGCAAGCTTTATTACTTTCCAGCTGGGGTGTAAACGAGCCAAGCCGAACCCAAGCTCAACTAGGCTCAAGCTCGACTCGTTTTGAGCACTTTTTTCTAAAGCTCGAGCTTGGCTCGTTTATTATTTATTAATAATTAATATATATACACATTTAATTATTTTTATAAATTTTGTGAAAAACCTTAAACAAGCCTAAGCTCGGCTCGAGCTCGTGTAGTGCCTTAAACAAGCCAAAACTCGGCTGTGGAGCGTGAAATTAATAAATAGAAGTCCAAAAGAGGTCGAACTTAAAAATGCGCGAGGCTTGTTAAGGCTCAACAAGCCTAAACAAGCTTCGCATACAAGGCTAGAGCTCTAGCTCGATAAAATGATAACTAAACAAGCTTTATTTTGGGCTCGAGCCGTTTCGAGTTTTTATATCGATCTGGAGTAGCTTGCGAGAGGCTCGGCTCGCATACGAATATTTAGTTACTTATATATATATATATATAACATATTAAATGAAAATTTGATAAATAGTAGCCTCGTTTAGGCTCACAAGACGGCTTGATCTCGGGCTCTAGTATTAAACAAGCTTATTTTTAAGCTTGGATCAATTTGAAGAGCCGATATCGAGCAGCTGATCAGCTAAGTTGAAGAACAGTTCATGTGACAAAAGTATAACCTATAACCATACTGTGTTCTCATTTTATAAAAATTCGGGAGCTAATGAAACTAGTTGAGTAAAATTGAACTGTCTCAATAGCTCGGTCAAATTGTGAGTTGACTTAATAATAATAAGATCTATTACATTACATTACACTCAAATCCTAAACCTAGCAGTCCTAATTCAACATTGCAGGCTAAATTAACTCGTCAGAACAATTGAATTCAAAATCATTTACATACAATTGAGAATACGTTTAATTTGAACATCATTGAAGTCAGCAAGCTCCATTCCCCAACGAACACCACGCCGAGCTTCTCGTTACGGCTCTTCCGTTCTCCGTCAATTAATTCCGATTCGTTATCACTCTGACTGAGTTCCGCCGGCCGGAGACCGTGAGGTTGAATATTATTATTCCGGTGGAGATGAGTTGCAGGAGTTGTGGTTGTTGAAAACAGATGACGGAGTGTGAAACTGCTAGTGAATATATGTGTTAATGGTGAGTGGAAGACGTAGGTTGTTAATCGTCGGAGAGGTGATGTGGATGCTGGTGAGAGGATTAATGGCCGGAGTAATTGAGCCATTTTTTTGCAGGTGGTGGTTGTTGCTAAGTGCTTGCGGAGAGTCAACAGAGGAAGAGGATTGTGGACATTGTGGACCTGTGGTGGATTACTACTAAAGCCCAACTAAGCCCATAAGTTGGCCCAACTTATGTCTTTTTTGTTAGAGGCGCACAAACAGACTATTTTGTAGGAACCGGAACCGCATAGGAACCAGTTCCGGGTTTGGTCAGCTAAAGTCAAATATGGGTCGCTGGTTAGGGGCATAGTCGGATATCTGATCGAGTTTTCGGGCTTTTTTTGGGTTTCAGGTAGGTCGGGTTGGTTTTGACCCAGTAAAGGTGGGATCGGTTGTATAGGTAAGGGGAGAAATCCAATACCAGGTCGTACCCGCGGGTCAGGTAGGGGTACGAACAAGTTCCAAGTTCGGTTTTGACCGGGTAAAGGTGGATCCGGGGGAGAAACCCAGTACCAAGTAATACCTGCGGGTCCGAACTGGGTATTTTGTGCACCTCTAGTTGAATCCAATTTGAATGGGTTGGTTTCCGTCGATTTTGGGCTTAAACCATACCAAAAATCAAATTCCATTTTTTGTGTTTTTGAAGGTTGTTTTGGTTTGGGTTTGGGTTTGTTTCGGTTTCATTTTTGCCATTTAAGTTTGAAATTATTGGGCAAAAACGAAAGTTTGTACAAAGTAGTGAATTTGGGTCTGAATATTTTTGGCTATTCTGCATTTTGCCTAAATTATTTAAACGACACTTTTTATTAAATTCTTATAAATTGCATAAAAGTTAAAAAGTAATTTGAATGAAGTTTCAGTTCAGTTGATTATGATAGTTTCAGTTTTTATTACATGTAAAACCAAAAAGGGGTTTTACATCATCATCATACTCAGTAAATCCTACCAATAACAAAACATAGCATGAGAATGGAAAAATGTAGACGATCTTCCCTCTATCCCGTAGGAATAGAGAGACTGCTATCGGTGAGAAACCCGACTCAATAGTAATTTTACATCAAACCTTAGACATAAGACACATAACACTTAACCATCGATTGATTAATACATGTACCCTTATATTTCGGTTATCAACTTAATAATGCATGAAAGGGTTGTTGCAAAAGTAGAAAATCAAACCTTCAAATTTTTTGTTTCCATTTTATTACCAAAACAAACGCAAACCAACCACCAAAAATAGAAAGCATTTAAAAACAAACCTCCACCATAAACCTCCTATACCAACGGCTAGCCTTCAACACTCCCTTCAAATAACACACACACACACACCCTCTTCATCTCCATCACAACCCCCAAAAATGAGAGAAATCCTAAACATTCAAGGCGGCCAATGCGGCAACCAAATCGGTGCCAAGTTCTGGGAAGTCATTTGTGACGAACATGGTATCGATCCCACCGGACAATACAAAGGCACCACGGGAGATTATCAACATGAACGTATTAATGTTTATTATAACGAGGCTTCGGGTGGGCGATATGTCCCCCGAGCTGTTCTTATGGATTTGGAACCGGGGACTATGGATAGTATTAGGTCCGGTCCATATGGGCAGATTTTTCGTCCGGATAATTTTGTGTTTGGGCAGTCGGGTGCGGGGAATAATTGGGCGAAAGGGCATTATACGGAAGGCGCGGAGTTGATTGATTCGGTTCTGGATGTTGTGAGGAAAGAAGCTGAGAATTGTGATGCTTTACAAGGTATATTATTACCTGTATTATTCTATGTGCATGCATGTTGGTGTGACATTCGGATAGTATTCGAGTCTAACATAAAAATTATGGGTTTAGGTTTAGTCTAAACGATTTATCAGTTTAGCTAAACGGGGCGTGATGTGTTAGTCAGTTTATTTTTTAAAAAATATTTTATGGCATAAGTTTAATTAATTGGGTATTTTATGCCAATCTCAACAAATTAAACATAAACGAGAAAAGAGTTTTGTTGATTAAACATGATTATTTTTATATATTTTGTATTATTTTTAGTTGTGTATTTGAAATTTTAGAATATCAATATGCAAAATAAAATAAAGTTTTGGGTAAAAAAGGTTGTTTTGTGTCAACCCACTGAAAAATCGTGTCATTTTCGAGTCCATGTCTGACACGATTTCCAGGTTCGTGTTGTTTTTTCTAATTTCATTTCTAACATGATTTTTAAGTCCGAGCCATGTTCGGTTTGTGTCTTGTTTGACCGGCAGAATCACAAACATGCTTTTGTAACACTCTTTATAATATATGTATGAGTATAGGAATAAAATTATATGTTTAAGACCATAATTTGGTCTATAGCATCTATTGAACCAACCGATATGTAGTAACGCGACAGGTTTTCAAGTATGTCACTCGCTTGGAGGTGGCACTGGGTCGGGTATGGGAACACTATTGATTTCAAAGATACGAGAAGAATTCCCTGACAGGATGATGCTCACATTCTCGGTTTTCCCTTCACCTAAGGTCTCTGATACAGTCGTTGAACCCTATAACGCGACGCTCTCAGTGCACCAACTGGTCGAGAATGCCGATGAATGCATGGTCCTCGATAATGAGGCACTTTACGACATTTGTTATAGGACTTTGAAGCTCACCACTCCAAGTTGTAAGTATACGTTACAATACTACCTACTTAAGTATGGCTTATTGAATGTAAATGTTTGAAACTAACCGATCATTCGACTGGCTTGCATTGCAGTTGGTGATTTGAATCATTTGATCTCGGTGACCATGAGTGGTGTCACATGTAGCTTGAGGTTTCCCGGACAGCTGAACTCTGACCTACGAAAGCTAGCAGTTAACCTGATCCCATTCCCACGTCTCCATTTCTTTATGGTGGGATTCGCACCTCTAACCTCTCGTGGGTCCCAGCAATACATCACTCTTAGCGTCCCAGAGCTGACTCAGCAAATGTGGGACGCTAAGAACATGATGTGTGCTGCTGACCCTAGACATGGTCGATACCTCACAGCCTCGGCCATGTTCAGAGGTAAAATGAGCACTAAAGAGGTTGACGAACAAATGATCAATGTTCAAAACAAGAACTCGTCGTACTTTGTCGAGTGGATTCCAAATAACGTTAAATCAAGTGTTTGTGACATCCCTCCAATTGGACTTAAAATGTCTTCAACGTTTGTTGGAAACTCGACCTCCATTCAAGAAATGTTTAAACGTGTGAGTGAACAGTTTACAACCATGTTTAGACGAAAGGCGTTTTTGCATTGGTACACGGGTGAAGGGATGGATGAGATGGAGTTCACTGAGGCGGAAAGTAATATGAATGATTTGGTGGCGGAGTACCAGCAATACCAAGATGCTACCGCTGAGGATGGCCATGATGGAGAAGACGAGGGTGAAGAAGAGGAAGAAGAGTGATCGGTAATTTCATCCGAGTTATACTAGCTATTGATCAAGATCAAGAGTTGGTTTTGATCCATCCTATGTTTGATTTATACAAGGGAAATATTTATGTTTGTTTTTGGACTTAAATGTACTTTGATTCATATTATAATGAAACCATTTGAATAAGCAACTCCACATGGTAACTATTCGGTTTTTGCGGTTTGACTGTTTAATGGTTCAGTCCAGTTTGGAACTTGGAATCAACCGTTTAACCTTTCGTATTTACATAACATATTTTTCACTTTTGGAATATGTAATTATGTATACGTATTATAGTCATGAATCATCTATAGCGTTTTCGAAAACTTTCCTTACAAACAAATGACTTTTATAAATAATAAATAAACAAAAATATATTCAAACCGCCAACACCGAAACTGTTAAATCACCAAACATGTAAAACCGGCTGCTTTCGTTTATTTTCATAAAACTGTAGTTGGAAGTTCAACCTATAATCTTCATGAAAAATGGCGGAACCGGAGGGATTAGAAAGCTAACATATGCAAACAGACAATTACATATGATTCTAACCTCAAATTAAGCAACTACTAAAGATGCACTTTGACTTACTCTTTGACCATAAAAAGTCAAAAGAGTTCGCATACGATAAACGCTATACAAAAAACAGTTAAGCTTGCTTTTTCCTAACACTAAACAAATCAATACCAACAAAATATTAGTGTGAAATTATGTAACTTTAAGAAGCAGTTCATGCTTTCAACCTTGGGGCTTTGAATTTGGATGTAAACAGTCTCGGTTCAGATTCAGTTATTTTTCTCTTTGAACTTATTTCGCCCTGCAAAGTACAACATGCGTATCAGTTTCAAACAACTTATCGGTTAACGGGTCATTTTTGTATGGGTCGAAACACAGGTGGTTATGGTACCGGTATATCTTTATCCAAAATATTTTAACTTAGCATCAAAATGTGATTATTATTTTGATACTAGTTTGAATAAAATGATTTAGTAGGTTTTATATGCATTAAAAGTACAATTCGGACAACTTCCAACCTTTTTGGCCCGGTTCTTTTTTATCCGAGTTCATTTTTTAGTTCTACTTGTTTGACCCGTTTGACATAAGTGAATGGAAAAGAAACTAATGTGTCAAATATGAAGACAAAAAAAATTATAAAATTTGATTAATAATCTACTTTTTTTTAATAAAATGATTCGGGAGGTTTTATGTCGAAATAAAATACACTTTAGGTCTCCAACCCATTCGACCCGTTTGTCTTCGGTAACGTTTTTTTTATTAGTTTGACCTAGGGATGTGCATGAAACCGAAAAACCTGATCAGTAACAAAAATAACCAAACCAAACCAAACCAAACCCAAGCCAAGTTTTATGCTTTTTCAAAAACCGAATTTTCATTTCGGTTTCAGTTTTGCATGCATCGAAAACTGAAAAACCAAACTGAACCAAACCCGTAAAAACCGACCTTTATTATTGAATCTACAGATTATAAATCAACCCAATAAACGTGTCATTTTAGTTACCTTCTCAACAATTGACACGTCACTCGAATGACTGTTTTTTGACGATTTTACCATACAATGACGTAACGCAGGCGTAATCGAGCGATCAGAATCGCCTCTTAACATCTCCAGTTCTTTAGTTAGTTGGGATATTTCTTCACTTTTTTTTCTTGAATCGAGTTCTAAGCCGACTAAATTGTCTTTTAGGGATGAAATCTTTCTGTCTTTCTCCATGTTTAATGATTCTGATTGCTCCAAATCAGATATTAGTTGATGTAACTTTTCATTAGCACCTTCAACTTCAACTTTGGTCCTTTTAATAAGTTCTTGCAACTTGTTATCGGTTTTCTTATATTGGTTCCATGCAAAATCCCTCTCTGTTTTCAATGATGACTCAGCAGAATTCTTGCCATTACTTAGTGTTACACGCTGCGACTGAAACATTAAACGTGTCAGGGTGATAGGTTAGCGGGTTGAATTATTCAACCTGGACACGGCATATATTTTTATTTGTATCAATAACATCAACTTTAACCTGCCAGCACACTTAAAATAACGTAGCCCGAACGTGACCCGTTTAACCGATTTATATAAATGTGTCAAACGGGTCGGCGGGTGATAACCAAGTTGTAAACATGTTAAACCAGTTGGTGAGTTGTAAAAGAAAGAGTTAAGCATGTCAACCCGAACATGGCCCGTTTAACCCATTTATCTAAACGAGTCTAGACAGGTTGGCAGGTGATAACCAAGTTGTAAACTTGTTAAACGAGTTAGTGGATTGTAAAAAAATGGTTTAAACGAGTGATGAACGGGTTAAACAAGTCAACCCGAGCACAACGCGCTTCTAAATGGGTTAGATGTGCCAACCTAAAACCTGATCATTTTAGTGTGTATCGGAAATTGCCACCTCTACTTATTACTAGGTAAGTTCGGGTTGTGTATTTTATCTAACAGGTCATGGGGTCAACAGGGTAATTTTCAAAAAAAAATATATTATCATTAGAATTAGTATCATTTTTGTAATCATATTTGGCACACCAAGTATTTAAAGGTGTTTTGGCCTTTGGGTCAACCTGACCCGGTCCACATTCTTGACCCGATACGCAACCCTCCCGTTTTCGCTACATGTATCAATATAATGACATGGTATTAAAGTATACTTACTTTGGGCTCAGCAAAAAACCGAGAGAGCTCGTCAAACAGAAGTTTCAGGTCAGCTCGTTCATCATCTGCTTCTTCTGCAATATATGTTGAGTTTGACTTAATCACACAATTTCACCCACACAAAAAAATCAAAAAAAACAAAATACAAAATTGTATATATATTTTTTTCTAAAGTTTTAACATGTAAAATTAACCAAAAACATGCTGGAGTTAGATTAGGGGTGATAAATTTTGGCACGTTTAACTTCTCGTGTTAAATAGGTTAATAGATCGGCATGGCACACTTACGACTCGTTTTATCAAAACGCATAGTTCTATAAATAATTAAATACGAGCTATAATTTTTGGTAACCTTTACTTTATGGTGTTAACTACGTCTTATCATTTTCTAATCGTGTTAAACTTGTCGTGTCAATCGTGTAAAGTGAAGAACAACTAACCAAATTTGAGTTTGTTCATAGTAGCTTCCTTTTGCTTCATAGAGATGATTAAATTCGCCTTCGCATTCTCAACAAACCGAACCATATCTTTAATCTTGGAGTCTCTTGCCATCTATAAGAACAACAATTCATAATTCCATATCAATTAAAAACACTAAAAAAAATTAATTTTAATTGCATAAATTAGGGGTGAGCAGAAAACCGAATTAACCGAACCGACACCAAATTAATCGAAAAAACCGAACCATATTTTAGTGTCTTTTGATTAAAAACTTTGTTGAATTATAAACTCTACTACTCTAGCAAGTAGCAACTTTGTAATCGTATAGTTCCACATAATACGCGCCTATTTTTGTTATATTAATTCAATATATATGTGGTACTCTAATAAGTTCGTAGAGCTTAAAATCATCATTTTCATTTTTTATACCTTTTTACGAATACAAAAAATATGAAAAAAAAACCCGACTATAATCGAATCAAAACTCAAAATAACTGAAAAACCGATGACATCGGTTTCGCCTAATAACTGATCCGGACCGTTACATATATATATTTTGAGATTTTTTTATTGAAATTTAGAATGTCACCTGTGAAATAAGATCTTCCAAGAGTTTAACATCAAAAACCCATCTATCGTGCTGCGATCGGAATCGTTTCTCGAGCGATTTTCGCTCATCAGCGAGCGATTCGAGCTGCCGCTGTTGATCTTCGATCATATCAACAAGTCCTTTAAAGATCTTTTTCCATGATTCTTCTCTATCTTTCGATGGATTATCAGACCCAGAACCAGAATGTTTCCGTTTCGCCATTATTATACAATGCACTCCAAGTGTTCGATCAAATGCCTCTGAGAAAAAAGGATAAATAAATTGATTTTGCCAACTGGGTAATGAAATTTAGGGTTTCTGGGTTCGTGTGTATGGTGGATTGAAGATGATTACACAGATTGTTGATTGATGAATTTGAAAAAAAAAATGTAACGGTCGAATTTGGTTGCTTTTATACGCTCTCAATGTTCAAATGTATAGAGACGTTGGGATCCGGTTTTCTTTATCGGGTACGGATCGTTTGGTGGGTCGGTGTGTTATTATTATTACAAATGCATTTTCTTTTTATAAAAATAGGCAGTGTATTGTGGAGCACCCAAGTTTGTTTTTTTTTAATTATCTTTTTATTTTTGGGTTGAAATGGTCCCTATTAAAATCAATTGATTTTTGGAGGCTATTAATGGATCGCATTGCAACGAAAATAACATTGTCACATAAGTCGTTTTCAAAGATTGGAATGTAGGTTTTGTGAATTAGTGGTGGAATTATCTGAACATCTCTTTGTTCATTGTAAGGCGACTAAATGGGTATAGTTGATCATATATAATTGGGTTAAGCTACCGAACTTGACTAATTTCTTGTAAAAGAGTTGCTTGAATTCCCGAGCAAGCATAAACTAAATAAAGCGGTGTGTCTGACAGTTTAATTCATCTCGGTGGTTACGTGTTGGATGATTTGGAGATCAAGAAATGGTCTCATTTTTTATCATGTCCAATTATCGGTATCTAAAGTGGTGAAAATATAAAAACAACTTCCTATTTATGGGTAAAGTACATAATCAAAAGTGTCATCCTTGGACTTTATGTTCATAATGATGTCATGCTTGTCTTTGGTACTTCGAAAAAGGCAAATCTTAATCGAACCTATATCTGTTCAATGGGACAATCCGCTCCGTAGACAGTCAAGTGAAATTCAGTCCATGGAATAATTTGATCTATGAGCAACATCATTGTGGTAAATGTCGTAATGCCAAAGGAATCATTATCGCAGGCATAGAGGGGGAGGTCATAAACGTCTATACCGTAAAATAGATTTTCAACGGAATGAAAAAGACATACATGGTAGAATCGTAACTATAGAATACGACCCGAATCGAAATGCATACATTTGTCTCATATACTATAGGGATGGTGAGAAATGATATATTTTACATCCCATTGAGAGGCTATAATTGAAGATGCTATTAGTACAGAAGTCACTAGGAGAATTAATGTAAGTTTAATTTTGTTAATTTCCCATTATAGTTGTTTGTTTGTACTTTATTTGCATTTCTTGTATGTCGTCGGCCTTAACTTCTTGTAATAGCCCTTTGGTTTTTAATGTCACTTAAAAAAGACAATATTGACTCTTTTAGAAGAAAAATAGAATTCGAATTTTAACCTACAACTTTTTACAGATCACTTCTAGATTTATCATATTGCGTCACTAGGAAAAAGATTGCTAAAGAAGCTAAGGGGGTGTTTGAGATTCTCTATTTTACCTTCTTATGACTTATTAAAATCATAGGTTATAAATTACAAAGTTGTAACTTGGGACTTATACTTATACACTCACAATCTTTAACTTTCTCAAACACCTTATGACTTGTAAGTTATAAAATAGGATTTATGGCTACACAAACTGTTGAGAACGATTCTAAATCTGGTCCAAGACGAACTAATGTAGGGGCTTTATTAAAACCCTTGAATTTTGAATATGGTAAAGTAGCTCCTGGATTGGGAACGACCTATAATAAATCAATGGCTTTTGCGAAAAGAGGAAGACACTTTATTTTATTTCTTTTTTCAATATTCTTTGATTGCAAAGATGCATTATCAATCATGTAAAACATCGAATAAGTCATAAAGAGATAAAATAAGCAATCACAAACACACACTAAGTCTTAGCTGATACTTTTCGGCACGGAAAAGCATTGAAATTATTGCAACCAAAATTCACATTGCATCCCATCGTTTTTCTTTTAAAAGAGTCAAATTTAACGGTGGGATGTGGCACCGTTAAATTTCACCGACTAACCAAATACTAAGATGTGACACAAGCAGACTGATTTTAGCCTACAGATGTAGTTTTTAGCGTACAAGATAAACGACAAAGAAGAGAGAAGCCGATATGAGTTTTTTATCGTGCAAGACAGGTGGCTAAGGAAACGCATTTGTTGGCACATGTCAACTCCTGGTGTCAGAATGTGGGGCCCTTTGACTTTTTCAATTTTGGTGTTAAAGGTGTTGGGTTTAATTGCAAGTGAAATGAAATCACATGAACCAAAATAATATATTTAAAACTGTTGAACTAAAACTGCAGATTCAAATAAACCACATGTACAAATACCAAAGCTTACTTCAAATAATATAAGATACCTCTTTTGTTTAATATTAACGTATAGTGGAACAATTTGTAAAATAGTTATTTGACTTGTGGATACTTTACCATTTGGTCCTTATACTTTAACGAGTTTTAGGCCACCAAAAGTATATTAGTAAAAGCTAATAATGGTGGTGATGATTAAAAAGTTGTTTTGTCTTAAACCTTCAATGGCCACAACTACATGCACAAACACGTTAATATTAAAGGGTTAGCTAAACATGCATCAACCTTTTAGATCTTTCACCGTCCTACCTTTTAAACGTCAATGGGATTATTTTTGTCTTTCAGTATAAAAATGGAGGAATATTAGTAGTTTGCCTACTTGAAGGTGAGTACATCAATTAAAAATAGGGGGGGGGGGGGGGGTACGTACGTTTAACTGAACCCTTGATACATGCGTTTTTTAAAATCATTTGCAAGGGATATTTGAGGAAAAATATCCAATCTTATCTACATATTTAAAACTTATATATGGTTAATGTCCTGTAAATTTCTTTTAAGAGAACTAACGAGATTAATTACATAACTTATTATTTTACGAATTATAATACATAGATGTAAATAGGACTTTTTATATATAACCAGTTTTAAGTAGATAATTGAGAGACGGTTGTATGCAAGCATGTAGGTGTTATATGCTCCCATTATCTATTTTCTGCTCTATCTGACAAACTGAACATACAAGTGATCGTATAGTTTTTGTGATTCTCTTCTCAACTGGTTATGTGATAAAACACCCTCCAGTCCTCTACATGTTAATAAGAGCTTGTTTATCACAAATAATTAATAGTTCTAATATATAAATACTTATTGAAAAGAATTATTTATATCTAGTAAAGACTAAAGAGTATCGGATAGCCGCTGAAATTTCAAATTTGCTTTGGTTAGGCTGTATGCTATGGTGGGGGGCTTCGAAGCCCCTTCACAGTGCCACGTCAGCGTCACGTGGGTACTAGGGGCATCCAAGCTCCAGGGCATAATGTCCTTCTATGGTGAGGAGGGCTTCGAAGCCCAACCTTTTTTCTTTTTTTTTCATAAAACAAAAAAACCAATACAATAATAATATATAATACAATAATTAAAAAACATACAACAATACTAAAATACAAAATAAAAATAAAAACCCTACAAATAAAAAAAAATAAAAATATAACTAATGTTCATCGTCCTCGTTTGCATATTTGGCCAATATCTTTATTTTTATAATATACCTTGAATCGAGTCTTCGGAAGAGTCGATCCATGCTAATGCTAACGTCATTTTCTTGTCCGCTTCCCACATTTGTCTTTCGACCTTTTTGGTTGTTCGAACGTCACCCGGGTTCCTTTTTTTTAATGACTTCTTTTTGGACGCCGGACTTGCGTTTCGGGTACTTGCGAGGACGTATACGGCATTGGCGACCGAAAGAACATATCGGGGGTAAACGGTCACATGGGTGGAGGAATCATCGGTCGTTGTTGGTTTGCATAGAACGGGTTGCTAAGGTCGACGTTATTTGCGAGCAAACTAGCCCACCACATACAACTCGGATTCATGATTAATTTGTTCGGGTTTGGGTTCGGTGTTGAGCTCGAGCTCGTGTTCGGGTTCGAGTTTGGGTTCGGTGTTGAGCTCGAGCTCGTGTTCGGGTTCGGGTTAGGATTCATGATTAATTTGTTTTTGGTGTGTAGATGGTTAAATTTGGTGTGAAGATGGTTAAATTTATATAGAAATGGTTAATTATTAATTTTTTTATTATTTTTTTTAACGCTCTTTTGACCATTGGGGTCCCCCCCCTCCCCACCTTTCCACCTTCCTTTCACGCCGGGTTTGGGTTAGGGGCCCATGCCTTCCGCGCACACCACCAATGCGCCCCCAGCGGTGTTCATGATCTTACGGCGCCCAAACCCTCCTTTATAGCGTCCCATAGCATACAGCCTTAGTGGGTGGCTTCATTTAAGAAAATGGGAGCTGATTGCATTTTTTTTATTGCCACACCATAAACTTTTTTACACTATCAATTACTATTATTATTAATTAATTAATATAGATAATTTCTTTAAAGTATCTGGCCTTTTAAACCGATACAAACTGTTTAATTTTTTTTTTTGCTATGGTTTACAAACTCCTTTTTATTATTAAACATATACCGACCGAATTCGTGTTAACTCGTCGCCATTTTTGTTTTAAATACGTTAATTTGACAAAATTATTTTTTAGGTTTATTTCCGGTACTGTCACAAACCTAACTGATACCGACTGAATCATCGTTGACTCGCAGACGCAAGGAGCATGTTTTATCAACTAAAGACACATCATTTTACATATTTTGTGAGTGTGTGTCATAATTTAGAGTGTCAATACCGTTTTAGGTGTTCGCTGATTTATTTTTCAGATTTAGTTTTTTTATCAAATCAAACTTAATCGATACCAATCATATTTGCTAATCGTCCTTGACTAGCAGCTACCAATCCCTGTCAACCATGACAAGTTAGGAATTAAAGTTTATAATAATTAATGGATTATCAAATACAAGTTTACATGACATTATTTTATTTAATTAGGTGAAAAGTAATATTGAATTTCATAAAGGAACAAAAGAAATTGGAGGGGTTGGCTATGATTGTGGAGTGGCGGCCATTGGCTCTTAATATATCCATTTCCACAAAGCTATATTATCTTTTGTTATTAATTATTTAAAAACCAAAAGACATTTATAATATATTGTTTTATTTTTATGTTGTATGACGGGAAAAAAAGTATATATTCTGGCAAATTACATCTTATACGTCAATAGTTGTTGGTATGTCGTGTTAGAGAGAATATGTTACCAGAAAACTCATGGGATCTAATTACTACTATGATAACTAAAAGATTAGTTAAAACGCAGTTTGTGCTAAACAAGTATACAGTTAAGGCGTTAAAAGACGGAAAACCAATTAGATCTGTATTCAATAGTTTTGTGTTTCTTATTAATAAATGTTTTAATTAATCATCATCAACTAATTATAATTTAACTATATAAATTATAAAGTATATAATTGTGGATGTTGGATTATTTGGATGGGTGGAAAAAGTGAAAAAGCATATCATATCTTTTGCAATGGTCAAAATTTTTCTACTTAATACAAAAAAAAAGAATAATAAAGAGCATTAATATACTAACAATAAGAGGAACCAACATGTGCTCATGATCAATGAGCATATGATCTTACGATACTAAATTGTATTTAGTTTTTGGTTTGTTATCAACTAGGTCCATAATTCACCTCTCACTTAAAATAGTATAGAAGAATTTAAGGTGTGTAAGTTTGTTGCATAAAACAATTCATTATAAATGAAACAAAATTATCAAACTACCCGTAATCCTTAAACTAAAATAAATATTTAAATAGAATTAAGCATGAAAATTTATTCAAACGAACTAACAACAAATTTCTTCTAACTCAAACCGAAATGAAGATTTTATACATCCAACTATCTTCAACTCAACTAAGACTGAATTGCATGTCTGTATATATTAAACTAGTTATAAACGGACCCACAAGTTGCATCCTATTATATCGTCGTAATGAACGATTGGCTTAGAAAACATAGGATACCGATAGTTTCATAGATAATAGAATTCTCATAAGTTAAATATTAGTTTTATAATAATACTTAGGAGTACGTGTGTAAAGGGTAAGGTTAAAATGAAAACACATTTAATTTGTGAAAACCCACGAAAACCCTATGTAACATCGTTTTTTTTTTGTTACATGTAATATATGTTGTAACATTTAATACAAAACACGAAAACATCAAAAAAAATGTTTTGCTATTTTTTAACATTTTTTTACTAATTTTTATATATGTTTTCAGGAGAGAGAAAAAGTTATATTTATATTTACATTTTTTATTCACTTTAATTGTAGACTACAAGATTTAAACATTAATTAAAAACATATTGTTGAGAATGGGTTGTGAGTTTTCATTTTATACTTAGCCTACGTGTGTAATATGTTATATGTATATTCCATTGGTTTCTTAGTTTGCATACATGTATATATTATGTCTCCTAGGAGGCTAGGATATAATTTAGATAACTAAACATAAATCTAATAAAACAACTGATTAAAATTTTAATTTCATTTATGAATAAAAGACAAGCATGCAATATTTTAAAAATTGAAATAAAATTCCCACAACTTTATTATTGTATTTCCCTTCAACTTTGTTTCCATGACAAAAACAAAACTAAAATCAAGTGTTGATTAAGTAAAAGCCAAGCTTCAGACTTGCCTAAGTGAACAAATAGAAATGAACACTCAACTATTTCTCCGGTGATGTTCTCGAGAGGCGGTGATTCTCACGTTCCATACCAACCCACACGACAAACCGAAACATCTTGGGTGTCCGGACGCTATCTTCGCCTTGGATGCCGCCATGATGAGCTTTCTTGTGGCTGAAGAAATCAAAGTTTATGCAAAATGAAAGTGTGGAGTGAGTAAAATGATAACTTGGTGAGTTGTATATATTGAGTTGGGTGTGGTGGTGGTTTTTTTTGTTGGTTTTCTTTTGGTATAATAGCATATGCAACTAAGGAAAGGATAATAAATACATATAAAATATATATAATAGTACAATAAGACACATATTTGTAGGGCCATTTTGTGAAGGGAGATGTATTTGTAGGTCCATTTTGTAAAGAGATGTATATTTGTAGGGCCCATTTGTAGACATGTTTTAGGTTAATCATTCATAAGCTTGATCCAAATGATATATCAATCCCCACCCCTTTCTTTATCACCTCAATTTAAACTTTCTTATTTTTTATTGTGTTGTATTCATTATTAATAATAATAATAATAGTAATAATAATAATAGTAATGTTGTTTTCGTGCTTAGAAATCAAGATTATGGGTAAGGCACACGCATTGTCGTATTGACATATGTATTATATGAAAACGGGTGGTATGACAAGAACATCTGTATTATATTAAGACTTTGTGAAATATGAACGTGAAAAAAATTATGTGTTGTATTTGTATTTGATATCGATTGACATTGTATATTCTTAGACGTGAAGAATGATTTTATGCAATTAGAATCCCGAATCAAACTATTTGTGTTTGTTTCTTGAATCGATCACAAGTGTAAGAAAGTTTAGAACTAGAGCAACAAATATGGAAGTGCTTTTTATTGAATGTGAGTGTGTTTCTTGATTGAACATGAAGCCTAAATTTCCCTAAGAAAGTTTCAAAATTCAAACTTTAACATATAATATTGTAGGGTTTTGGTTTGATTTTAAAGTTGTTCTGGCATTGTTTAATAAACTGAATCTAAAAATATTTATATATAAATATAATTGTATGCATTTCTTGAATTTAAAGCATACTTTATAACAATAATATTAATAATAATAATTATTATTATTGCAAATTTGGTCAACTTTAATGACCCGAATGACCCCAAAGTCATCATGCACTTACAGAAATGGATTAGTCATAATGTACTTGTGTGACACGAAAGTCACCTGTGGGAGATTATGATGAAAATCACATGCTTTCCTTCATAAAATAATCATTTATTTTTTTAACCTCTAGGATTTCCATTTCAACATGATGAATACGTAATGCATATCCCTTAAAGCTTGCTTGATATGTCGTATGAATTTCGCCCCATTAAAAACTATGATCAAGAGCAAATTATTTAGTCTTTTAGGCAAACTATAAGAGGTACGAGACCGCGAACCTTCACATAAAAGTAAAACGGCTAAAAATTGGTGAAAAGATAGCCTTTTTAGGGGGCATAGACCTCTATTGGTCCCCCAACACACACATGGCCCTTCTTCTTCTCCCACAGACAGTCTGTGATCACAAGTAGGGATGACAACGAAACCTGAACTAGAGAAGAATACCTGAATCCTAAACACACATATGGGACATGTATAAGGTTAGGTAATCGGGTATGGACGGGGCATGAAATTGCTTGAAAATTTTCTTGAGTATGGGATTTCATGATATCCGCGTTTACCCGACCCAATAATATATACATGTTTACCAAATGTATTTAATTATATAAATCATATAATATACCCGATTTATTTAGCTATATACAGTATATAATATACGAGATAATATAGCCAAAGCTAGAGAATATGCTTAATATCCAACAGGTAATTACCCGATAGATACGCAAAGGAGGTTTAAGCCAGGTATAGGACAAGCTTTTATAATCGGCTATGAGGTTGGAATTTTCTAAACCTGTCCCAAACCCGACTCATTCTCATCTCTAACGATGACGCGTTCTCTCTCGTTGTCTTCTCTCTTCCAAGGTTCATGTTTGATTCCCTCCTTCCACGTCGGCATTTGTGGATGTACAAACTATCCACTAATAGAAAGCAACATGTAAATGGATTGCATGATCTTTTACCACTTTCTTTTAATTGTTTATGTACTGAAAATCAGACAAAATATTGTTGTTGGTTTTTTCTCTTTTTGAAAATAATTGTGAAATAAAAAAAGAAAAATATTAACAGTGGCTTTATGCATAGTGGTATTCCTTGATATATGTTATCTATTTAATTAATTAATTAATAGTTTTGTAAGTATAGATCTGAAGAGGTAGTTCCCAGCAGAGCCCAGTTGGACCCGTAAGACTTACCTCAAAGAGGGACGTCTGCGCAGTTGAACCCGCAAGACTCACCTTCAACAGAGACGTCTGCGCAAAGGCTAAACTCGCAAGACTCACCTTGAAGAGAGACGTCTGCGCAGAAACCAACTGGATCCGCAGGACCCACCATGCTCAGAGACGTGACGTCCTTACGCGCAGTACGCAAGCTATTCCCGCAGGAAAAGCCTCCCAATGGTCGACGTACTCCTCCTGTTCCCGCAGCAACGGATACTAGCCATCAGGGAAGGCTACCCGCGCAGCAAGGCTACACGCACAAGGCACTTAACTCTTAAATAATTCAGTAATGTCACCTGAAGAAGGAGTGAGCAAGCCGAGAATACTCCCGCACAAAGCCGGGAAAACTCCCGCCCAAATGGACCAGTCCGTACGATACTGGAGGATCTTTTGTACTGTACCTGACGAGGTATGGACAAAAGATCTGACCAAAGATACGACAGCTCACTGACAACAGTATGACGAGCAGCACGCTCTTGTACTGTATGTCACTATCAGCCACTGCCTACTCACCAACCTGTCGGAGGACGTGCATAGCCTGCAGTTGGTGGAACAGGAATAGTACACAGCCGGCCTGGTCACTATCAGCCGCTGCCTACCCACCAACCACCAGCATGGCATGTGCGTAGCCCACAGTTGGCAGAACAGGAATACTATTCAGCCGGCTGTACCTTCTTGGAAACCTACCTTCGGCTATAAATACTCCAACACCTTGGAACGGTATTATCATCTCATCTCATACCATCATATCTGCTCTAGTCATTTCTCTTAATATACACATATTCAAGAGCAATCTAGTCTGATTCTCACGCCGGAGGGTGGTCACAAGGAGGTACCCCCCCCCCCTTCTCAGTGACGAGCTCACGGTGTCTGTTTTGCAGGTCATCTGAAGAACCATCTTTGCCGGATCTAACCCCTCGTGGGAAACATCTATTTAACCCCCATATTATCCGTAATCTGCCCGGGGTCAATTAGTGTTTCTTCAAGATCCAACTAATATCCAAACCATGCGCATTTAAATGTTATAGCCACTTTTCCAAAGGTCATCCATTCCATCCTCCACGTCCCCCAAATACAAAAAGAGTTGAACTTACGTTTTAAGTTTTAACATAAGTTACAAATATTATCTCATTTCCGTACAAGGTAGGTAAGACATATGTAAGATTATACACTTAGTATCGTTGGGAAATCAGCTGAATGATTCAGATGCTCTATTCAGTATGTTTATAAATCTGATTGATTTAAGGATTCATGCAGGGACGTTTTCAAGGATTTAAATACCCCGGCAGAGTTGAAATAAAAGTGCTCGTAGGCCTTAACGAATAACTAAATATATATGCTAGTTTTTATAAACGACGATTGATGTTATAAAAATAAATATAACAAAAATATAATATGAATGTAATACCCAAATTTTCGAAATCCTAGAACTTAATAGTTATACGAGTTATTAATACAGCGTTTATAAAAATTAATATAATTTTAATATAAACTCAATTTTTTAAAATTGTTTAAGATTTTAAATGATATGTTGAAATAAAACTTAAGGGTGAAGTATAACTAAAACAAAACTAAAAGGGGTGAGTATGTAAATAATAGATATAATTATGAAATAAAGAGCATAAGCTATTTTTGCCATTACTTAAAACTTGATTTTGTTGTCATTTTCTCCACCAAGACTTTCCGGTAAAGTTATCCGGTGAACCTATTTTTTCGGTGACTTTTAAACACCAAAATTAACGACTGACTCGACCAATTGACAATGTCATTTGACTCAAGAACTTTTATATATCAAGCATATATATGTATAAAAAATTTGTGCACCGAAACTTACGTGCCCTGCCCGGGGGTGCGGGCCCGCACACCCCCCAGGCTGGCCCTTGATCCATGACTGATTCAAAGGTTTACAATTAATGAACCAAACTCACTTTAGTGCTTTGAAAAATTAATTGAATCATTAAGAGACTATCAAACAACACTTTAAACAAATTACATATGTAAATACGAATGTCCGTACAACAATGTTTTCGGTGCCTGATGGAACATGCGTGTTAGACTGAGATCAGACATCTAGCGGTCCAATTCAGCACAGGTGAGCTGATTTTTTGGTGTTATATCATATTGTGCTTAGTGGGTCGGGATTGGGTAGGTGACGCGTAACGAAATTGCAATCCTCACACATAACGCAATGCGGAAGTGCAAATAAGAAAATGAAATATTAACCAACTAGGCTAGAAACCCCAATATTACATGGGTTGAATAAAGAAACATTAATTAAGCATTTAATAGTTCGAAACACAAATTTAAAAATATAAAGAAGTGAATACAAAGACATTTATTATGTTAAAAAAAGAAGCGGGACAAGTAATGGTAATAAACTAATAATGATTTAAGAGTCAAGAAACATAAACGAGAAACAACGCAAATGTTAAGTGTAAAAACGTAAAAGTGGGAAACAAACGTATTTAAACAAACATATTCTATAAGTATCCAAAAAGAACCCGAACCAGAACCCTTCATTTGACTCGTAGTCCAATCCATACGGGGAAAAGTAAGTAATAGTAATAATAAGAGTCAAGAAACATAAACGAGAAACAAACGCAAATGTTAAGTGTAAAAACTTAGACATGGGAAACAAACGTATTTAAACGAACTTATGTCTACAAGTACCCAAAAAAACCCGAACCCTTCATTTGACTCAGAGTCTAACCCAATCCATACGAGAAAAGTAAGTAATGGTAATAATGATTTAAGAGTCAAGAAACATAAACGAGAAACAAACGCAAATGTTAAGTGTAAAAACTTAGAAGCGGGAAACAAACGTATTTAAACGAACGTATTCTACAAGTACCCAAAAAGAACCCGAACCCTTCGTTTGACTCGTAGTCTAACCCAATCCATACATATTGCCACCTCTACATTGACATATTGTAATGAAATCTATCACATATTTTACAACAATATATCATTCATTAATCAACTATTGATCCAACACACATTAGAATCAATCAACGCAACACATGAATTAATAGTACACAAACATACAACCATCATGAACATACACACACTTTAACATCTTTCATCTCCATACCAAGTATCCTTCTCCTTAGGCCTTGTTGGCCCTTCCTCGCCATATAACTCGACCGGAAAAAGATCGATAAGCGTCTCCACCGTCAACCGAATCAAAAACGGAAGGTGGCTAATAAGCTTCTCGAGCTCTGACCGCTAGGCCCCCACTCCCGCATATACTGCAACCAGTCGGGCTCCGAAACAACACCACCAAGATACTCCGCCGCTATGATCTGGTACCGTTTACTCGCGTCGATAAACATGTCGCTTTTATCGACATCGTTTTTAATCCCGATCCCGAGCTTACTTGACCCCTGAATATACGTCCCCGCGTTTGGGAAACTCGCGTGCCCGCATTTCGACGAGTAAACGATCGGTTTGTTTCCCTCGATAAACTCGATATTGCTTGCGTCCACCCACTCGCCACCGCTGTGCTCGGAGAAATAAACGCTCCAAAGCTCGCCGTTGAAGTTGCTTATCCGAAGCGTAAAATGCTCCCAATCGCCCACGTGTTCACCGACGCGATTCATCTCGATGTTCACGTTTAAAAGCTTGATCGTAAATGTAACCGGCCCGTTAAACGGGCAAAATATCCACATCGCAATGTCGGTGAACGTACCGCCTAACGCGGGTTTCACATGCACGTAAAGCTCGGCACTCTCGAGATTCCCGTGTTTAACGAACGTATCATCATTTTCGTCATCCGGTAAATCCAACCAAAACTCACCGTCGTTTTTCCCGCCTTGTGGCAAAACCGACCCGTTACAATCAATCGATATCCCATCGGATTTTCCTTTCTTAAAAAGAAGCGCGCCGTTTTCGAAAAACCACAGGACCGACGACGGGAGGTACACCTCGTCGGGATGAAAGTAAACCGTGGGCCCGTAATGCTCGATCAATGCATTAATTTGCTCCAAATTCGGCATTGCTTCAAAATTAGGATTTGTATTTCTCAAGCAACAAATATCCAATTCGTCACTCGAACCCGAACTACAAAAAAACGTCCCGACGGTAACACCTTTACAAAACATCCCCGTTTTACACACTTTCGTGTTCCAAACCTTAAAACTAGAAGATATTTCAAGTATAACATCATCAACTTGACAATTTTCAGTAATGTCGGCCCGAACACATCTAACTTCTTCAACATCGGGCTCGGTATCATCAACGGTGACTATAAATCCCAAAGCCCGATAACCATCCTGTGGGACCGGTTGCCACACGTAAACATTGCTGGAATTCCATATCAGATCATAACCGAGAGGCGAGTTTAAAGGAGGGGATTCAGTTTCTGTGGTTTCGGAATCTTGAGCAACAAGTACGTAACCTCGAAGCTGTTCGTTGGTTATCTGACTATAGTGATCGAAGGCGAGAAACCGTCGGGTATTGACACCGGTTTATAAAATGTGATGCCGTTTTTTGATTTTTTCGGGGTGTAACTTGTTATAGCCTCGAAATCTTTAACCATGGCGACCTCTAATTCTCCTATGTTTATTACTCCTGTGGCAAAACCTTGACCTGCAATGCAGATATTGAGGATTATGAAGATGAACCAAGTCTGACTTTGACTTTAAAAAGTCAAAACTTTCAAATTCGAATGGGCTCAGCATTATCACTCAGGTTTTTTTAATCCAAATTCGGGTTGATTTGAATAAAGTTAAATTATGAGGAAAAAAATAAAATAAATAATATGTACAAAATAAAAATATAAAAGTGTTTATACACTCACACACACATAAATGTATTTATGTAAAATTGAAATTCGGATAATTGGGTCGAATTGGTTTGAAAAATCACAAATTTGGTTTAAAATCACAGCAGTTTTTGTTCGGATGCAAATCCGATACGAAAATTGACAACTTAATTTGAAACATGATACAGAAACGGTCCAGTTCAGATTTTACTTTTTCGAGTCCGAGTTGAATAATTATATAACATAAAAGTAGTAAATTTTATCAATAGCTAAACATAAAAACATTACACGATATTCGTATAAACAAGTTAAAAGTGTTTATTCTATCACTTTTGAGATCAATATCAGGTTTAGTTGACCACAGAAAGTCACACTGCTTCACTTTCCCGTTGATTTCCCGTTTGCCCCAAGTAATGAGAGTTATAGTTGACACTAGTAAGCAATTTTGACTTTTGAGGTCAAAGCACTTGTTTTAGGTATGAATTTATACATTAATATAATCATACACAAAAACTATAAAAAAATTGCATACCTAAAGATATCTGCTTTGTTAACTTAAAAATCGAAACCGAATTCGGAACCGAAACATGCACAAATTTGGCATCAAAGTCAAAGTTTTGACTTTTGAGGTCAAAGAACTTGTTTTAGGCTTGAGTTCTATAAATTCATACACAAAAATATATATATTGCATACCGAAAGATGTCTGCTTTGTTAAACTAAAATCGATACCGAATTTGGGAACCTTTTAATGAACAAATTAGGCATAAAAGTCAAAGACAAATTTGATCAACAAAGATTGCAATTCAAATACATCCAATCAAAGTTGAAACACTTTGACCAATCATGCATTATGGTAACAAATCAACACACAATTAAGCAACTTAAGAAAGTCAAACCATACAGAAGCGTAATTGAATTGTCAAAATTGGATCAGTAACACAAATAATAACAATCAAGAATCAAAACCCATCAATAATTTCACTCAAATTCAACCAAGAACACCAACAAATAATAATAATAATAATAATAATAATAATAATTGGATCAGTAACACAAATAATAATAATCAAGAATCAGAACCCATCATTAATTTCACTCAAATTCAACCAAAACACCAACAAATAATAATAATAATAATAATACCTGGGGGCCATTGTGGAAGAGGTTGAGGAAGAGAAAAGGGTTTGGGTTGTTGGGGTAAGAGATTGTCTAATTCAACAGCAACATCTGGGTTACTGTAACAACAGCAATAACACTCAAATCCAAACATCTTTAATTTTAATTCACCACCAGAAAAACAAACAAACTTAAATCCTCCACCTCTTGTGTTATTATTGATGGTGGATTAAATAAACAAAACAAAGAAAGGGGTGTTTGTTTGTTTGTTTTATTGATTGAGTGAGACGACAGCAACTTCAAGAGAGAGAGAGATAAAGAGATTATTATGGCGTGTATAACTTAAGTTTATCGCCTTCTCTTCCTTACTTTTAGATATTTTTGGTTTTCATTTTAATTTTTATGTGATAACGAGCGCGATGAAAAAACTCAAGCGTTGAGACGGTAAGTCGATAAGAATTTGGTCGGTTTTGGTTATGTGCATTATGGTATCGAAATTAAAATAAAACAAAATTATATATAATAATTGAGTTGGACTAATGGAGTTGCGTTGGTCGGTAAAGCTCGGGCGTTGGTAAAACCCGAGCTTTGTCAATCCCGGCTGTTCAGGTGGTGTGTCGACGAAATTCGGGCGGTCTTCATTACGTTTGTCACGGTGCCAAAACTAAACAAAGACAAATTTGGCATTCAATTGGTTTTCGCTACGTCGTTACAATACTAGGACTAAAACAAAATACAGTGAGTCTGCACGAATTTGGTCGGCTTCCCTAACGTTCGTTATAGTACTGAAACTTAAAAAAATAAAATTGGCATTCGGTTGATTTATGTTATGTTCGTTATTATACGATAACTACACAAAAAACCAAAAAAAATGTCGACAGTCACTAAGGTGCCACCAAGTGGCCCAACAAGGGCCGTTGTGACACCAAAGTTATCTTTTATGCTATATAATAATTCCTCTCACCAGTACTTATATTTAGTTTTCCAGATCAGAAGTCGGTGTATCCAGATGTAATGAATTTAGCCAGTAGCTCGTTTGAAAAATTCGTTGAACGTTAGAAAAAAAGTCTATCTTTATATGTGAGTTTAGTTTAGAGAATATTTCGTAAAGGACAAAGTGGGATTTAAATAATAATTTAAAGTGCAAAATTTGGTCGATAGCAGTGTTGTAGAAATTGTTAGGCGTTAGTTGAAAGGTGAGGTTGTGACTAATAATTAATTATGATTATATGAGATTAATCGAATTGAAATTTATATGTAGTTTTCTAACATACATCTTGATTAATCGAGAGTCAATTAGCACTTAGACGAGACCTTTACAACAATGATCGATAGTAATTCATGTTGATAATGGACTACTAATTTATACTTGTCAACATAAAAGAAACTTCATTGGCTCGAACTTTTATTTATACCGGTTTTAAAGCAATTTACGGTTTGATTAAATTAAGAATTTAGTTATTCATTAGACCATCCGCTATGGGGCGCGGAAGAGGGAGGAAAGGGACACGGAAGGGGGCTGAACACCGCTGGGGGGCGTCGACTGTGGGGGCGCGGAGGGGGTGGTGCCTTCTGGATGACCGGCACAGAAGAAACCCCCTCTCTCTCTCCATCTCTCACACACACACATACATATATATGTATATATACATATATATTGGGGCACCCAAGAGGCTTTAAACCATAGTGGGACGGGTTTCGAAACCCTGTGGTGATGACATGGCACTGTAGAGGGGCTTTGAAGCCCCCCACCATAAGGCTGCGTGCTATGGTGGGGGGCTTCGAAGCCCCTCCACAGTGCCATGTCAGCGCCATCTAGGCACTGGGGGCATCGAAGCCGCAGGGCATAATGCCCCTCTATGGTGAGGGGGCTTCGAAGCCCAACTTTTTTTTTATTTTTTCTTATAAAACCAATACAAATAAAAATAAAAAACATATAAATAAAAAAACCAATACAAATAAAAATAAAAACCCTACAAGTAAAAATCCTACAAATAAAAATATAACTAATGCTCGTCGTCCTCGTCTTCGTTTGCATATTTGGCCAATATCTTTGCTCTTCTTTTTTCCATCACCGCCCGCGGCACAGGATCTAGATGCGATAAATCTTTTGTGATGAGCTCGAGTTCCTTTTGTTTCGTTCGCTCCTTGTGGATCGCTTTGTATTCCGCAAGCATCGCCTTTCTTTCTTCGTGCACCTTCATGAGGCCCTCCTGTCTTTGTTTTTAAATGTTGGTAATCTCGGCTAGCCTCCGCTCCAAGTTTTCAAGATGCGAGCTCGTGTCGGAACTCTTAGAGGATGTGGTTCTGGACGAAGATCCTCCACATCTAGCCGCCGCCTTGGCTTTATCTCTTCCTAACGACCGTGGCAAATCATCCGGTTCGTCAAAAATTAATTTCGGATCCAACTCGTTTAGATTAATTTGACAATGAACATCGGACATGGGCTGCGACGGCGATTGATCGGCCGAAGTAGACGTTGTCTTTGACCGTTTGGACGGTCGCGGTGGTGATGATGTCGGGACCGTATGCCACTTTGACGAGCTTATGCATTGTCTCCAAACATCCAATATGCTAAAATCTTTATTATAAAGGGCTTTGTATTGTTTTAAGCATGCCTCCAACACATCGGCATCGCCCATGCCGCTTTTTCTGTTGTTCTGCATGCGAGTGTGAACGGCTGTGAAGTCGGTTATTTGTGTGCGTAATGACTTCCATTTGTTGTAGCCGGAGTCATTCCCACGATACTCTCCTCGACCCATTAAAGCAAAGAACTTGGTGTGTATTTGTACCCAAAACTCCAGCGAATGTTTGCCGTTACCTTCGATACATATAAAAGTTTAACATTAGTAAACAAAAAAATATAACATAGAAAACATATAAATATTTTTATAACATACCTTGAATCAAGTCTTCGGAAGAGTCGATCCACGCTAAGGCTAACGCCATTACCTCGTCCGCTTCCCACATTTGTCGTTCGCCCTTTTCGGTTGTTCGAACGTCACCCGAGTTCTTTTTTTTATGACTTCTTTTTGGACGCGGGACTTGCATTTCGGGTATTTGGGTTTGTGGTACTTGCGAGGACGTATACGGCATTGGCGCCCGAAAGAACATATCGGGGGTAAACGGTGGCATGGGTGGAGGAATCGTCGGTCGTTGTTGGTTTGCATAGAACAGGTTGCTAAGGTCGACGTTATTGCCTACCACATACAACTCGGATCCCACGGGTTTTGATTCGGGTTCAGGTTTGGGTTCGGTGTTGAGCTTGAGCCCTTGTTCGGGTTCGAGTTAGGGTTCATGATTTGGTGTGAAGATGAATGTTGTAAAGATGGTTAAATTTGGTGTGAAGATGAATGTTGTGAAGATGGCTAAATTTGGTATGAATATGAAAGTTGTTTGAGTAAAATTGAGAAAAAAGTTTGAATTTATATAGAAATGTTAATTTTAATTTTTTTTAAACGGCTATATTACCGTTGGTGGTGGGCCCCCCACCTCACCCCCCTTCCGCGCCCATCTTTCCCTCCACCTTTCCCCCCTCCGCGCCCCACCTATCGGCGCCCCTCGGCGGTGTTTGGAGCCCACCGCGCCCGTCTCCCCCTCCCTTCTGCGCCCATAGCGCATAGTCTAACGGATAGTCTTAGGGGCAAACAAATTTAGTTACCTTTTGGACTGAGATTGTGTTAGCAACAAAAATGAAAGTTAAAAATGTTATTCTTCATGCTGGACGTATAGATTATTATCATATAGTGAGTCACGGTTTGGATTATAAGTCCTGTTAAAAGGTATATATTCTCATTTGTCTTAAGAAAAATGAGTTACATGTAGTTTGGATTATTATGTCTAATTTCTTTCGTTAATTATTAATTGAGCTTTTTAGCTCCTACTTTTTTCTAACTATAAATTTCTGATTTCATTTTCGATTAAGTTTCTTTCCCAACTATTAAGTTTTTAAAATAAAATAATGTTATTTGAGAAATTAATTGACTTTCTAAATAAGTATTTATTTATTCTAAGTATTTAAATGGACGTTGTTATTAAAGACACCAAGTTTGACCTGGAATATGCTTTCTTTATTCCCTATATCAATTTCTTGATGATAGGATACCACAATTATTATTATTAATTCAATTTTAATAAAATATGTGGAATGTAAGCTTGATATTCAACATTTTGTCACTTTCTAGGTCGACTAGCGGTCTTAATACACTTTCTTTCAATTTAGCTCCAAGTTTGATTCTTTCAAATTTAGCATCTATGCGTTTTCAAAGTTTGTTTAGGCTGTGTTATTATTGAAGTCGGGCTTCAAATTCATCTATTGATAATGTTAACTGGATGCTGACTGGGCTCTCGCTAAAACCACTGCTAAAGCCTGAGCCTGTTGTGGTTCAGGGTCAAGCGAACGTTGGCTTCCGCGATTTTTTTCCCAAAAATATAAAATAAAAGATATATTTAATAATAAAGGATAATAATAATATATAAATATTTTTTATTTACCCAACCATCTAAAACAAACTTGGGCCAAGTAATACACAAAACTTGATAAGTTGGGTCAAGAATTAGATAAGGAATTTTTTTTTTTTTTTAATCAAATCGAAGTTTTATATAATTTACTATAAAACGATTACAATAAAGTGGCAGACAAACGGGCAACAAGCTGCGCCGCAACCCCCTTTTGAACAGCAAAGCCAATCCTGCTAAAAACGAAGCTTTGGGACCTAGAAGCTGAAGAGGTTCCGTGTACGACGAGCTGAACCCTACTCAAAAATTTCACAGCCTCTGGAGCCAGAAAACCAAATGTATCAAAGGCAAATGGTAGAAAGACATGTTGATTATCTAAACAAGCTTTTTCGTGTTTAACAACTTTGCCCGATTCAGCCTTCAACGCAGCCTGACCCACAACAAACCCACGGTCCCTGAGCCCAACAAGAGGAGACACTCCTGTAAGGAATTATGTATAAAAATAAAGCCCATGTATAAAACAAATTAGGTCACACTTTGTCTTCTTCTTCATCGATGCCTGCTGCAGCAATCTCTCCCCACCCGGGTGGTTGCGCCGGTGTGCTGTAGTGTTCGTGGCCGACGTGGCTCGCGCCAGGCCGCTCGCGGCGGTGTTGGCGGGCCATAACAGACAGTCTTATGGAAATTGAAACTGGATCTTCATCGAAAAAAACATGTTTTCTACCACTACATCACATTAAAAATGACAAAATCATTTGATTTTGAGTTTGAAGTTCTAATAATTTTAATATTTGTTATCTTATAAATGGTCGGTGACTCGAGCTAGGAACTTAAACAACACAATCAATGATTACAATTCGTATCTACATTAGGGAGGTGATTATTGATGATGTTTTAATTCGGATCAAAACATGATCAAAATAGGCTAAAAGTTACATGAAATCAGAAACTTGGGGAGTAAGGAGTTTTTTTAGTCTGTTTTTAGTTTTTGTTGTTTTCTTTCATCATTAATTATTTTATTTGGTAAATGTTAGTTCAAATTAGGTTATATTTTCCAAGATAGGTTAGAATGGTTTGGTGATTAAGTTTGTTAGTATAAATATAAGGCTTTGCAATCAATATTTTGTATCGACTTTAATAATATTCAAAGTTTTTTTATTGTTTTTTGTACTTGACCGAGATATTTGGCTAGCAACGCTTTCACAAAATAATATTTAGGTATTTTCGTAGATGTGTATGAACGAACGCAGACACGTGCATTCCAACTATTGCAATTATAAACAGTAGCAACGTCTTTAACCATACAATATTTTGTATCGAGTTTAATAATAAGTTTTTTTTAATTGTTTTTTGTTCTTGACCGAGATTTTTGGCTAGCAACGCCTTCACAAAATAATATTTAGGTATTTTCGTAGACGTGTATGAACGAACACAAACACGTGCATTCTAACTATTGCAATTATAAAAAGTAGCAACGTCTTCAACCATAGAATTCAAATGATCAAAAGATGTATATGTTCACTTGTGATGTAGAACACACATTAAGAATTGTAGTAGGTGGGTAGAAGACACCATGCAAGCTTTTCAATTTGGGTTATTAATTAAAGTGGTGTTGGATGGAGACATGGAGTAAGTTAAATATCCATTTAATTAGTGTATTATGTTGAATATTAAAAAGTTCTTTATTTGATTAATCAAGATAGCGTTATATTGATATAGTTTAGAATATTACATATAGCGTTATATGTTTGATGGTATTATATTGACTATTCTAACTATTATTCTAAACATAACAACATTTTACCCAGATATTTCACACCTGCTCAGACGTTTACCTCACAGATCATCATGTCCTCTTACCTTCACGCGTATCACAAGCCCTTTTACTCTCTTCCACAGACAACATGCCATTTCTCTCTCCTCTTATATCATAGCATCATCGCTCTCCATGTATAAACAATCTATGACAACACCCAGTGATTTGTCGCTCTCCTGGACTAGTATGTATCATTCGTAGACGAAATTGCTAATCTTCCTAAACTCATATCATTGTCTACCATAAGATTCACACCTATATCTCAAAGAAAAAATACATTAATATATACATACATTTTAATACTGGTAAGACTAAAGGGCTTGAGTCATTACCCTTATTTCCTCTCATTCGTCACGTCTGCGCCACATCAGTCTTTCCTCCATCATTCTTTTTTTTAAAGACCAATAAAGATTATAGGTTATTCTCCTCATTTTCATTATTTAATATCATAAAGAATTGAAAAGAAAAAAAAAAGTAATTGGCTCATTTCTCCCTCTCCCTTTAATGATCCACGTGACGACGACCATTAAGATTAGTGAGTTACCAAATGGCCACGTAGAACCATTTGATCCTCTTCACTGAAGTATACCCTCTAACCTAAGACACTAAACTAAAAATTATTCGATAACCTTTGCCGATATCACCTATCTCTTTCATCCAAGTTTTAAATGTATTAATAAAGACACGAAAATCGTCTTTTGGTCTATCTTCTTTTGCATACTTTAACCTTAAAGCTTTCATTCAAATGATTAACCCCGTCTATTTTTTAACGTTAAACAAGGGGTAATTTCGCCTTTTCACATATCCATCAAACAAAGAAAACGGGTCATATTATGAGTGGCTAACAACGCTCACTCCACCACCAAAATGGTTTCTTCTTCTACTCTCCTTCTCCGGCCACCTCCTCCACCACCACACTCTTCCTCTTTCACCCTTCGCAATAATAATAATATTAATATTAATCGAACTCCCTTTAATTATAATTATAAACCCAACAACCAAATCCTCACTATAAAACCACCACCCGTATTATTATTATCGTTATCTTCAGTCGCCACAAAAGCCCTTACCGAATCATCCAAATCTCTCGACCCACCCGACCCGCAACTCCTTCTCCAAGAAGTCGCCGTACGTTATTATTTATTTATTTTTTTTTTGGGTATCCACTTTTCCAGAGATTCGTATCATATAGAAATGAGCATTTTGTAACGAGTATCGGTGGCACCGAATTTCTGAAAAAGTGGGTACGGAGTTATATAGGTACCGTACCGATATTACAAAATGCTTATATGATACGTACTTGACACCGGTACCAAAAGAAGGACTACTGGTACCGTACTGATAGATTCGGTACGGCATTCGGGACCCACTTTCCCATAAGTTCAGTATTGGATACCGGTACCGATAGATTTGGTGTAGCATTCGGTTCTCACTTTCCCATAAGTTCGGTATCGGTATTTAGTACCGGTTGAATTGAAAAAACGACACCGAATTTATGAAAAAGTGGGTACCGAATACCGTACCGAAACTATGTGTACTGTACCGATACTCGTTAATACACTGTATCGGTTATGATACCGCTTAGGGGCATAGGCAGCTTTTGGGGAACGGGTTTGGCCAACCTGTGCTAAAAGCTTTTTTAGTGTGTAATATATTCGTCTATTTCGACATCACACCCGTAGAAATTTCAACTTCGAACCGGTAGAAATGTTTACACCAAACCCTTAGAAACCTTGATAACGAACCTTAACCCACAGTTCAATTAAAAATAATTTGATTTTTCCTGTTTTTATTATGTGACTCGGCCTGAACTGGACTGGACAGAAAAACCCGAACGTTAGTAATAGACAATCGGTTGTCAGTTCCTCGAAAATTTCCGAACCCGTAGGAAAAAAATGTTGGCTACGCCACTGGTACCGGTACCAAAGATAGCGACACTGAATTTCTGAAAAAGTGGGTATCGAATACCGTAGGCTGGCAAAAGAGCTACATGTTTAATGCACGATTAAACCTGTTTAAATAAAGTACGCTATGCAATAGACTTAATATATAAAGTAGCTAAAATGATTTGTATTCATGTTTGATAATTGTGTTAATCGCGCCATTTCTGACCTGTTAAACATGGCAAGACCTATTTTGCCAGCCTTGGCGAAACTCTCGATACGGGTGCCGTAGTACGGTATTGGTACTTGTTACCATATGCTCATCTCTGTATGTTACTGGTACGGAAAATAGCAGGACCGAATTTCTAGAAAAGTGGGTACCAAATGCAGTATCAAATCTATCGGTACGGTACAGATATCAGGTACCAAATGTTCATCACTAGTACTTATGGTGGTTTTGCAGGATAGTTTCAAGCTTCCATCTGATTACTTTTCACAGCTCCCTCGTGATCTTCGTCTAGACGTAAGTGAGATTCTTGATTATTATGCTATATATGATTTGAATTTGTTTTGGAAATATAGGTTATTGTTCTTACTAGTTTGAGTTACAACTGTGTAGCTGAATGATGCTGCTTTTGATCTCTCAAACGGACCGGTGTTGGAGCAGGTTACTAGTTTCTTGTTTTTATATAGTTTTAAGAATTATCACAAGCTCATTAGCAATAATATTTGTTGATGAACAATGCAATAAACAGGAATAAGCAGTAAAAGCTATTAAGAAAACGGTGGTTCGGTTATGGTAGTTTTGATAACCAGTTTTTTGTAGTTAAGTTATCGTTGGATGCGTATAAATGACGAGATTAACCGCCTAATCGAGACTAAGACTATCCCTTATATTATTTAACTTTTACAAAATGATACACTATATGTCGGAAAAGTTTTGCAATGTTTTTTTTAATAAATTATAGAGAAAATGACTGTTTTAGTCCCTGTGGTTTTTAGACGGAGTCACTTTGCGTCCCTGATAAAAAATTTGAACTGTTTACATCCCCGTGTTTTAAAAGTTGAACCATATGCGTCCCTCTATCTAACATCCGTTAAGTTTAAGGTTAAAATCAGGGGTATGTATGTAATTTTGCACCCACTCATATTTACCCTAATAAACTTCAATATTACAACCAAAACAGCCTGCTGTTCCTTCTGTTATATCGCCGGCAAAGAATTCGCCGGTCACAATCACGCTCCGTCACAATTCGCCGCGCATGATATAACAGAAGGAACGGCAGGCTGTTTTGGTTGTAATATTGAAGTTTATTAGGGTAAATATGAGTGGGTGCAAAATTACATACATACCCCTGATTTTAACCTTAAAACTTAACGGATGTTAGATACAGGGACGCATATGGTTCAACTTTTAAAACACGGGGATGTAAACAGTTCAAATTTTTTATCACGGACGCAAAGTGACTCTGTCTAAAAACCACAGGGACTAAAACAGTCATTTTCTCTATAATTATAACAAAAGTTAATATTTATTTGACCAGGATATATTGGATTTATTGATTGAAAATAATACGAATCCATCCTTCTAAGTTTCCAATAACCGAACTGTTTACAACTGAAAATTTCGGCTATAAGTTTGATTTTAGTCCAATAATCGAACCGAACCATGCTCACTCCTAGCTTTTTGAGTTCCTTGACGTTACAAAAAGAATTGATACAGTTATGCATGAGTAATGCAATTTTTGGCCCCTTGATAAAATTTTTGACCATTAAGAACATCTTTTGACTACTGAAGAACCTATGATTTGTTTAAAGCGGATTTTAATGATCTGTTTACAAAATTAAAATAAGAAAATGAAATTGATGATCAACCTTACACTTGTGTGTTACTTCATATTCTAAGACCAAAAAATGAAATATTTTTAGAAGTCAAAATTGTGTAATATCATATGCAAAGAGTTGACTTCAAAAGTCAAAGTTGTATGAAACGAATAGTCACATGATTATGTGAACTCACTTTCTTGAAATTTCATCAGTGTGGACAAGAATTGGGAACGATATTGCTAAACATATCTCGGGCTTGGGAGTCAGCGGACACATCGACTTCAACAGCTTTGGTCAACAATCTCCCTTCGTTGGTCAACTCGTTGTCCAGCAACAAGAAATCAGGCAAGAGTAAAAGCAAAAGCTTTGCATATAAGTCCATTTGAACAAGGACTTCCCTCTAAGATGATTTATGTTTTATTTAATGCTAATTAGCACTCGGCAAACGTTTGACTTCTGCCGGAAGGAGGTTTCAGTCAATGGGTCAATACGGTCAAGGTGAACTACGAAGGGTAACCTGTTAAAACTTTAGCTATTTGCTCTTTACAAGTACATGTGGCAACTTTGACCCATTTTACTAATAAATGGGTTGATTTAGGCTGATTTTTTTCTTATTTAAAAGCAATAAGAGGAATCGGACATACGCGTTCAAAACCGTTCAAATATATCTTTAGTGCCGACTACTTCCTAATTTTTTTATTGAAATATTTAATTTGTTATTCTTAGTACATACGTTAGAAAACCGTTCAAAGTGTATGTTTATTGCATACCACCTCCTAAATTGTTTATTGAAAAATTTAATTTATTATTTTTGGTACATTACGCCCTGCTTGCGGTGCGCGCATATAATGTATATATGTGTGAACCCTCGGGTGGGCAAAAGTAAAATTGCACTAATTTTGACGTTATTTTACTAATATCGTGAAAATAACGTTAAAAGTGGCGGAAGGTTAATCAGGCATCATGTGGTGGCGTTGATAGCCGAAAGACAAGGGCACATGCGCCTATCAGCCGGTGTCCCGATGATTGAGTGCTATGTGCCTTATGTCCAAGGCTTGATGCAAAACTACTATCGAGCCGGGGGTCTCACCGGAAGCAGCCTCTCTATCCCTATGGGATAGAGTTAAGGCTGTCTACATCTTACCCTCCTCAGACCCTACCATAGCATTGCTATTGGTGGGATATACTGAGTACGATGATGATGATGATGATTTTTGGTACATATGGTTGAAAACCGTCCATGGTTTATGTTTAGTGCATGCTACCTCCTGTATTGCTAAATCACTTTGTTAAATTGATTAATTTTTTGTTGTCATCTTATAGTTTTATTAATCATATAACACACTAATTATGTAAAAGAAAATATTTAAAAGTCAAAAAGGTGTTAGTTGAAAGGGAAACAAGTCAAAAGAATCCCAAAGCTAATATTAGTGCAAACAACCCGTTAAATAACTTGTTATTTTTATGTGTAGATTTCCAAAGCTATGATTTCAACTGGGAAGCTTCTGTCTTCAACTCCTGTAACTGAAGAAGTCAATGAAGAGCCAAAAGGCGAAACTCGCATGTTCAAGGTATTAATTATATGATTTTGCAAACCAAATGGAAAACTAACAAGTTTGACCCATTTTCTTTTTAGATTAAAGTTTGAGTGACGGGTCAAAATGGGTAACTTTAGTACAAGTTGAAATGGGTCGGGTCACATTTAGTTAATGCAAGACAGGCCAGCCCGAGTTGGGTTTGACACCCCAGAAAATGTTGTCTCGAACTTTTAATATAAAAGCAGCAGTTACTGTGTCAAGTATACTTACAAAATTTATGTTTTTATACTAGTAATTTAACTTTTAGAATAAAATAGCGTTAGGAGGTTTTATGCACCAAACATGCACTTTGGTTATTTTTGGCTCATATCCTTTTTATTTTACATTTTCGAGTAACGGGCCAAATGGTAAATTTTTTGCACAAGTAAAAACAGTTCGTGTCTAATTGAGATGTGTCCCTACACATATTTTTTACTTTTCCGTTAAATAATTAGTGTGTCAAGTACACTTAAAAAATTATGTTATTTCAATAATAGTTCATTTTTTTGCATAAAATAGTTTACGATGTTTTACGCATTTGAAAGTATGTTGCGGGTGACCTTTGACCGATTAGAGATAAGTAAACGGGTCGAAATTATCAGCACTAATATTAAGAGTGGTGATTTTGAATTAACTATATTCTATTCTGCAGTTTGGTGAACTTCAAGTTGAGCTAACACGAGAGAAAGCTTACATCGGTGCAGTGATTGGCTTTGTTTATGGGTAATTACTACCATTTAATCAATATTTTACTACATACTTGTAACAAAAAACAGTTGTAGCTGTTAAAAAGATATTAAACTGTCAAAACTACTATAAAATTGTAGGATTATTTCATGGGAATTAAGTCAAGGCATTCAGAATATACCAGAGAGCACATTCCAGTATGCAAATGACAATGCTTCGTTGATCGCCCAGGTGCTTAAATCAAATGGTCAAATAAATAAGTTGACCTTAGAGATGTCAAAGTGTCAAACGGGTCAAACGGGTTGGTAAAACACTTTTTATCCAACATTATTATTTTTATAAATATTTTTATTTGTCAAATATGGTTATGAAAATTATCTTATTTTGGTATTAATCTAATATTTTTTAATAAAGTGGCTTAGAAGTTTTTTTTCGATAAAATTACACTTTTGACCCATGTGATCCATTTGACCCGTTAGAGATCAAGCATAACATGTATTAACCAACTTGTATGCATGTTGCAGTCTTTGCGTGGAACCTTACTTGTTCTCTTTTATGGATCAACGGTTTTGTCTGCTTTTGCTACTATTGGGCTGGTCTTACTTTCAAGAGAACTTAAATCTGGAAAGAAGTGAGATTGTTCCTGATAATCTTGTCATCTTTAACTGATATGTGTTTGTGTGCTTTTAATTTCGCTATTTTGTGTGCTAATATGCAAATATAATGTTTGAGCAGTGTATGTTTGTATATTATAGCGATAATGTGTTCCCTATCATTTTTATAATTGTTTACTTTTGTTTTATAGTTTTCCATTACTGTTCTATATATGCTTTGTTCATCATGTTCTTATTTAACAACTAAAAAAATCGTTTGAAGCTTAATTTTCCGTTTTATTGAAAAAAACCAATAAAAAGCTGACAGGTGTACGATTTTTATTATTTATGTGATAGAAACAGCTTTAACAACTTTAAGTAATTAAAATTAACATGTGGACATAAGATTTTAACAAACTAAAAAAAATCGTTTGAACCTTTCCTAGCTTAATTTTGCATTTTATTGATAAGAAACCAATAAAAAGCTAACAAGTGAACAATTAATGTGATAAACACAGTTTTAATAACTTTATGTAATTAAAATCGACATGCGGACATAAAATTTTAACAAACTAAAAAAAAAATCGTTTCGACCTTTCCTACCTTTATTTTATGTTTTAATGAAAAAAAACTATAAAAAGCTGACAAGTATACAATTTATGTGATAGACATGGTTTTCATAACTTTTAAGTAATTAAAATTGGCATGTGGACATAAGATTTGTTGTTAGAAGGGTTAAATTGTATAAATCTCATATTAGCATTTCAATTTTCCTACAACCAATTAAAGAAAATGTTCATGATTTAATGGGATGTGCATTTAATATAACTCCAAATATAATAGAGCAGGTAGCAGCTAGAAAACCCTTTATTTTAACTTATTTTTTTTATTATGTTTGGTGATGTGAAAAACTTAAAACCTTTCACAAACTTAGCAAATTGTTAAACATATAGAAGGCAAAATGACTAAAATACCCACACATAACACTGGCTAATTTGAGTAAAACTAATATACATCGAAATTATCTTCGTGAAAAAAGAATTATGGTAGCATGATTTACAGTTAACTCTCTTACTCTTAAGAATTTAGAACTACATAATCAATACCTTCAAGACAAAAACCCAAACTCGAGTTACTTATAGTCTTAAAGCGAACCGAGTTAAGGTCATATAGATTAGTTATTTGTATTTAAATTTACCTCTAGAATCCAAGCAACGCATTCTTTAAGTAACTCAAACTTTTGATGCACGGCTATATTCAACAATACTTCCATTTTGCCTCTAAATTCGGTAGCGCTTTCCTTGAGAGCAAACGTTCCAGCACACGCACAATGCTCCGCCAAATGTGCAGCTTTAATCTGCTTGCAATTTAGACAAACCAAGTCTTGAAGATGATAAGCCCTCTCTCGTTGGCGAACTATTTGAAGAAGATCGTATTCCATCTTCTCGCGGTCGTAAGGTTGACCACATTGCGGAATACTACATCTCCATTCTTGAGTTAGTAAAGCCTTGTCCTCACGCAAGTCTATGTCTCTACAGTCATTGCAGTAGCTGCCAAATGGTGAATTTAAATTAGATACGCTGACGGTGCACACAAACAATGGCAATACACATAGGGAAAACTTCCCCTAATAGTAACCAACTTTATTAGACGTTTCACCACATGCAATGTTTCTAATCTTTTAAATATGTTTAAACTTTTTTAAAATTAAGTGAGGCAAATAGGGGTGTAAAAAAGCCAAACCGACCCATGAGCTACTCTAAAGCAAGCTCATAAAAATATTAAACCCAGACGAGCTTAAACGAGTTTGAGGCCAAGCTCGAGCCTTAAAATAAGCTTGTTTAATAAACGAGCACAAGCCCAAGCTTCACTTATCAAGATCGAGTTGTTTTGCGAGCCTGAATAAGCCTATTATTATATATAAAACTATGATAAAAATAACAAAATAATATATACTACGTTATCATAAAAATAACTAAAACAGATATGAATTAATTAAAAATTAAATTAAATTGTTTCAGATTTCGTTTTTAAATTAGTTATACATATAAAAACAAAATCAGTCTTCATATAAAAAAATACACGTTTATTATATTACCTGCAAATCACATCTGGTAGAGTAAACGAAATCGAACACTTTTGAAACTGGGCCTCGGGAGCAAACTCTCTTACATGCACTAATGTTAACAGATTCCTCTTCATGATCTGCAGTTTGTTGCAAACATTAATGAAATAATAGCATTTGCAAATAAATAAACAATCAGGTGGCCAATATATAGAAAAAAATTGAACAAAGCATACCCGAATATCATCCTGCACATTCTGGTCGAGTGCAAGCACAGCACACACGTGTTTAATGAATTCAAGTGCATGAGATTTGCCGTTTTCTCTCTTGTAAAGAGCAGTAACTATTTTCATTAGTCTTTTTGTGAAGTGAGGTATAATCTGTAAAATAAATTAAAAAACATGAGTTTGTGATTTAAAAAGCCAAAATATACTTGAATTCCACCAATACTAAAATTATTATTTTAACTTTGACCTGCTTCTGAATGTGTTTAGTCATGCATGACTGGATACTTTCAGCAGCAGCCACAGTAATTGATGGAGTGCATGAGTCAGCATCTCTTACATTTGCTCTTTTATTGGCTTGATCTTGTGCAAATTCCCACGGGTGGTACAAAAACTCAGAGACTATTAAATTGAAGTGATCCTATGAAAAAAAGAGATCAATTGGTATGACGGTATCAACTGACAATCAGATAATGATACAATTTTTGCATGCTAATGATAAGAAATATGTCAATTACCTGAGTCTCGTTAGGCAGGTTTTCTGCAATATTCCATCCTGACGCTATCACCGCTTCTGAGTCACCGTCCGTTTGATCTGATTTAGGTTGAACTCCCCCATAGTTGTACTGTAGACAAAAGTAAAATGGTAATTTCTCATTCCACTCAAATAAAGGAAGCACCAAAAGTTGTAAAAGATGTAGTTTAGCTAACCTGATCCATAAACAGCAGTGAATGCCAGAATTGTGTGGCTCAAGCACAATCCACTTAAACAAGTTGCTAAAACACAAAAAAAATATATATAGATAAATATAAATAAACTTAATATTGCTTTAAAAGTTAAAAACAAAATTCAAAGTACCAACTTGTTTTTTAGAATTTCCAGTAAAGTATCACAGTAAGCTTGTGCAGCGGATAAGTCTGGCTTTCCGGTGTCGATTATCACTTTTGAATAATTGGCGGATATTATCGTGGCGCCCAATTTTCTAAATTCAGATAGCAGAAGCGCAAGCACCTTTTGCATGACTTTCTGAAGCATTCTAAGAAGAGCTGGATCATGAAGTTTTGACCGTGGACTGAAAAGTCAAAATAGAATTACACGTGGTTAGTAAAGTCAACAAGCTGTAGGCCTGGCAAACTAAACCCAAATTGACCCGTTGACTGATTTGAGATTACCCAAATGAACCCATACGCAATTTATGTTTTGCTAAAACAAACCCGTCCTTTGAGAAATGGGTCATTAATGCCACCTATAACAAACAAAAGCAAAAGCGGTGATAGTACCTGCAGAGCCATCTGTATAGATGTTGCAACAAATTCTCAGCAAATATATTGCCTGATAAACGTACATCAGCAAGACATCTTTGAAACAATGCTCGAAGGGCGCGAAACGCGAGTAAACATGGCATGGCCTCATCCAAATCCGGTAGCTCATGTGATCCAGAAGAAAAATCATGGTCTAAATCTAATAGCAGGGCATTAACAGCCAGACAGTGGATCTGCAGACATTAGAAAGCTATTGCTTACAAATCTTGAATTTATTTATGCAGATTAAAGTTTACACCAACAAATTGCAAACCTTTAGCTCAACGGTCACTTTTCGGTAAGCACCTTCACAAATAAGAACAGGTTGATTTACCTTTTTAAAAAAAAACAATTTAGATTATCAAAAGGTCAAAAATATTTGCCTGATGGTTTATGTAATTCTGGCACACACCTCATCAAAGTAGTAGCAAGTTTCTTCTTCATCATCTCCTCCGAGATCTGGAATACCATTATCTGATACCCAAAGCATCTGCAAAATGTTACAAAAAACTCTTAATTTTATAAACCGTTAAAAGGGTTCAAAGCACATAAAAAAGCTACTAATCATGAGAATGCATAGATGTGAACCATAGACAACCTGTTTCTGGTCACGTAATTCCCTTGCAAAGAAGATATCTGTGGTGTGTATACGCCAATCTACTTCAATATTGCCTAATGGAACCTGTTAAAATTGAATAATCATAAACTCATGAACAAAATAACTGAAATGCAAATTAGTTACACTCATGAATTAAAAATTACATGAGAATATCTGGAAAGAGAAATTTTTTCATTTAACCAATGCGACGATGTGGCACAGCGTCGGATCCCAATTTTTGCAGCAAAATTCTGCCAGCTAAGAGTCTGCATAGAGCAAAAGAGTATAATTAACTAGCCAGTATCGCACAAAAAGCCAGCTCATCTCTGAAAGCAGCTTGTACGAGTCAGTTACCGGATATTGACTATCGCGTGCATTTGAAGGAATGTTCACACATGGGAAATGGTCAAGAGCCTCTACAGCGGACTTCATTAAGTCTACATTCGGGCACTCAAGTATAGCAATCGCAGGCCCGTGAAGTTCAGATCTGTGAGCAGTTAAAAAGTTTAAAAGAACAGCACGGTTTGCATAATTCTCTTTTTGTATTATTTTTTAAAATCTCATGAAGGTACTTTTGGCCCATTTACTTAGAAATGGGTCAAATTGGATTGTGCTTAATCTCATGCTGGACAAAAGAAGTAAAAGGAGAGCCATTCAAACTGGCTGAAAGTATCTACGAGTCTATTTTTCAAGTATAAAACCTCCAACATTGTTTTGAAAAAATTGAATTATTATTGCAATAACTTTGTTTTTGTACCAAAACCTGTTTTCGCCTGTTACCCAGCCCGCCTATCTTGCCACCTCTAGTGAAAATATATAAAAGATGTAATACCTGAATTCAGTAACTTCTCTTTGTAAGATTTTTTGAGCATCCTTAGGGTTTACAACATAGTTCACCTGAATATTTCCACACAATAAAACTTATTTAGAAAAAAAAGCAAGCATTTGACTCAGCAAGGTGAAAGCAAGACCTTAAAAGTGAAAGCATCTCTATGCATAGGAGGTTCAACTGATAAAGCTTGGCAAGCTTCACGGAAGAGTTTCTCTAATATATGTGGTGTCAACTCTTTATGCTGAACAGGACTGAGCATTACACATGAATGGTCGACCATGAAGGAAAATATAAAAGATATATACCCTGCGGTTCGGATATGCTGAAAAGAAAAGGAGAAATTTACAAAATAATTTTTCTTTTTGTTATATATGTCAATTGACAAACAAACAAGGCAATAAAAAATAGGCAACTTACCCATGATACAAGTAAAAGAACGAAATTGATGACTCAAGGTAAGAGCATTCCGTAGTGGTTTTCATTTGCAGTTCAGTTAAACTATATCCGTCTTCTTTTGCATTCTGTTTCTTAGCTGATTTATTCACTTTACAAACGCATCCAGTTTGAAGAATGAAGTTGAAATCAAGCTCTACTTTTGTTTCGTATATCCCCTGAAATGTAATTGGACAAGCAGCATATCACAAGCAAGTTTGGTAAGAGTTTCTAAACTACTTTTATTTAATTTATACGGACCTCCACTTCAGGATCTGCAAGGTGAGCAGCAAGTTTCCTGCTTTCTTTTCTAAACCGATCTTCATCAGTTATGACCTACAAATGGTACCGATCATTAAGCTTCGTAAGTTACTAAATTAATCACATTTTCTTTTTTAATTACAAAACAATATACCTCAATCAAGTTATGGCGATGGTGGCCGTGAGGAAGACTCTTGTTCACAAGTTTTCCAGGAAACTCTTCAGTCACCGGAGCTTTAGAATTTAGGTAAAATACTCTGGGAACATTAATAGGAATCTTATGCATGGTTCCACTACAAACAACCCACGCCAAAAATTGACCATTTTGTGAACTTGGAACAAGTTGAATTATCTGGTAAAAAAACAAGGCTTAAGGTGCATAATGGGTAAAACAGAAGATGCAAATAGCAAAAAAAAAATAAAAAAAAATTCAAAAAAGTTGACTACCTGCCAGTGACTGTTTATAAGGGCTTGTTCCTGCCTTTTAAATAACGAACCAACCCCGGATCCAGCTTGTCTCCTATTTGCCACACCACTAGGAATACCAGTAGCTCCATTTCTTTGATTAGATTCATCACAAGTGTCCAACCTGCCAATGGATCAATGTGGGTTGTCATTTATCTCTATTGGTTAAATGAGATACATAAAACGAGGTGATGAAATTCACCCATCGTGTCCAACCTCCACAATTGCTTCTATTCAAAGATTTAGATTATGACTGTAATATAATTCCTCTTTTATTGTAATTAATGAGTGGTTAATTTAAACTCACTCTATAAAATAGACCAAAAAAAATGTGTCAATCAACCCCCCAACCCGACTCGACCTGTTTCTTCCCATTTAGACCCATTACCGATCTGCATATGCTAATAAGGTACCTCTGTCTCTTTCTTCTTTCACGAGCTTGTTTCCACTTTCGTTTTTTTGAATTAAGCCATCCTTGATAATCCAGATTTTTGTCTATATCTTCAATATCAACATCAATAGGTTGTGGTGATGATGCTGGTAGATTCCCACTTTGACCATTATCAGCTTTTTTCTTAAAAAAAGCTTCTTGACCGCTCGTCTTATTGTTAGTGTCATAAGAACGAACAATAGGTCTAGGTCCAACACCAGAAGACTTTCCATTGTTCACAAAATCCTCCAAATCGACAACATTCTGTTCATTCGGTTCATGATTTTCTCCATTTGCATCACTTTTCGGGTCATCTTTATTTACCTTGTTCACTGCACTAAAAATGTCAACCAGTTTTCTTTGCCTCAATCTGTCCTCCTTTTCACGAACCTTCTTGTACAACCAATCAGGATGAGCTACTCTTGGAACAGGATTTGAAACCTAAATAAGAAAAAAAAAATGTTAGGAAAAAACAAAACAGTTACATGCCAAAGAGATGCAATACTACATCAAATGTTTATAGAGAACACTCTTACCTTCTGCATTGCTGCAGGAATAGTAATAATTTTCTGTATAGCAGAGCTAAGCCACTGTTTGTAATATGACCAGTCAATAATGGAACGAATACCAAAATCTGATGAGATTTTGCACCACTTTTTCAAATGGAACTTCATACGTTCTGTGCAAATGAGACATGCAAGATTAGCATACGTTTTAGTTTAAAAAAATCAAGTGTAACGGTCTACAGTTTACCTGCATCAATTTCAAATATAGCAACAGGAACAGCACGTTCGCTCACCGGTTTACCCTGTTCTCATTAAGATTTGCATTTTAACAGTAGTAAGCTTTTACAACAAATAATATAGAAAGAAACATGAAACAGTTGGTAAAATTTTAAAGAGTCAAAATGAAGTACAAATGAAAGAAACAAAATCAAGCAAGGATGCAGACTCTGTTAACTGTATAATGACAAAGCGTGCAATTATTTAATTTATACTATCTCATCTTTAAACCTTTTGCTATTAGCAAAATGAGATGCTTACCCGTGGTTCACATGCAACAACATATTGGCAGCGTAGGCCTTTATCTTTGACCATAGCATCACCAAGAAAATCAGCAAGACGTCTTGCTGTGGTTACTGCACATGATTTCTGTTCACCATAATCTGCTAAAGACTTGCTCATAGTACTCGATTCCGAAATGTAATCAAGCAATTCACTGTCTGCAACATCCTTTCCTTGATTCTGAAAATATATACTAATCAGTGCTAAACATACATACATACATATATCCACGCAAGCACACAAACACGTTTGTATAACAAAAACATAGAAGAAATCTGAGTTACATACATCAAGAAGATCAAGCCAGCGGTTTGCAACAGAAGCGACTACAGAATAGCATTCCTCTAAAGTAGACCCGTGAAGAAATTTTTCAAAATGCTCAGCCTGGAAAAAATAGGTATATCAAAAGTTATGTGAAAATGTGTCGAAACATAAAAAAAATAATTAAGAGTCAAAACAAGTTTATCAGATAACAGTATTACTTGGAAAACTTTAATGAGCTTTAGTTCACCCCTCCTCTTTATCTCAAAACCTTTAAGCTCCGCAAGGGTACCGTCTTCATTAAACACAGCATACCGCTTCTTTAATAATTTTCCTTTTTCTTTGGAAGCAGGAAGAATCATAGCCTACACTCATAAACAGTACAAAAAAGTCAAAATGTAATATCATGACTAATCCAACTAGCTGACAAAAAAAGGTGTCATTTTTTGTAGAGGTAGCAAAAAGGTGAGCATTTTGAACAGGTTGGACTGCTCTCAATTACAATTTGTCCAAAAAATTAACCTTTTTAAGGGATGTGATCCTCATACACCACCCCCATGCTGACTGTGCAGGCCTATACGCCTCGTATAGGCCTTTATGGGCCGTATAGGCCACGCATGACTGACGAAGGGGACAAAAAACAGCTTTTCAGCCTATACGGCCCGTACAGCCCTATACGAGCCGTATAGGTCTTCAATCGTTTGTGTAGGGCCTGAACACAACTCAGGTCCCATACGGCCCGTATAGCCCTACACGAGCCGTATAGGCGAAAAGTGGCATGTGAGGATCCATGGTGGTGTAGGAAGGTCCTATGCCTTTTTTAAACAGGTATTGTCATGTGCTTATGAAATATCAGCTATTTCAATAATAGTCTAATTCTATAATAAACTGTTTTAAAAGATTATATATAATAGATATCCATTTTGAATGACTTTCAACCTTTTGACAGGTTTCCTACTTTGCTAAAAAAAGACTATTTTACTTGTTTGACCTAATAGAAACAAATTACAAATATATGCCACCTCTACTTTCAAGATTTCACATATTTACCTTGTATGGTCCATCCACTTCAAATTCAATTGAGCATTCACTGTGTTTTGTGTATGTTCTGTTGATAGGATCTCGTGGAGAGTCTGATGAAAACAAAAAAATGAGAATCATACACAACATAAAAAATATAGTATCCAACAAACCTGATATTGATTACTTGTGTTGTTTACCGCCACATCAGGATTGAGCATAACACATGGATATGAGATTGTCAGCTTCTTCTTTGAGTCTCTAATGATATTATTCAATAGGTTAAAATTTTCATCAGAAAATCACAATAATGGTATATGAAAAAAAAAACTCTTACCTAAAAGTAAAATTTTCAGGGAATGACCCTGGCAAAGCACACCATATACCATCTGTATCTAATTCCAAAGGTCTTCCAATCTTTTCTACAAGTGAACGTGCATTCTGAATTATTTTTGCTCCCGTATATGTAACAACGCCTGCCATTTCCATTGAATACCATCGTGCACCTCTGCAACAAAATCATCTTGTTTAAAAATTTGAGAGAAAAAGTTAGATAGAAACAAAAGATGAGATTTAGTGAAAAGAACATACTTGCGCATGACATATCCATAGAAAGAATTCAGAATACATTTGTGAGCTAGTTGTAGTGAATCGTATAGAACCACCATATCCTACAATATTTTAGTAATTAACTAATTAATACCACGACTAGATACTGAAAAATTGGAATTAACAAAAACAGATGCGATAAAGATAGAGTTACTTGTGCTTCTTGAATCTTTATAGGATTTCCACTAGCTTTTGCTTCTGACAACTTCTCTTTCCATACTTTATTGAGCCCTTTGTACTCATATCGCCTATCGCGGAAGCTTTGAACAACAAAATAACATGCTATGATCTCATAATAAATAGACATGTATAAATAGAAACAAAAAAACATATTATAATACAATAATCTTGTGTCTAAAGCAAAAGAAATCAATCGAATGCTTACCTTCTAACAGTATCAACATAAAACGGATTTTCACGCATGCATATCCCTGCTTTTCGATTTTCACGGGTGGGCTTTTCAAGCACTCGCTTATATGCCTATGGTAGGAGCAGAAAATAAGCAGGTCAACTCGTAAAGCATTGCTCTATGTACAACCAATGAACCAAATAAGCTTGATGTACTACGTTATATGTACAACCAAAAGCTGCATCTCTTTCAACTCTTTACTGTTTACATATCAAACTATTCAAAATATCTTCATCCTAATTTGGCCAACTTTGACCCACATGGTCAAAGAGTTGGGTAATAGGTAAAACAGGTTTGAGAAAAAATATTATTTTAATGCATGTCAAAGTCGGGTAGACCTGCAACACTTTTCGTCTAGAACTTTTACATTTTGCCTGATAACAATTTGTATGTCAAATATGATTATAAAAACATATTTTTGTTACAAAATTATCAAATAGTTTATAGAAGATTTTATGCATAAAAAATCATCTTGAGACTTTCGATCTATTACCCTTTTAGCCCACTTTTTTTATATTTTACAAGTTTAAGTTTTGAGCCATTACAGATTAAACACAATCATAACCAACACATTTATAAGTAAATGAGTCAAAATTAAAGTTAGGCATCACACTAAAAACGATAAGTTTCGAGATACCTTTTGACAGTATTTCTTTAGACGATCCTTCAGCTTCAACTGTTGGTCCGCTTTAGGCAGATCAAGAAATGGTTTTGATTGGGGTCCGTCCACAAACTCAGATTCAATTTGCCTCTTGATATGATAGTAATCACTGATGCAATTTTAAAATTAGTAAATTCCCATTAGAGTCAAGTAGCATGTAAGGGTAGAGTAAATTAAGGTACCTTCTCGTTGCTGTGTATGTTTCTCCACGCCATTCCCATTCAAGACTTCTAAGACAGGTTTTATCAGAATGGTTGAAAACACATGCAGTGCAAACCTCATCTGTAACTATTGATGGCGGCTGACATTACACAAAAGTACAGTTTTTCAGTGAAAATTTATATCGTAACATGTGATTTAACTTCTATATAATGATCCATGTGCAAACCTGAAGTCTGTTTGTCAAAATAATGTTCGGATACATTGCAGCAACATCTAGATGATAAATAAGGGGGCATTCTTCTCGCGTAGGTTCATCTTGTAATGCAATAAGCTGCACAAGATACAAATTGTTCATAATTTTCAAAATGATTACAAGGGTAAGAATTTCATAGAGACTTCAGTTGACCAATATACTACAAGATTTGCAATTAACTACTGAAACTCAATGTTCCATGAAACTTTATGTTATTTCCCAGCCTTGTCACAACCAGTAAATAAAGAGGAAAGAAAGCAGGTTCTGATAATACCTTGTCCATAATAGCGTTTTTCACGTCATCATAGTTTGAAACTTCTTTAACATCCATCTTACCCTCCACTTCAATAGCATAACAAAGGTCGCGATCAAGATTATCAATAAGTTCCTGGAAAGAGAGATAAATCAAACTTCTTGCACAACCTTAAATATCTTACTAAAAAGACTATAACTTCAACTTGTTTATATTCGATGGATACAATAATAAGAATAATAGTAACTGCCATAATCTAGTCACATAGCTTCATAAGTTCCAAATGATGCTAGTATTTGAGAGCATCAATAAGATGAAGAAAAGACAGTGCAACAATGAAGCAAGAAGACTGTTGTAACTGAACCATAAATGGAAATAGAAATCCAAACAAGCATGTGTCCCAAAAAAAGATATTGATTTAGAATTACCGTGAAAGCAGATGGAACAAGTTTAAAACTAGTCGGAAGGTCAGATCTGAAAACACCAGTTTCCAAACACTCCACATGGCCACCAATGTATGTCTCACTCTCAAGAAGATGATTATTATGGAACTTTTCTGATTCAGCTTGGTGCTTATTAGGACATATAGCATTTCCCGCGTATGCCTACAAGTATATTAAAGGCAAAACATTAAGTTATAAGTTATAAAACAAGTGTATTAAAAAAGTGAAAAACCAAACCACACACCTGGACCATGAGAAGCATTTCACAGAGGGTCCCACTTCCTTTACGCAACACTTCATCAGGAGTCATTGGTATTATAGTTGCAAGGGAGAATATAAAGGGATGAACATAAGTCATATACAAGTAGTATGTTGACACAGCATCGGATACTGAATAGGATGCCATCATCTGTAATAGCAGAGTTTTCCAAATATAAACATATAAGAATCGTTCTAAGTAACTTTAAAATTCTTCACAAAAATCAGGAATCATACTGATGATAACAAGATCATTTCTACATATCGTGTACCTGAGGCTTTTCCTTTGCGAAACGAACCATATCTTCAGGTTTTACCTCCAGTGGGTCATAACCTAGTTTGGCTTTTGTGACAGCCTGAAATCATAATAAAGAAGGGTTTATTAGCGCCTAACAACATATCTCCTAACAAGTCTTGTGCTATCCTGATAAATAATAACTGGTTATTTGACATAGAAATACTTAACTTTTCGTTAACAATGACTATTGATATTTTCGTATTATGTTACTTCTTTTTATTTTTAAGGTTTTCCAGTGTTTTTAATTAGGTGTTCGTGAACTCTTATTGCTTGAATAAAATCGTAAGTAAAATTGTAACTAACTTGTGTATTGAATTCAAATGTATGTATATGAAGAGAAAACATGTGATATTAAAAGAAAAGAGTAAATCTGAATAAAAACCTTCAAACCATGGCTCCCTTGAGGTAGATAACTATCACGTTTGACCCATGCAAAGCAATCCAGATGGCATGCAAATTTAGCACGACATTCACCTTGAACATTGTCACACTGAAATCCAAGATCCTGTAGGCAGAGACGATAAGTAATTGCTATTGATAGTAAGTACATAAAACACCATCTTCAATTATAATAGCAAAAGTGTGCAGCATACTTCATTCATTCTCAACCCATGATGAGCTGCCCCTGTTTTCCATAAACGGCCAATCAAAAAAGTCTCCGTTATATGTTACATAAATGCCAGGCTTCACCTCTCTCATATGAGAGAACCACAACTTGATCAGTTATTTCTGCATAAAATCGGAAAAATTAAATCGTAAGTCTAGAGCATGGAACTTAAATGTGTAAAATATTGAAAATCACACCTCGTTTTTCACATTTGTCACTTTAAAGTGTCCTTCAAACTCAGGTTTTGGAGTATATTCCAGATCCTCTATATCTTCAGCAACACACTGAAAGCAATTGCAAAATAACAAAATCAAATAATGAACTTAAAAATGTGATACAAAATAAAAGGCAATGGTGTAGTCACCTCTCTATTAATAATCAGATATCCTCGACCATCAACCATGTATGAGATCATCATAACTAAATCATATTCGGGATCCGGAAACTTCAAAGGAAGCTTTGTGGTCTCTATATCAAATGCCCAAACATGAACTTCAGCACGCTCCAGAAGATCATGCCTCCTTTCTAAAGTAACTCCATCACTTGACACATTTACATCATACCACAGCCCGGATCTTATATCTGACAGGTATAATTTCAGAGTGAAAGAAAGTGAGACATACAATATTCATAAGTAATTATAGAATGAAAACATGTGCGTATGCGTGTATGCATATATGTATCTATGTATGTATCTCACCATTGTCAATGGCAAAACGGACATGGTAAGGCACATCATACTCCCTTAGATCAGTAATGCAATCTATACAATCTTTTGAAATCGCGCTTTGCTGTAAACCCAATAGCCAAAATCATATCATTACTGGAGCGATTATTTATTATTTAATCAGAAAAACTAGAGATATTGTAAAAGATACAGCAAACCTTTTTCCTGCTGCATAAATGGACTCGTATGCCTCTGCAGCATTAGATTTTTCTTTATTTCTTTCAACCGCATGCATCAGTTCATTCTTTACTTGCATCAGTTGTGGTAGCGTGTCAAACGATATCTTTAAGTAGGTCTTTTGTAGTCCAGAAAGATGCTTTTTCTGTCGTTATAATCAAATAAGTTAAGTTTCCGGCCAGTTTGACAATTTGATATTATAAAAAGTATGAATCATAACATGCTGACTTACTAGATCAAGGTCTTCTTTTTCCACTATTTGAATGTCTGCAATTTGCCCTTGGTATCGTCTTCTTAAATATGCATCAACATCCATTTCCAGATTGTCCTAAAAGTTTTAACAATTCAATACAGTTATAGAAGATGGCAATTAAACTATAAACACACACAAAAAAAAGAAAAACAGTAAGATCCAGTCTCCATATGAACATACCTTTGTAGCAGCATAAAAGTAAGGTCTGAACTTGTACTTGACTTTAAATGTCGAACCATCCTATAATCAAATCCATTACAGTTATAACACACTAGTGTACAATATCAATTCTGAATTTCTAGCCAAAAAAACCACCTGACAGACGAAATACAAATCAACACAGCTATACACGTTCTGCGTGTCCTGATCCTTCAATGACGACTATATAAAAAAGAAATCAAATCAACGAGTTATAACGAAACTTCAAATGAAATTAGCTTTTAGAGCAATAGAACTATACACACTTACAACTACATATAATCAAAATCAAGTCGATAAGTTCTACCAAAACATCAAATTGAGATTAGGTTTTAGAGCAATATCACTGTACACACTTACAACTGCATATAATCAAAATCAAGTCGATAAGTTCTACCAAAACATCAAATTGAGATTAGGTTTTAGAGAAACATAATTGTACACACTTAGAAGTTACAACTACATAAAATCGAAATCAATTGAAAAGGTTCTAACAAAACATCAAACGAAACTAGGTTTTCGAGCAATTGAACTTTACACACTTACGACTACGTAAAATCTAATGAATTAGAGCAGTAAAACTCTACACGCTTACCACCACATATAACCGAAAACAAGTCAACGAAATGTCAAACATCAAATGAAAATAGGTCCAATGAAATTATTCAGTTTTCGGTACACACTTTCAACTACATAAGATCAAAATCAAAAGTAAATAAGTTCTTCTAACGAAACATCATTTGAAATTAGGTTTTAGAGCAGCTTCTATCAAATCTCCAATTGAAATAAAGCTTTAGAGCAATATAACTGTACACACTTACAACTACATCATAAAATTAAAATCAAAATTAAAATCAAGTCAATAAGTTGTAACGAGACATCATTTGAAATTAGGTTTTAGAGCAGTAGAACTGTAACAACTACATAATATTAAAATCAAAATCAACGTCAACTGCAAGCACTTACAGAGGTGAATGATAGTAGCCATCCGAGACGCTTATCGCCTTCGGTAAACACATCGAAGCCGAACTTCGACTCGAGCTTTTCGTCAACTGAGAGAATGAGCTTCTGCTTCTTTGAGATCTTCGTGTCTCCGCGATCGCCTCTTCTTCTTCGATTATCATCCTTCATTGTTGATTGTGGATCTGTAATTGAATTGAATTGAGATCTGGATTGATTAGAGGTTGAAGTAGGATTAATTAGGAGATTGGAGTGTGAATGTTTTCCCGCTCTTTTTTATAGTAATGTGATGATATAAATATAAATATTGGGTGACATTTATATATTACGGGACAATATATGAGTTATTGACTTACCAGGGTGCAAACGAGCTCGACACACAAAGTTCGAGCTTGATTCGTTTCGAGCATTAATTTTAATGTTCGGCTCGTGAGTAGTTTTTTAAAGCTCGAGATCGGCTTGTTTACTATTTATTAATTGTTTTAAATATATTTGTAACTGTTTTTATATAGCTTTTTTCAATTATAATTTTATATAACTTAATATGTATTTTTTAGTTATTATTTTTTATATGTTTGTAACATGGAAAGGATTAAAAATAGGTGAGGATATTTAAATCAAATTTACGTAGTTTTGATTGGTTTTGCGTATAAGGTTACATAGATGACAGCACCGTATTCACTTTCCCCTTCCGATAAACAGACTTAAATAGGGAAAATTGGAGACTTGCTAAACACAAAGAATCGTAGAACATGTTAGTCTTATTGCCCCTTTTTATAATTGTTTTCCATTTCAATAAAAAAAAGATGGTTTTTAAATATTTGTTTAATTCAAAGGTTTTTATAAAGATTCAATAAGCACAGGCTACACAAACTATGAAGAAGCTCATCATAAAAGAATAATAACTAAATAATTAGCATAAGCTTACAAGTTATTTCAATAAATAATATTATATACAAAAAATAAAATCAAACAATAAAATAGTGTAAGGCCCCGAACCCGGTGACCCTACTTTAGCGTCGGATTTACTCATAAACACAGTTCTTCAAATCAGAGTTTATTAAAACTTTTCGCGGAATATAAAACATCAATCATTTGTTACAAAACATTAAATCTTTTCTTTGATACCATAACACAAAACTTTATATTTAAAACATCTTTACTTCTTTCTTCAGATGCCAGCCGTTCAATCCATGCCGTGTGTCATCCTCATGCTAACTCTATAATCAGCTCGCCTGCGTGCATACTAAAAGTCAGCTACGCTGAGTGAGTTCTAGTTAATCGAACGCCATACAATACATACACATACACACATATCCGTAGATACATATCCATACTTCACTAGTTACCCTTCTGTTCTACATACATACTTGCTACCATACATACATACATATCTACAACCACTAACCTCAGTCTACCGAGAGTACGTTCATAGTTCACCGTCTATACCTGTACTCAAGGTCGTGAACACGTACAAGGTTCGCAGTCCTTACCTATGTTCACCATTTATGGTACGTACAAGGATCGCGGTCCTTCCCTATACCATAGTACATCCACAACACGTACAAGGTTCGCAGTCCTTCCCTATGTTGCAACCTAATTCATAGCATGTACGAGGTTCGCAGTCCTCCCCTATGCTACAAAATCAGCACGTATAAGGTTCACAGTCCTTTCCTATGCTGAAATACATCCACAACACGTACAAGGTTCGCAGTCCTTCCCTATGTTGCAACCTAATTCATAGCACGTACGAGGTTCGCAGTCCTCCCCTATGCTACAAAATCAACACGTATAAGGTTCACAGTCCTTTCCTATGCTGAAATACATCCACAACACGTACAAGGTTCGCAGTCCTTCCCTATGTTGCAACCTAATTCATAGCACGTACGAGGTTCGCAGTCCTCCCCTATGCTACAAATACAGCACGTATAGGGTTCACAGTCCTTTCCTATGCTGACGCCTATCTACATTACGTATAAGGTTCGCAGTCCTTATCTACGTTTACATATATCATCTACTTCACGTATAAGGCTCGCAGTCCTTAACTACGCCATCACCAGCCGAGTCTATGTCCGACAGAAGCTAGAGGGATTTGCCATCCTAACCTACTATGTCGAACGTAGAACTCACATGCCATTCGTGTACCTATATACACATACTTACATTATAACATAAGAACACTCTAGGCATTCTTTACCTCATTCATTTAACAACCATACCCCTTGTCGTTACGTGCAATATCCGAAGATCGTTCACGCCCCGACAAGTATTCATTTGAAATATTCATACATCTTCGATATATAATATTCGTACCTTTATTTTTAACCTGACAGTACGCGCAATATCCGAAGATCGTTCGCGTACCGACAAACAATCATTCATAACTATCACACATATCACATATGACATACACTTATCACTTAGGATAAATGTATTAACAACACATCGAGTATGCACACAGCCCCGAAAACATAACAAGGAATGGGGCTAGAAACTCACCTGAACACGGTTACGTTCACCGTTAATCGTAATCCCTTTCTTCAGCTGTGCACGGCTGACTGTATAACAAGTACACGTATCAAACAACTATCACTACTCATATCATCTTTCCAGTCTTAACTACTACCCACAACGAACGGGGGTCCGGGGGTAGCGCCCCTGGCAGCGGGGTCTAGGGGCGGCAGCCCCTAGCAGGGTCCAAGGGGCAGAGCCCCTGGCTGGGGTCGAGCTGTCAGGTCTGCTTGGAAAAATTTTATTTACATTAACTGTCTTAACACATTTTCCATTAGGTTTTTAATTTATTTTCTAAGCGAACTTAACTTTAGGCGAAGTTAAACCTTAAGCGAACTTAGCTTTAGGCGAAGTTAAACCTTAGGCGAACTTAGCTTTAGGCGAAGTTAAACCATAGGCGAACTTAGCTTTAGGCGAAGTTAAACCTTAGGCGAACTTAGCTTTAGGCGAAGTTAAACCTTAGGCGAACTTAGCTTTAGGCGAAGTTCATCAGGCGAACTTAGCTTGCAGGCGAAGTTGTCGTCTGCAGGTTCTGTTCGCTCTTAAATCCTTCGTTCCTTAACCAAATAACTCGATTTAGGTACCCATGGAATCGTCTGACCAGCGCCTACAAACCCCAACTATCAAATCGACCTAACATCGATGTTTAGAGGGTGCGATTTAGGCATATAGGTTACGGGTCATTTTTATCAATCGATTAACCCATCAAATCATAACCATTTTCAGTAAGTTTAGCTTTGTTGGATTCGTTTTTACCATACAAACTCAGATCTACCATTTCTCAAATCAAACCGAACCTATACGAACGATTTCTAACCATAAACGTACCTTGAACGAGTCGAACTTACGAACACGAGCTGGTCTTGTTGCTTTGGTTCGTCACGACGATCTAGCACCAACTAACGTTTACTCTCTCTCGGATCCTGCTCGTTTATGGTGTGTGTGTGTTTTGAATGTGTAGAGATTAGAATGGAAAGAGATGAGGTTTAAGATTTTATGGTGGTTTAGGGGATATTTATATCCTTTAAAGCCCATGGACCTAAGGCTCATTCTCATTTAACCCATCTCAAATAATCTAACACTAGTCCGACTCATACCAACTCCTACTCTATTATTTATTTCACGAACCCGAGTCAACTTTCCCTCTATTATTAAGTAATATAATTAATATCATTTTGGAAATTTCGGGATGTTACAAATAGTTATCATAACAAAAAAAAAAGATGTAGTTTGAATACTGGCTCAATATCAAAAGACGGACCCTTAAAAAAACCAACCAATCAAGCTCTTATATATGTGCTTAACATACCATATTTTCTTTTTGGGTTATGGAGAAAGCTATAGGGTGCCCTAAACAATGCATTGGATCCAACCCGTCAACGACTCGGACTCTCATAAATTAGACAAGCCGGGTCTGAACTTAGACAAGTTTAAGATGGGCTTCGTTAGGCCCCTAGTGAACTAGTTGATTCGAGTTATCCGCGCCTATACAATCATTTCAAAGATTTAATGTTAAAGATTGGACACGACTTATTACTTTGATTCAAGACAATCTAGTCTAGTTACAAACAGCGTAGGAAAACAAACTTATTGACATGAAAAAAAAAACACTTGCATCGTAGCCACGCATATGGCGTAAAATATAGTAATCAAACAACTTTAGAATCCATAACCATGAGGGTGCTAAGATTCATCGGGTGCATATACTTTGTACCATTGAATATCTCTCGTGCAATAAGTCGGTTTGCCCTCTGTGACGGGTGATACGCATCCCAAAACACGTACTCGTCTCTATTTGTACATATGCTTGAAAATGGTGTGCAAAGTCCTAGCCCGTTATACGGTCCTTGTCCACAACAAGCTTCTTGTGATGTCTTAAACCCTACATGTCAGACACATGAACCCAAATACGACATGAGTGTTTGTGGGTTGACACTAACACGACCATTAACATGAAAGTTTCTTATTCGTTTTTGCATATTAATACTCTAATATTTCAAATTTACTAGAAAAATACATATTTATATACTGCAAAATATAAATTTATATAAAAGAATTGTATAGAACAATTGTGTTTAAACTATAAGCCATGATTCTCATTTCTCTTTTAACTTTAAAATTTTGACATAATGATTAAGTTATTACATAAACATATTTTTAAAAATTTGTTCAAAAAATAAATGTTACTGCACTACGTGTGTTCATGGGTTCCATCTTAAACTGACATGAACATGTACTTGTTTAAACTAAACCTAAACCCGTGAATTGAATGGTTTGTGTGTAGCCATAAGTTCGAATCCCAGTATTAAGTACTGGTGAAAGTATATGTATAAAAGTAGGGATTACCGAAAGCTTTTGGATTGGAGATGAAATTCAAGTTCACGAGATTTGTTTCAACGGTTATGAAGACATTGGCTCCAATCTTTTTGTTGAGTGAACTAACCATCTTGATGAGTTGCGGGTTAAACAAATTCGCGGCTTCTTGGAGATCAGCGGCACATTCACCTTGCCTACTATGTTGTGCTAGGCTTGCGGGTACGCAACCTAGTGGCCCCGTTCCTGACACCAATACTTTACGAGCTCCAATGTTATAAAGCCTCTACACAATTCATTTTTATAAACAACTAACGCGTTAATTACTGTTAAATGTATAAATAACTTGTACATAGACGAAATACAATTTGTTACCATTAATAACTTCTCATACTCGGAGATGATATAGGGGACATAATCAGGAATTTTATATTGAATCGACCTAATGGAGTTTGGGATCAAAAAATAGTTGTTCACAAAATCGTTGCCTCCACACGTGATTAGAACCAATGCATCGTTGATAAGTTTTTTTGCTTTCTCGGTCCCGACCAGATCCGCCAAACGAAGTTTGTATGTCTCAAAGTCATTCAACTGATACGGCATCCGAATAATATTTACCTACAAAAATAAATGATAAAAATTCATATCAAAAGGCTAAACTATGGGAGACTATCATATGAAAACTTTTGCTTATTGTGAGAGCTTGAGAGAATTTAATCTAAATAAAATTTTAAGATCTTTTATTTTATTCATTTATTTTAATTATTAAGTTAGTAGTGTAAAAATTAAAAATAAAAAAAGTACTTACATATTTTATCTCATATATTACATATATATGCAATGTAATATGAAGTATACGTGCATTTAATATTGCTAAGAGTGAACTGCGATTTTCGTTCATATGGTTTGTTCGAATTTGTTAGTTCAGTCCAAAAGATTAAAATTTGCTATTTTCGTTCCTAAAGTTTCATTTACATTGCAATTTTCGTCTATAAGATTTTGATTTTATTGCGACTTTTGCCCATGTGGTTTGTTAAAATATGTTATTTTGGTCCAAAATATGTTAACGAAAAGCACGAAAATTGCAATGAAAATGAACCTTATGGACGAAAATAGTAAATTTTAAACTTCTGAATTGACATGGTAAATTTGAACAAACCACAGGAATAAAACTCCAGTTCACTCTATAGCTAAATGCTAATTACATATTTTTAATTAAATATTACTTTTTTGTTTTAAAAAAGAATATTAACGCATAAAAATAACGAAAGAAATAATATATATATATATATATATATATATATATATATATATATTCATCATGTACAATATAATTGGCAAACTAATAATATATTTATTTTAAACGTAACTTACTAAAAAGTATTTTTAAAATTTTCATGGTAGCAATTAATAATTGACTTACAAATTGTATTCCGGTGTCATTGAGGATCCCAATCCCGGCAGAAGCAAAGTTCGCTCCGTTTAACAAATTTTGACCCGATAGAGCTGGATCCAAAAATGGCAATACTGGACCCGCACCGATTAATTCTCCTAAAATCATATAAACAAACTGAACATTCAGTGAACTGTTTAGCAAAAAGTAATATATGAGCAAACATAAACAAAAAATTTCGTTTGATTAACTAAATGAATGAACACGAACAGAGGCCATCTTCTTTCAGTTATGTTCACTTACGCACATTTATTATCGTTAATGTTTGTTCTTTAAAGGCTTCTAATACATTTTAGTGAAATTTCTAATCTTACCATATTGATTAAACCAAAACTATGAACTATAAAGCAAAATATACATGAATATTATGTGATTAATATATATAATTAACATATGAATATTCATGTTAAAAAAACACCAGTACACACTTGGTAACCGGACCGAACCATTCATGAGCGTTTGTTTCGTTTATGTTCGTGAACCGTGTCATGAACCGTTTACGAACAAGTTCATTTCCTTAATGAACGAACACGAACAGGAAATTTTGTTCGGTTAATCGTTCATAGACCGTACGTCTATCCGCTAAGAAACTTAATGGATAAACATGAACAATACCTTATTCGGTTCAGTTCGTTTATAACACCATATACACTTCATCTCAAGTCATAGCCCGGAAATAGTTATTTTTTGATTGTCATAAACATGTCTTGTAAACATGTCTTTTTTTTTTTTAATGACTAGAATTTTAGCATGTTGGTAATGAAGTAAAAAGGAAAAAGAGTATAAAATGAAGTTGGGATGTTAACCAATAGCGTCAGGTAGGTTGAGGCCATTAGAGAAACGACCAGTGGGGCGATGGCCGGGATAGTCAATTCCATAAGGAGGTGAATCCGCTCTTGCAGATGTCGCGAGAAAATTATTGTTTCCATTGTCTACTAACGAGTCGCCAAACACCAAAAACAAGCGGCGGGTGGTCTCGACGTTCGGCTTAGGAGGCGGGTTATTTTCGGCCCCTACACCTAAAGTAACATTGAAAGTAAGAAATGTGAAAATGATAACAAGTGGAATTCTAGACATTGTTGTGTAGCAATATATTATGTACACTTAGAAAATGAACCAAGTGAGAGTATATATATACACAAACTATTCAAAGGGTGAGGTCAATTACCATTTATAGAACCACTTGTTTCAATATGAAAACTACCACATTTCATACCTTGATAAGATCAAATTTAATATTGGCATATCCTCATGAGGTCACAAACGTGGTTTGAATTGTTGAAATGAACATTACTTGTAAATTTATACGAATTAAAGACGTATATCATAATCTGAATACACTTAAAATCATGTAATCGGAGCATACATCATTTAACACGTTTATTTAAAAAGTCAAATTGGCTGACGACTTTTAAACGTATCATAAACGGGTTGATGAGTTGTTATAATAAACAGATTAAACATGTTAACCTCTTTAATAGGGGTTGACATGCCAATATATGGGTTGGGGAGGGAGTGTATTTAATAATAATGGTAGTGTGTAGGCGGTTTAATGGTAGTCAAAACAATTTAATTTGGTTTTGCATTACAACTTAATTACAAGAAGGTTTAATGGTTAACATATGTAGGAGAAGATGAGGAGAGGCATTTGCCGACTTTGTGTTAGCGGCAACAACATATGCCACTGCCATTATGGTCAGATTGACGGCGACAACGGGCAACTATAGTTTACACCTTTGGTGGTGGTGTAGCCAGGTGGTATTATTTAGGGTATATAGAAAAATCATCGCAAATGTAAACTGTATCAACGTTGATATATTTTTCTAATGCTACAATTAACGATCATACAAAGATACATTATTAAAAGTACAATTTTATAATTACAAAAGTGAATAATCATAACTAAAGATAATTTAAATGACAATTTAATCTCTTTTCAAATTTAATGAAATAAGTAATAATTTTAACGAGTTAAATACGTCAGTTCAAACACGTCCCGTTTACTTTTAAAATAAAGCAATGAGATTAAAGGTTATAGTCAGGAACTTAGAAGTGTATTAGAGATACAATGTACTATATTTGTACATATAACTTCGAGTAGTCAAAGGAATTTAATTTTCACATTAGCAGTTTCAACTCTCAACTACAAGACATATATTGTCATTTAACGTTTGTAATAAATCCCACCGACATAGTAATTGTACTTCCTTCAGCCCCACCAACTTTCTTTTTGGTCCCACTTTAAATGTAAAGTGATCCTTAAAACACACAAAAATAGATTCAAAGCTTCGTGGTCCCACGTGACATGTTGTGCCGGTAAGATGACTCTTTTCTTTTTTAGAGGCGAAGGGTTTAAATACGGTGAGATGCATGTATAAGTAATTTATAAGAGTCTTTTGGAGTAAGATAGTTTGTCATAAAAAACAACTATGAAACTCCATTTTATGTTAACCAAACCGATTGTGATATTCTAATGTCAAATTTATTACAACTTATAAGACTTTATTGACAGACTAACTAGAACCTTACAAACTAAAAAATAGCTATGCAAATCCGTGGTTCCGTAAAAATGAAGTGTGGTGTTAAGTTGCATACCCTCTATCCTAGTCCTTGAGGTGAAATGTTAAAATCCTACAGGATTTTATAGAAATATTTTGAAGTAAGTTAGTTTGACATTCTTAAAAAAGTGATGAAACTCCATGTCATGTTAACCAAACTGATTGCGATCTTCTAACTACAAGTTTACTGCAAACTGTAGGACTTTTACTGACTGTTAAATCAGATCCTTAGCGACATATAACTAAGTACGAAACTCCATATTATGTTAACTGAACCGATTGCGATCATAACATTACATTTACTGAAATAATAGAACTTTTATCGATCGACTGACAAATCAATATTCATCTTTCGATAAAGATATGAATCATCGATTTTATTTTGAATAGTTTTTAGTAGGTGAAAATCTATATGAATAATAATAATAAAATTATAATAATAATAAATAAGTCAAATGTATCAAATCAATAATATCGTCCCATACATAAGCATATTGGAATTAAGACATGCTCCTTATTTCCGGGCACTTGATACAAGGTCACTCACATGTTATTCAACTGACAACATGAGATTAAGGTTCACTGGTTTCATGTACGCTTGTGTACCGTTCATAATTTGTTGCACAATTAATCTACATGCCCGTTCGGTTGGATGAAACGCGTCCCAAAATACATACTCATCTCTATTCTTGCACAAGTTTGAAGTCACCGTGCAAAAACCCGGCATCCCGTTGAGTGGTCCTTGTCCACAGCAAGCTTCCTTTGATGTTTTAAAACCTACATAATTATAGTTTATATGAGATATTATAGATAAGACAAAAAATATTGTTGATATCTTACTAGATATGTGTGTTATATGTTTCTCAAACATGTCAAAAAAAAAAAAAAAAGAACAACAAAAAAAAGAACAAAAAACAAAATGGTAAAATTAACTTAAATGAAAACTCTTAGAAAAATGTATTTAAAATGCACCACACTTTCATAAATCTTTTTTTGGCATTATTGTTATTCTATGTGGGGTTTTAGTGACCCTTTATGAAAGAGAAATAAAAAAGTTTTAATTTTTACCCGTAATTTAGAAGAAAAAAAAAAGATAACAATATAATATTTATGTTTTACTCACAATTTTAAAACAAATTATGTCAAAAAGGTTAAAATCTTGAAACTTTTTATTTTTTATATTTTTAATAAAACTTGATACAAACACTTGACAAGGGTCTATGGGTCGGATTTATTTTTTATTTAATTTAGATATTTAACCCGTTATCCAGCCCGTCAAAAAGATTGATTCTTACCAAATGCTGTAGGATTATCGATTAAATCTTCATGCATGAGTTTGTTATTGGAAGCGATAAAATTTTGGGCTTGATACTTGGCATTAAGGTCTTGAACCATTTGGCTGAGCATAGGCTCGAACAAACCGGATGCATCTTGCAGGTCCTTGGCACACTCACCGGTCAAACTATGTTGCATTCGTTCGGCTGGTGCGCACCCAATCGGTCCTGGGCCCATCACAATTGTCTTTCTTGCTCCCAATTCATAGAGTTTCTACATTGTAATTTGATGAAATTTTACTATATTTCAATTCACAAAATCAAATTTATTTATTTTTGAAGTTTCATTATCCCAAAACAACTACAAGCACAGCATAATTGTAACTAGAGTCTAATTCAACCAAAACCACATATGAGTCTGTAGTCAATGATAAAACGAGTTAAAAAATTTTTTTTTTGACCTAAATGTAAACACCTTAAAAATGTCTAAAAGTTAAGTGTAGTTAATGAAATGATATACTGAATCACATATTAATGATTATGTATCAGTAAATGCTATTATTTTAATCACATATAATACAAATATAAAAAAATATCTAAAAAGTTATGAAAAAAAAAACACATTTCATTGGTTGAATTTTTATGAAATGCTATTGTCAATACAAAATTACAAACGAGTCAAAAAGAAAAGGAAAAAAGGAACGATGACAATTGCAAATTAAAGTCGCACCAATATCCCATGGGTATAATGACCCATCGATTTGACTACCACATGTACACGAGGCTCATTGTGTCTCTTGTTGGCAACATTATCAAAAGTGCGACGTTTTAGGGACGCGAGTACACGACTCGTGCCAAAAGAAATATGTTTAATTTTTTTCCTCTATCTTTATTTCTATAAAAACATTATATGCAATGAAATTTTCACATCAAACGATAAACTTAACAAGGTGTTATATATATAATAACAAAAAAACATACCTCCAAGATCTTGCGATATTCGTCTATGAGATAGGGAATGTAGTTAGAAAGTGGATTCGATAGAGACCTAGCCGAGCCGGGAAACAAAAAATAGTTGTTCACGAAATCGTTGCCACCCAAGGAAATGAGGAGCACTGCTTTATTAACAACTTGCTTAGCTTGTCCTTCACCAATCAGAGAAACTAATTTTTGCTGGTACTCTTTGAAGTACTCGAGTTGTAATGGCATTTTTATAACATTCATCTACAAAACAAACGGTCAATTAACAATTAATTAAGTATTTAATATTGATATATAGATAAGGAAAAAAATTATTTGCAATTAAACTTTGTAATTATTAATTTTTATCAAAAAAGGAAAAAAAATTAAATTAACCTCTATATATTATTATATTTCTAAATTGAATATAAACTAAATCAAATAAATGTTTAGTGGAATGTAGGCTTATATACAAAACATAAAAAACTAGAGTATATTAATTATATATTAACAAATGTAATCCATGTCAAAATGGTGGGCTTGGGCAACCCAATGTTATATGTGATCGCCGATGTATGTGTCACATTTTGCCATCGGGTTACCCGGTATCTTGGCTTTATTAGTCGTTCAAATAGAAAACTTTGACTTACAAATTGGAATCCGGTGTCGTTTAGTATTCCAACTCTAGCCGAAGCAAAATTTGCTCCAACAAGAAGTTTTTGACCCACGAGTTGAGGACTCAAGTAGGGTAAAAGGGGTTCAGATCCGATATACTCGCCTGAAAAAAATATTAACAAAAATTTGGTTAATTAAGTATATATTTATTTAATCTAAGAGAGAGAGAGAGAGAATACTGAACTGATAACATCTGGAATATTAAGGCCGTTGGAGAAACGGCCTGTAGGTATATGAGCCGGAGAATCAATGCCATAAGGTGGCATGTCAGCACGAGCACCCGTGATCAAGAAATTATTGTTACCATTATCAACTAACGAGTCTCCAAACACAAAAAATGTTGGAGGTTGCTTTTTTGTAGGACTAACAGGAGGCATCGTTGGTGCAACTTGAGTTCCAGTGGATGGCGAAGGACTTCCCTTAGGTGCAACATGAGTCCCACCGGGGTTAAAGATAACCTTGTCGCCGCCATGAAGCCCTCAGGGGTCAAAGACAATCTTGTCGAGTGTGGCACTAACTCCTGAGGCTAAGCATAGTTGGTGCAACTTGAGTTCCAGTGGATGGCGAAGGACTTCCCTTAGGTGCAACATGAGTCCCACCGGGGTTAAAGATAACCTTGTCGCCGCCATGAAGCCCTCAGGGGTCAAAGACAATCTTGTCGAGTGTGGCACTAACTCCTGCGGCTAAGCATAAAACAAACATTAACCAGAGGCTAGCCATTTGCGATTGAAGAAAAGAGAGACGAGTTTCAAATAAAAGAGAAGTGATTGGAAATAATAATGGTTTATGGGTTTATATAGATGGTTAGAATCATAATACTATAATCTTAAGCATTTTGGAGTCATGAAAATATGGAATTTAATTTGATATAATTAATGGTGAATTTAATATTATCAAATCTTTATTATCTTTTTAAAAGGGTAAGATCATTATGTTTCATTGCTGTATAAATTCATTGAAAAGAAAGGGGTCAAAACGTATATTTTAATTGTTTTTTACTAAAGTTGTGATGATTATAATATTATTATTGTAATATCACATTAATTGTTTAATAAAGTTACAGAAAAAAGAAAAAAAAATTATCTAAAAGTCAACCAGTTAAAACAATATATTCTGGTCGTAGTTAACAACAAAAGTTTTTAAATTAAAGAATATGACTGTCTAACATAGGAAAACTACAGTTTTAAAATAATAATAAATAAAAAAATCTACACGCCAACTACCCCACATATGTAGAATCTACAAATACCATTTTGTTGCTTTCACACCTTGGTCAACCTATTGATTATTTTACTTTTGAAGATTGAGAAAGTAATTAATAAATTTCAAATTTAATACACTTAATTAATATGGTCAAACTGTCACTTGACTTTTACTAAACGTCAAAGCTGAGATCAGCAGCATTTCAACAGTTGGTTGACTAGTATAAAACCGGGTTAACTTAATAAGTTTTGGTTTTGATACGAGTCGGTTTCAGTATTTTCCTACTAATAATATTCAATCGGTACCGTACCATAGTACTACATCAAAATTTTGTATTACACAAATTTATGTTTGTAATTTGTATTTGATTAGTGTACGTAGTGTTGCAACTTAATTAAACAATGACAACCTTATGTATTAGACATTTAGACTAGTATTAGCCGACTCACACAGAACAATTAATTGCTTATAAAATCCTTCAACTTCATTATAATCTATTTGCATCTTTTTTCTACGTTGCAACATGTTTATGGAATGTTCCCGGAGTTGTTCAATAACTCATGGCTTGCTCGAAAAAAGCATGCTCTAAATCGACTCATTAAGCTGTATTTTAGAGTACAGATATGATCCTTATTCACCGTTGGCGGAAGGCAATGTCGTCTCGTGGTCCTTAAACACGGGGCATGTCTTTACCAACAAAAATGTATGCTATTTTAAGGAACCAAAAACGTAAACTGCTTGCACGAATAGCTTCCATCAAGTCTTCGCACCTTTTTCTTTCTTTCTTTTTTTTTCCCTTGAACCTTTGTTATTGAAAAGGCCTTTACTAAAAACATAGAATGTGAATATGGTTTTCAAGCTTTATCATTGTGGTCACATGGCTTACTTAGGCCCTAATTATTATATTAGAAAGATAGGCTGCTTGAGCGTATTTTGGCCCTTTCTCCTCCTTTATTTGATCTAACATACTAGCCGCTCTTTAGAGTACTTCTGGTTCATTTTTATATGCTCACATATCTATCCTAGCATTCGAATATCTGCTACCTTTATCTTGTGCCCATATGTTTTCTTGATGACCTAACAGTCTGTCCCATATAACATAGGAGTTGCAACCTTATAAATTTCCTCTTTAATATTTTAATTGGAAACCTTCTAGCGCACAATATCCTAGTGGGTCTCTCCACCTTTGCCAGCTAACCATGGTGCGGTGAGCCATGTCATTATTCATCTCCCCATCCTGATAAACAAACGGTTTTATGTACTTGACATTAGTTGCACGCGGAACACTTCACAACCAATGGTGATCTGAGAGTCCCCGTTGCCGCCTTCACCACTGATATCACAATAGAGGTATTTAGTTTTAGAGCGACTAATGGGCACGGTTTCACTTTGAAACCGGAAAAGCTAAAACTAAAACAAAATCCGACGGTTTAGTTTTATATTTCCATAAAAAACAAACTTTCGGTTCGGTTTTGGTTTAACATGTAGTAAAACCTGGAAAAAAGCGAACCAAACTTATATATTTTAATTTTAATTTTTTATTCTTAAGTAATCTATAAAAATATAGTAATTAATTACTCACTAAAAAAAGATTTTGGCTCAAATTCATTATTTCACGTAGTTTTATCCCAGCCAAAAAATTTCAAATACAAACATAAAACAAAAAAAAACTTGTATTAAAAGAAACCCAAAAGTTATTTAATACTAAAAAAACAAAATTTCGGTTTTAACTCAAAACCGAACAAACCAAACTACACACACCTACGTATATAGGATATATTATCTTTATATATTTTAGGTTATTTATGCTAAGATAAATTAATAGCTTTACAAAATGTTAAAAACTTAATATCAATGTCACCAATTTTATAAAACTCATGCATGTCTCCGCCATGCACGCATCATCTTGTATCTCAACAAAAACCATTTCTTGATCCGTTTAACAACTAATCCAACCATTTTCTGAACCTTTATTATCGGGCGGACGCGGTGGTCGACGCCGGTGGAGAATTAAACAACAATGGCTACAGAAACCGGAATCAAAATCGAATCGATCTCGAAAACAAGCAATGATTCATGTAACAAGCACGATAAAGGATCGGGAAACCGACGTCGTGATATGTTGTTAGGGTTAGGGTTTTGGGTGCAAGGATTTCGGTGTTTTCCATGGATGGCAGTGAATTTTTTTCTCAAAGATGGATTCCGGTTGTGAAGAAACACTAAGTAACCCCGGGCAGATTATAGGTAATCTGGGGGCCAAGTAATGTTTCCCACGAAGGTTAGGTCCAGCAGAGTAAGTTGTACTTCAGGGAACCTGCAAAACAGACACCGTAAGCTCGTCACTGAGAAGGGGGGGTTCCTCCTTGTGACCACCCTCCGGCGTGAGAATCAGTCTATATTGCTCTTTGAATATAAAAGTATATGAATACTATAAGAGCAGTTATCAAGTAAGTTATACGAGATAGTAGATGATCTTACCATTCCAAGATATTGGAGTATTTATAGCCGAAGGTAGGTTTTCTAGAAGGTACAGCCGGCTGAATAGTATTCCTGTTCAACCAACAGTGGATTACGCACAGGCCATACTGGTTGGTGGGTAGGTTACAGCCAACAGTAATAAAGTCGGCTGCACTATTCCACCAACTGTAGACCATGCACGTCCCACTGACTGTGGATTGTACGCAGGCCATGCTGGTTGGTGAATAGGTTACGGCCAACAGTAATACTATTCCACCAACTGTAGGCTGCGCCTGCTCCACAGTGAGGGTTGGTGAGTAGGCAGCGGCTAATAGTGACAAACAGTACTAGAGGGTGCTCCTCCTCGCACTGTTGTCGGTGAGCTGTCACCCTGTGATTGGCTCATGGGCTGTTCTGGTCAGATCGTCTGTCCTATCCATACCTTGGTAGGTATGGTACAAAAGATCTTTCAGAATCAGACTGGCTCATTTGGGCGGGATTGTTCCCGCCTTGCTCATGCCTTCATGTGACTGCTGAAGTAGCTAGTCTTGTACGTGTAGCCCTGCTGTCTGCGGGTAGCCTTCCCTGATGGCTTGTATCCGCAACTGCGGGAACAGGCGGGGTACTTCACCATTGGGAGGCTTTCCCTGCGTGTACAGCTTGCGTACTGCGCGTAAGATTCTATGAGCATGGTGGGTCCTGCGGGAGCAGATGGCCTTTGCGCAGACAACCCTGTTCAAGGTGAGTCTTGCGGGACCAACTGGTCTCTGCTGGGACCTACCTCTTCAAGTCCCCCCAGTCCAATGTTCTTCTCATGCGTGTTTAATAAAGTGAGGTGAACTTTTGGACTTAAGCAAAGGGTTTTGAAAAGGGTTTTGTAAGGTTTTCCATGGGAAGTCCTTGTCACTTGCAGAAATGCCCGAGTTTCCTGCTTGGTCTTTGGGTATGATGCGGGTAGGTCTGTAACCTCCTCGCAAGTCAGGAGCATTGAGTCCCAGTTGTATGTATTTTCCATGAGGTTTTGGTAGTTTCGAACATAGTGATCAATTATGTTAAGACCACCAATTCCATCTTGGAGCTTCAAACAACGTAGTTCTCGACGCTCCCGCTATGCGGGGATGTTATTTCCGTTTCCGCAAGCATTGCCCAGAAGATCCTTCTTGGTTTCAATTCCCAGCGGAGCGCTAGGTATGTGAAGGGTTTTGCCTTAACACTGTACCTGCGCTCGTCTTACGGTTACTTTACTTCCAAGGTATTCCTGGCGTTAATTCCCTGCGGGTGCTAGGTATGTGAAGGATTTTGCCTTTACACTGTACCCGCACCCGTCTTATAGTTACTTGGTTGCCGAGGAATATTTGGCTTCAATTCCCTGCGGGTGCTAGGTATGTGAAGGGTTTCGCCTTAACACTGTACCCGCATCCGTCTTACGGTTACTTGTTTGCCAAGGTAAGGGGGGATTTTCCCGCTTACTTTTTAATATTTTCGAATTTTGAATTTTGAAATTCGAAGAGTTGGTGAAAAGATAAGAACAGTCCAAACCTCTGAAACGTCGTGCGACAGTTTCTTCTGACTGTGTCAGGACGTGCAGGAAGTTATGGTGACGTGACAGAACATGGTCATTCCAGTCGTTTTTTCAGGCGCGTGGGCGTGATTTTTCAGGCGCGTGGCCGCGAAATTACTGGCACACGTCCTTTCAACAGCTGTTGCCAGCCTGCTTTTTGCCACGTGTCATAGTTTCATTGCACCTTTGATTTCTCTCTCCTCCGCATTAAATTCACCGCATTAATTGCGATTACTATATAAAGGGGGAGAGAGTTATCTGTAATTCACACTTTCACCTTTCTTCTTCTTCTTAGTGATTTCCGGCAAATACTCCCCTTTTCAGGCAAGCATTTTCCCGAAATCACTTTCTTCTTTCCACCATGTCTTCTCATGATACTGATGATCAGAAGACTGCTGGCGAGTGCCAGTGTTCTCTTCCTGTCGATCTGTACCAGTATATCGTCAGGAAGTTCATGCTCGAGTCTCTCGAGCCTGAGTTTCCTGAACCCCACCATACTGTGTACGATGCCCCTAGTGGCAAGATCGGGGTTTATGCTGCATTCTTTGTCTACGGAAACCTTAGGTTTCCGTTGACAAAGTTTGTGTACCGTGTCCTGGAGAGGCACGGTGTGCACCTGACAGAGGTGCACCCCATGGCCATTGCCAAGGTCCGGCACTTTGAGTGGGTGTGCCGGATACTGGGCCTTGAGCCCTTTGTTGACCGTCTGATGACCTTCTACACTTGGAGGTGCATCCAGGGGTGGTACACTCTTACAACCCGTATAAAGGGTTTAAAGATTTGTACCACCGAGCGGAGTCTTCGCTCATGGAGAAGAGAGTTCTTCTTCATATCCGCTCGCGCCGTCCCCATCGCCATGAAGTTTAAGAATGGCCAGGCGCTTCCGAACCTTTCCGCCCTTAACTACGAGGAGGCGGAATGGTTTTCGAAGATATCCCGGGTCCAGTCCCCGGTTTTCCGTTTTCCGGAGTCGGCGATGGTGATGCTGGGGATGAGCCGGGTGTGGAAGGCGGCGAATGCGGATAAGGTTCCGATCGTCCTTGAATATGGTTCGAACTCTACCCCTTATGGTATGTCTTGTTTCTTCTTTGCTGACTACGATTTTTTCTAACTTTCTTGTTGATTTCAGAGGGTAACGATCTTCAGTCGCTCCTGAATCCGCGGGAGGAAGATGGTCCTGCGCGGATGGGTACTCGTGCTCTGGACGAGAACGAGTTGCCCATCCTCGAGCAGACTGCGGGTCGGTTCGTGGAGGTTTACCCGCCAGGCCAAGAGATCCTGAGCCACCGACGGCCAGGTAAGCCTATCTTCTACCCTGAACCTCTCAAAGCTGTGCCTGCTGCTGGAGTTCATGACATTTCTTCTTCTGAGGAATCCGCAGAAGGTCCTCCACTGGTGCGGAAGAGAAAGGCTGCCGTCGCCAAGGGCAAGGAGAAGGTGGCCTCTACGGCCGACCCGGTAGTCCTATCTGACTCGGAGTCAGATAATGCAGAGGTGGCGGGGAAGCCCGGTGGTGAAGAGACCACCGCTCCGGAGGCTGCAGGTGTCACCTCCGAGGAGGCAGCGGCAACGACGGTTACCGGTGTCAAGAGGCCGGCTCCATCGGGTTCGCCCCCGCTCGTCCGTGCGTTCAAGCTCAAGAAACCCCGTAAGTACCCCCATAATTCTTGTCTAGATTTGTTGTTTAAAATAAATTTTTCTAACACTTTTGCTTATGTAGGTGTGGATGTTGACGCATTCCAGGGTGGAGTTGGAGCAAGTATTCCCCCGCCAATGACGGTAGGCTCGGTCAGCCTTCCCGAGGCATCGACCCAGGCGTCTACGCCTGCTTCCGCTGGTTCCAGCCTTCCTGAGGCTGTTCCAGCTGAGAAGGTGTCTCCGCCGGCCGTGAGTGCAATTTTTACAGCATCTTTCACGGAGCCGGCGGTTACTGTTGCTGAGGAGGTGGCGCCAACCATGGCTACCACAGCGGCTGCCACTATACCTGCGCCACCGGCACCGAAGGCCGGACCTTCAGGTATGCGCCAGGCTTCCCGCCGATCTATGCCACCTTCCCGTCTGCCTGACCTGTTGGATGGATTTCCTTTAGGTTCAGGTGATGGGTTTGGCGGCTATCGGCCTGTTATTGACCCTACAGGTACGTAGGGTTCCTTTTCCTTTACATATTTTTATCATCTTTTCCTAACTGCCTTTGTTTCTTTTGCAGTGTCGGATTCCAATGAAGTGTATGTTCCAAGATGGAACATACGCCGAGGAACAACCCTTCGCACCCCTGTGGAGTGCGTGGACTGGGCTCGCCACGCTGCTCCTCATGGTGCGTTGGGGGAAGCCATGGCTAGCTACCAAGAGGGTAGGCTAACCAATGAGCTTCGGGTTCTCCAGGCCCGAACGCAGCCCCGCGTCGAGCTGCTTTGTCGTGAAAACGACAAGTTAAAAGCAGCTCGCGCCAAAGATATATCTGAAGCGCGGGCTCTTCGGGAGGAGAACCGGCAGTTGGCCGCTGCCGCAGCCGAGAAGGAGAAGGCATTCAAGGCCCTTGAGGTTGAAGTCCAGGCGCGACTCGAGGCCCGCTCCAAGGCTGCCCAAGCTGTGAATGAACAGCTTCGGCTGGCCAAGGAGACTGCGCGAAACTCAACTGAGAGGGCTGCCAAGGCTGAAGCTGTTGCTGAGCCACTTCGCGAAGAGAATGAGCAGCTTAAATGCAAATTAAAGGCTCTTCAGCATGCTCATGACGCCTTGGCAATGGAAGATGCCAAGAAGCTGCAGGAGATCCTTGACCAGAGGGGGGTGCTTGACCGTACTGAAAGGAAACTCAAAAGCGTCGAAGAAGCTGCCGCCAAGGAAGTTCAACTTGCCAACCTTGATAAAAGCGGAGCCGAACGTGCTTGTAAAGAAAGTCAAGCTACCCTCCAATGGTTGCTTCGAGAAGCGTTGCCTCAGGTATCCTCTTTTTCTTTACGCTTTCTGCTCGTAATTAGAAAATGTTCTAACTTTATTCTTTTGTAGGTTGTGCGTCAGGTCCTTTCAGAGACCTCTTATGACGATGCGATGAGCGCGGCCCTCAACGCTTCTCATGAGGATGGGCAGAAGACTGGCTTCCTGCTTGGTCTAGGGTTTGCTGAGAGAGGCTTTCCGCCCTCCAACTTCCCTTTATTCAATGTTAACACTGAAGCTGCTTATGACCAAGCTGTGAACCAGTACGCTGCCTTCCCGCATCCAGTGGTGGAGAAGGTGAATGAAGCTGCTGCTGCTGATGATGGGCTAAACATCCTTAAGGCTTTCCTTGGGCAGCCGCGCTCTGATGGTGCTGGCCCAAGCGGAGGTGGCCCTGAAGCCTGATCCTGAAGATCCCTTCCCGCTGGTAGGATAGACTTAGCTTTGTATAGATTTCTTTTAGGCGGGTAGTTACCCAGCCATTCTTGTAAATGATTGTGAAATATTAATCTCTTTGCGTATAAGATTGTTATTTCCTTCCTTGGGTTCTTTGCTTTATAAACTTATGACTTGCATACTTAGTTTAAATTAGCAATTTCCCAAGTGTTTAGAATAAGAACCTTTGAACGTGGTTGATGATGGGTTAAAGTTTCGCCTCCTCCTTCGTGATTGTGCGGGTAAAACCGTCACTTGCACTTGGTAGGATGGCTAACCTTTACCCTCTATCTGACCTGCGTGTAGGTTTTTCAAAATTTCTAAGGCATTAAGTTAAACCTTTGAACGTGGTTGATAATGGACTAAAGTTTTTGCTCCCTCTTTCGTGATTGTGCGGGTGTAACCGTCACTTGCACTTAGAAGGATGGCTTTAACTTTAGACCTATATCTGACCTGCGTGTAGGTTTTTCTTATCCTTTTTTATGTGTTCATAAGTTAACCTTTTAACGTGGTAGATGGTAAGTTAAGTTTGGCTTCCTTGAATGTGATTGTGCGGGTAAGACCGTCACTTGCACTTACAAGGATGGCTAAACTTTACCTACATCTGACCTGCGTGTAGGTTTTCGTTAGAACTTTAACATTTTGGCGTTGTGTTTATGCGGGTATTGCCGCCTTCCACACGCAACTACTTCTTCCTGTAAGGGAAGTTCATAGGTTACAAGCTATCAATACATCATGAAAGGAGAATCATTTCCATTAGAAGTGGCTCTAGGCCTTTTCTTTACAAGTTGGAATTGATCTACATATAACATTTGCGTAATTGAGCTCCATTCCATGTTCTAGGGATGGGAGTGCCATCGAGCCTTTCGAGCCGGTACGCGCCCTTTCCCAGAACCTCTTTGATAATGTATGGCCCTTCCCAAATCGGGGCCAACTTTCCTGGGCGTTGTTGGTTCGAAGCCTCGTTGTTACGCAGTATGTAGTCTCCTTCCTTGAAGTTGCAGAGTTTTACCCGCGTGTTGTAGTATTTTTGCATTTGTCGTTTGTAGTTTTCTTCACGCACGGCGGCTAAGTCTCTGCGCTCTTCGGCTAGCATAAGGTCTAACCGTCTTTCCGCATCATTGTCTTCTGGTTGGATTAAGACCCTCGGTGAGGGTAAACCGATTTCGACTGGGATCATGGCTTCAGTGCCATAAGTGAGACTGAACGGGGTTTCTCCCGTACTGGTCTTCTTCAGCGTTCTGTTTGCCCAAAGGACGTGTGGAAGTTCGTCCACCCAACCGGATCTATGTTCCAAGAGTCTTTTCTTTATGCCTTCGACGATGCTCTTATTTGCTCTTTCCACCTCACCGTTACCTTGCGGGTGTGCCACTGAGGTAAAGGTGTGGGTGATTTGAAGTTCTTTCAGCCACTGCTGCAGCTTCTTGTCAGCAAAGTTGGTGCCATTGTCGCTTACCAAATTCTGTGGAAGTCCAAAACGACAAATAATAAATTCCCAAATAAATTTTTTGATATGCTTTGCGGTTGTTTGGGCTAAAGGTTTCGCTTCTATCCATTTGGTGAAGTAGTCAATGGCTACCACTAGGAACTGAACATTCCCAGCTGCTGTTGGAAATGGGCCTGTCACGTCGATGGCCCACTTCTGAAATGGCCACGAGGAAGTGACAGGAACAAGATCATTTTTCGGGCGATGCGTGTTGGGTGCGTAAAGCTGGCAAGATCTGCATTTTCTGATGTATGCCAACGCGTCCATATGCATCCCCGGCCAGAAGTATCCCGCGTTGTTTAGCTTGGCTACCACAGCGCGGGGGCCTGCGTGTACTCCACAGATGCCTTCGTGAACCTCCCTCAGGAGGTAGTCTGCATCTTGGTTGTCCACGCATCTTAACAACGGGCCAAGAAAGTTACGTCTGTAAAGGGTGTCATTGACCAGCTGATAATTTAGTGCTTTACAGCGTAGTTTTCTTGCCTGTGACTTCGACTCTGGTAACGTTCCTGCTTCAAGGTATTTTATTATTGGGGTCATCCATGTTTCTGTACCGGTTTGGATGACACAAATTTCCTTGTGCGGGACTGATGGTGTTTCGAGGAGTTCCACGCGGATGTCCTTTCCCAAGTGGGTGAAGGCCAGTGATGCAAGCTTGCTTAACGCATCCGCAGATTTGTTTTCGCTGCGCTTGACGTGTATCACTTTACAATCATTAAAATCGCGCATGATGGCTTTGGCTTGGGCAAGGTACAGGGCCATTGTGTGGTTCACAGCCGTGTACGTCCCGTTTATTTGGTTTGCCACTAGCATGGAATCAACGTGGGCTTCCAAATTTTTTACACCCATTTTACGCGCAATCCTCAATCCGGCCAGGAATGCTTCATATTCAGCTTCGTTATTCGTACTTGGGAAATCCAGCCGAATAGCATAAGTATATTCCTGGCCTGCTGGGTTTGTTAATTTTAACCCTGCGCCTGAACCCTCGTTACTAGCTGCTCCATCAGTATAGAGTCGCCAGACCTCATCGATTTCGTGTGCTGGGGAGGGTTGAACCTCCTCCTGGCACTCTTTCTCCCGCGCAGCGGGGACTTCGGCAATAAAATCAGCCAGGACCTGGCCTTTAATGGCTGGTCTCGGCTTGTATTGAATCGCATATTCTCCCAATTCAATTGCCCATTTGGCTAGGCGTCCCGATAACTCGGGTTTGCCTAGAACATTTGAGAGTTTGAAGTTGGTGAGAATAGTGATTGGGTGACCCTGGAAATATCGTCTCAACCTGCGTGAAGCGTGTATAAGTGCCAAGACCAGTTTTTCCAGGGTAGAGTACCGGGTTTCCGCGTCCGCCAGCACGCGGCTAACATAATAGATTGGCATCTGGATGCCTTTTCGTTCTACAAGCAGGACTGCCCCGGTTGCTCTATCTGTTGCGGAGAGGTATAGGATTAACTCCTCTCCCGCTTGTGGTGCTGTGAGTGTTGGGAGTTCGATCAGGCGTGATCGAATCTCCTGGAAAGCTGCTTCCGCTTCTGGTGTCCAGCGGAAGTGCGTTTTCTTTAAACAATTTCTTAGTGTTGACACAAAAGGGAACGACCTATCCGCATGGTTTGCCAAAAAGCGGTTAAGCGCGACTAGTCGTCCATTAAGTGTTTGAGCCTGTTTTATGGTGGTAGGTGATTCCATTTTGACAATGGCTTCGACCTTTTCAGGGTTCGCTCTGAAGCCGTCTTTAGTAATAATGACCCCTAAGAACTTCCCTTCTTCCACCCCAAATGAACACTTGCTCGGGTTGAGCTTCATGTTTATCTTTCTGAGCGTGTTGAAAGTTTCCTCAATGTCTTTCAACATCGTCTCTGGCTCGGGGCTTTTGATGACCAAATCATCCATATAGACTTCCAAGTTTCTCCCAATTTGGGCGTGAAACTCTTTGTCCATTAGTCGTTGGTACGTGGACCCCGCGTTCTTAAGTCCGAACGGCATCATTTTATAACAAAATGTGCCATCGGGCGTCCGAAAGGCGGTTTTGTCCTGGTCATCCACAGCCATGTGGATTTGATGGTACCCCTTATACGCATCCAAGAAGCATTTAAGGCGAAATGGTGCCACCGAATCCACCTTGAGATCAATTTCTGGCAACGGATAACAATCTTTGGGGCATGCTTTATTCAAATCTTTGAAATCTATGCACATGCGCCATTGTTTGTTATTCTTCGGTACCATTACGGGATTTGCAACCCATGTTTGATATTTGCTAACGCGCACGATGCCCGCATCAAGGAGTTCCTTGACTTGGGTTCTGCACGCGTTGGTTTGCTCGGGCCCCATTACTCTGCGCTTTTGTACGATCGGCGTTACGGCCGGATCGCATTTGAGCTTATGCTCTGCCTTTCCCCGGGGTACACCAGTCATGTCGGCTGGTGTCCACGCGAAGATGTCTGCGTTTCGCTGCAGTAAGCGCTTGAGTAAGGTGCGTGTTGGATCAACAATTGTCGGGCCAATGGTAACGGCCTGATCGGGATATTTCCCGTTGAATGCCCACTGTTCAGGCTCAGTGATGGTTTGTTTGGCCATCTTCGGTTTGGGTTTAGAGGAGACAGATGCGATGCATACCTGGGGAATGCCCGTGATCATCGCTACGCCTTCAGTTGTTGGCCATCCCATCATGCCGTGGACTGAGGATACCACAGCGTTGAATCTTGCCATCCCGTCTCTCCCGAATAGGATGTCATACGTATGATGTGGTTTTTTCATCACAACAAAATCCACATCCTCCGTGCGTGAATAATTCCCATCGGTGAGAGTGACGGGGAAAGATAGGATGCCCAAGGGAGTGTTCATGCTGCCGTCAAACCCTTCCATTGAAGCATAGACCGTCTCCAGGCGTTCCTTGTCTTCATCATCGAGCTTGTCGAAGAACTGCCTGTACATCACTGTCGACGATGCGCCATTGTCAACGAGGGTGCGGGAGGTGATGTAGTGCCCCAGCTGGCTTTTAATGACAATGGGGCCTTCTTTGTTTGGGCCTCCCGGCACTCGCGGGAAGCGCACTTCTGCTTCCTTCCATGCGCATGGTTCGGTCATTGGTCTCTTTCTTCCTCTGACCTTACCATGGACCATGTTGATGCTAATGTCGACGGGCTTCCGTCCGTTACCCCTGTACCTGTTGTCGTTCCTTCCTCCGTTCTTGATAGATGCCACGAGGTGTGCGAGCCTCCCATCCTTGACGAATGTCTCGACGATGTCCCTCAAGGATGTGCACTCCTCAGTGCTATGGCCCTTTGTCCCATGGAAGTCACAAGACTTGCTTTGATCCGCATTGGGTTTCTGTCGGATCACTGGAGCTTTTGGCCATGGCAGTTTTTCCGTGGCAAATATCTCCGTGACGCTCTTGGTGAGTGGCGTCCAGCGGTTTTTTCGGTTCAAAGGGTGCGTTTTGTCCCTTCCGCCAACCAGAGGGCGAGAGCTTGAGGGGGCGTCAAAGTTTATCCTTGACTGCCAAATACCTTGCCGCCTCTTTTTGTTTAGCCGGGCGGTTCTTACATTATTCTCCCTTGTCCTCTGCGTGTAGAGGTTTGTATTGTGGGGGAGATCTCTTCCCAGCTGTTTCTCTGTTTCGGCAAAGCGCTTGGCTGCCGTCATTATGGCATCCCACGTGGATGGCATACCGTCTTTACCCGTCAGAGTGCGGATGAGTTCTGGGTATTCAGCGCCCTGAATGAAAGCGGCGCGAACGAGGTCTTCACTGATGTTGCCCAGACTCACCTTCTTGGAGTTGAAGCGGGTGATGAAGTCCAGTAAGGATTCATCCTCTTCTCTGACACAGTTGAGGATCGTCCACTGCTCCTCAGTGTGCTTCCTCTGTTGACTAAACTGTTGACTGAACTTGTTCTGGAAGTCTGCCCAGTCATAAATGTGGTGGACCGGTAAACGGTCGAACCATGCTCTGGCTGCTCCTACCAGAGTCATCTGGAACATGTAGCACCACGTGGGTTCCGTCCAGTTACTGACGGTTGCCCCCGCAATGAACCTGTTCAGATGGTCATCTGGGTCGGATAGACCATCGTATGTGCCAACGTTGGACATTTGTTTGGCACTCCTCGGGGCGATTGCTTCTGCAATGTCCCTTGCAAATTTTGACCTTCCTGCGTTTGTAGCAGTAGGTCTAAAGGCCTTGGAGAAGTCGCGAGAGCTTTTTTCCGTGACTGGTTGGAATGCTTCCCCAAAGTTCCTTTTTGGCTGGGGATCCGTTTCCTTACGCTTCCCTTTCGCCCTATGGCGAGGGTTCGCGTCGGTGTCGGAGTCTTCCCCCTCGCCGTCTGAGTACTCGTACTCACTACTCATGTTGAGGTGCTGGCGAGTACTACCGAATTCCTCAGCTTGTTGGACTGAACGCAAGCGTTCGTCCAACTCAGCCTGAAATTCTCTTTGACGTGCCTCGGCCCATGCCTTCACTTGATCAAGTGTTTGGCGAGGGGCTCGAGGTCGTTTTTCCAGCTGGGCATCAGTGAATCCCAGTGGAATATTTACTCCACTTGCCCCTACATGAGTGACTGGGGTAGTGTTCGTAAAATGTATTTCACTTGCCCCAGCTTGGGTGGCTGGGGTAGTGTTTGTAAACATTGTGTTGCCGGTGTTAACCCCAGTGGCTGGGGTTGTGGTTACCGGAATTTCTCTAGTCATCTTGGAAGTTTTGAAAAACTGGAGAAAGATGTAGTTCTAGCTTTATGCACGGATGGCGCCAATGAAGAAACACTAAGTAACCCCGGGCAGATTATAGGTAATCTGGGGGCCAAGTAATGTTTCCCACGAAGGTTAGGTCCAGCAGAGTAAGTTGTACTTCAGGGAACCTGCAAAACAGACACCGTAAGCTCGTCACTGAGAAGGGGGGGTTCCTCCTTGTGACCACCCTCCGGCGTGAGAATCAGTCTATATTGCTCTTTGAATATAAAAGTATATGAATACTATAAGAGCAGTTATCAAGTAAGTTATACGAGATAGTAGATGATCTTACCATTCCAAGATATTGGAGTATTTATAGCCGAAGGTAGGTTTTCTAGAAGGTACAGCCGGCTGAATAGTATTCCTGTTCAACCAACAGTGGATTACGCACAGGCCATACTGGTTGGTGGGTAGGTTACAGCCAACAGTAATAAAGTCGGCTGCACTATTCCACCAACTGTAGACCATGCACGTCCCACTGACTGTGGATTGTACGCAGGCCATGCTGGTTGGTGAATAGGTTACGGCCAACAGTAATACTATTCCACCAACTGTAGGCTGCGCCTGCTCCACAGTGAGGGTTGGTGAGTAGGCAGCGGCTAATAGTGACAAACAGTACTAGAGGGTGCTCCTCCTCGCACTGTTGTCGGTGAGCTGTCACCCTGTGATTGGCTCATGGGCTGTTCTGGTCAGATCGTCTGTCCTATCCATACCTTGGTAGGTATGGTACAAAAGATCTTTCAGAATCAGACTGGCTCATTTGGGCGGGATTGTTCCCGCCTTGCTCATGCCTTCATGTGACTGCTGAAGTAGCTAGTCTTGTACGTGTAGCCCTGCTGTCTGCGGGTAGCCTTCCCTGATGGCTTGTATCCGCAACTGCGGGAACAGGCGGGGTACTTCACCATTGGGAGGCTTTCCCTGCGTGTACAGCTTGCGTACTGCGCGTAAGATTCTATGAGCATGGTGGGTCCTGCGGGAGCAGATGGCCTTTGCGCAGACAACCCTGTTCAAGGTGAGTCTTGCGGGACCAACTGGTCTCTGCTGGGACCTACCTCTTCAGGTTGGATCCGGCGACGTTGCAGATTTTACAGAATTCTGCGAGTCTTGCTATGGTTGCGAAGCCGTTTTATGGTCTTGTTTCGGATTCTTTTTATTTGTTCGGGCAGCATCGGATTCCGTACATTGTTGGCGGAGGTATGATATATCGATTATTAGTTTGTTGTGTCATGTTATAGCTGCACCACCCCTGTTTGATTTCACATCATAAAACGTGCCCAAAAAACACTAAACGGTTGTTTTCACCAAAAAAGTCAAGGCTTGAAAATATATATTGGGTAGAACAACCGTTTGAACAATATCCGGATGACTGTGCTGACCATAGGGGGTTAAATTTTAAAAATTATTGGTCAGAGCGGCTGGTTGACATATATCTGGACGGTCTTCTGACCATAGATGTTCAGACTCTGGATATTTCTGATCATAACGACCGTTTGACTTTTATCTGGCAGACTGTTTGAAATGGAGTGAGATTAAAAGTCAGACAGTATGTGTATAGTTGCTCATCATTCAGTTCTTATATATATACATGGTAACACACATCTGATTAAGTTTTTGGATATCTTAGGTGGTTTAAAGAATTGCTAAGTTATTATTATTATTATTATTGTTATTATTATTATCATTACTTTTAAGAAAAAAAAAGTTATGTACATACAAACAACTCATGCAAAAGCTAACAATTTATGTCTTGTCATAGAATTTTTGAGTTTGCTTCCCAACAGCAAACTCTAAAACTCAAATGCTAGCTTTTGCATGGTCGTTCTCCAAACCAACTAGAAAGCGAAAAAAATATCAAGTGTTGTGTCATATCATTGTTAAGACATTCAAACATACAATTGACTATACGACCAAATTTTAAAACGCTATCCTTGAAGTTTAATGACGCGTATCTTATTTGACAAGTTATGACAATAATATGTAATATGATGAACACTATCGTGATCATTGGCGTACCTACACCTTGTCGGCCGATCCGTGTGAATTTTTTTGAAGTACACATATGTTAAAATCCTGATCGACCCTTATAAAATTTTAAAACCGACCCTCTTTGACCATTGTGAATTTTTTTCCTGGGTCCGCTACTGATTGTGATCATGTTTTGCAGCATTGTTACAAGCTATATCATGGTTTGCCATTGCATCTGCACCACCTTCAACCATTTCATTCTTCACAGTCACAACATATCTCCTTCTTGGAAACCTTGGTGCTTCCATAGTTGAAGTTGCAAATGATGCAGTTGTCACCGAATGTGTAAAACCACCCACGAATGATTCGGATCTCCAATCATTTGCGTGGGTGGCTGCATCAATCGGTGGCATCTCTGGAAACTTTCTTGGTGGTCTTTTCGTTGATCGGCTTTACTCACAAACCATGTTCTTGGTCTTCGGGTTTATATTGATGCTTCAGTTCTTTATCACAATTTCAATAAGCGAGCAATCACTTGGTTTACCAGAGAAGCATTCTTTACATGGTATCAAAACCCAAGTTTCAAATTTGTTTATGGTATTAAGAAGACCGGAGATTCTTCGGCCTATTTTATGGCTTGCAGCATCTTATGCTGTGATTCCCGCGTTAACAGGAAGCATGTTTTCTACCAAACACAATATTTAAGCATTGAATCCTCGGTTCTCGGTGTTTCAAAGGTGTTTGGTCAAGTAACAATGCTGTTATGGGGTGTTGTGTATAACCGATACTTGAAATCTATCCCACCACGGAAACTAATTTCATCGATTCAAGGAACAATGGCGGTGTTGATGTTGTCTGATGCATTATTTGTAAACGGGTTTTATCGAACGTTGGGTATACACGATTCAGTATACGTAGTGTTTGTTTCTGGTTTTCTTGAGGTTTTATATATGTTCAAGATTCTACCGTTTAATGTTCTAATGGCAAAACTATGCCCACCGGGTTGCGAAGGATCTTTGATGGCATTTTTAATGTCCACCGTCGCATTGACGTTTATTGTAAGTGGATACTTTGGTGTTGCACTCGCCTCGTATGTTGGAGTCACAATAACTAATTTTTCGGGTTTTAAGAAAGGACTTGTAATCCAGGCGGTGTGCACAGTTTTGCCTCTTTTTTGGTCTTCGTGTATCCCCGAAGGCATGAAACCCGAACCCGAAAAGAAAGAAAAGTGAAGTCAAAGACTTCTTGCAAAGGATATTATCAAAAGAGTATGAGATAATGACCCATTAGTTCCTAGTGCATGTAACATTTCATAGAGATATTTTATGTATGAATGTACCATTGATCTTGATACAATTTCCTACAGTTTTGTTTTTCCCTTGCATTATATTTATTTCAATGAGCTTGTAACCAAGAGCGCGATTTCATAAGAATTTCAGCGAACCTTACCATTTAGGGGAAGAAGACGTAATATTGAACTATATGGTACAAAATTCCAATTCGTGTAGCCGATCTTCATTGGTTGAAACCTATTTTTGCACAATTGATCACACGGTCCCTAACGATGAGGCTTAAAATCTTACTAATGTCGCATACCGTAATCCAAAAAGTTGTGCAGAAAACAGGATCAATCGAATTAACCATAATAGAAAGTTATGCAGAAAGCATGATCAATCAAAAGCATTGATACTTCGCTTAAAACATAAAGATTAACCATAGGTCCATAACATAACTAACATAGCATAACAACCAACCCTATACAGCTAGAAACTGTACAGGGCTGGGCAACAACACATAAACAGGTTTTTAGATTGTGACAACAAAGCCTAAGCGCGCACACGATATACATGTGTTGTTGACTTGTTACAAAGCTCAAACACGACCATCCCACAAGGAGTCAGAACAAACCTCCTTCGCAGCAGATGTCAAGAGACGGTAAACATCATCAGGCGGGCTCAACCCCAGCGAAGATGCCCTGTTCCAGCGGTCAATTCTCTTCATACCAACACATGGCCCATACGCCATGTTCATGTCGAATTGCCTTAACACCTCTTCATTTGCGTCACGATTCTCTGTTAATTCAATCATATTTCACATCAGAAAAGGCAGCAATTTGAAAGTGTTGAATAAAATCACAACTTATGTTCAAATCTAAAACTTTAAATATGCATTATCCGATAAATACTACGGATTTGGTACAACAACTCGAATACTGCAAATCAAACAAGTATATAACTATATATACAAACACACATATAGAGAAACAACATATGTCTAGACACTTATACCTTCTGCTTTAAATGTGATACATAAAATACCAGAAAAGCAAAACTGTGAACATATCAAAATAAAAAACTTCTTATTTACATTTTGGAATATGTTTTTAGTTCTGGTTTCTTGTAATCGAAACCGAAAAACAACATTAATCCATAATCATTCAAACAGGTTAATCTTCAACTCTAGACTTAGGGGTGCAAACGAGCCGAGCTACTCGAGATCAAATCGATAAAAAGCTCGAAACAAGTTATCGAGCCCGAACTCAAGCCTTGTATGGGAAGCTCATTTAGGTTCATCAAGCCATGTTTATTAATTTCACACTGCACAGCTAAGCTCGAGCCGAGCTTAGGCATGCTTAAGATCTTTCACAAAATATATAAAGATAATTAAAAGCACATATAAACTAATTAAAAAAAACAACCAGCGAGCCAAGCCCAAGCCGAGCTCAAACTTAACAAAAAGTTCTCGAAACGAGCCAAGCTCGAGCCTAGTCAAGCTCAATGAAATTCAATTCGTTCTCATAATATTCAACCTAAATGCAAAACTATGAAACCCTAACTACAAAAACATAATCCAATTCCTAAATAAACAATTAACTTTGAATAAAATCAATTTACTCAATAACCTTGAAGATCAAGCGAGCCATGGGCTACAAGAGCAGGTGGTTGTGCAGCACTCGCTCCGAAACTCGCCTTCGGTTTCGGCTTCGATTTAGAAGACGAAGGTTTACTGATCCCCGCATTCTTCTTCTTCTGCTTGTAAAACCCCTTCATATCTGCAGATGAAGCCATGGCAATTTGGTTGATTTTGAAAGTTGAAACCCTAATTTGATGGTTTTTGGTTTTGAATTTGAAATTTGAATTAACAAAGGGCCTTGGAGTTATATAAGGGTATTTTAAATCGTATTAAAATTCAATAATTAGCGATTAATCAAAATTGATTGGGATTAATTACGTCGAACTTTAATGTATAATTTTCTGTTTTTATATATAGAGGCACATATTCATATATGTAAATGTAATTTTCAGCTTTATACAAACACATATTTTTTATTTTTATACACGTAATTTTCAATCTAATATGCACACAAATACACAAATACGTTTTGGCCGGAAATTGGCTGGAATCTCATTAGAAACCGCTGATTTTGGTCATAAGCTCGTCGAAAACCATCGATTTTGGCCGGAACCTCATCAGAAAAGGCTAACTACGTCCGATTAATATGATTTTGCCCGGATTTGATCATTGATCGATTAGCCCAAAATTAATTAGTGAAGTGGGGACTAGCGATTAATCGTGGACTAATCGACACCTAGTTGGGATTTTTACAACATCGCGAATAGGGCTATACAGGCCGTATATGTCACATATGACTGACAAGTGTACGGGAGGACAAAAAAAAAGCTTTTTCAGCTTATACGGCCCGTATAGCCTATACGAGTTATACAGGTCTTCAATAACTCAGGTCTTCAACGACCCGTATAGCCCTATATAACTCGTATAGGTGAAAAGTGGTACGTAAAGATCCAATGTGGTGTATAATGATCCTATGTCTTTTAAATTTACCTGGTTTACACTTGTATTTAAAAGGAAGCACATTTTTTTACCAAGAGCTTTGATTTTCTCAAAAGTCACGTTATTTTAAGATCTTATATTATGTGTTCTAGTTTAAGTAAAAGTGAAACATGTAGTGTCACATAGACACGAGCTCTCATTACAATTTTTTTTATATAAAAAACGTGTGATGGTTAAGTTAATAACACGGTTATCATTTATTTATATTAAATAAGGATGTGAGTGAGTTGAATTTTATTGGTTGAATTTGTTTGTGATCCCACACACTTGCTCTATTAATGTTGTAGTGTCTAAAGGGGATTTTACATTCTTAACGCCTCTATGAGCAATGGTTGTAATGGTTTGGCTGAAAGCATCATGGTGAGGTGGCATAGCGTCACCTCACAACACTCAGTATTAACTAAATATGTTCATGTTTAATATGCGTTCTTAGTTAAATTATTTGCAAAATTATTGTTAAAAAGTTTACATGGTAGAGTGGTCAAGGAGGTTTTCCTTAAAGTTTCCTTCCTTGGGTGACGGGGGTTCGAGTCTCCCTAAAGGTGAAAATTTAGTGTGGGGCTATGGTGTTTGTTGTTAAAAAAATAAAATTAAATTAAAATTAATCCGTTTGAAAAATCGAGGATGATCCCAACTGAAAGTTAATGTGGCTTGGTATCATGGTTTATGTTTAAAAGGCTTTCAAATATATCTTTTAATTCGGGTTAGACTCACTTGAGACTTTTAAAACTAGGTAACGTTGTATCATATTATTTGTCACGTGTGGATTTTAGAAATATGCCTGGACAAGGGAAAAGGTGATTTTATACAAAATTAAAAGAGAAGTTACAGGATGACGTTACATTAGAACCAATATTATTAAAAATAAAAGAAATTGTATGAAGATCTTTATTGATTATGTATAAAACGCCAAAATCTTGCCGCTTTCATCAAAATAGTTTTTGCTTTTTGTCAGTTAGTACACTTAGTTTTATCAATTATTTGAATTATTATCAATTTCGTCCAAATCAAAAACTATGCCAATTTTTATCATTAATCTAATCCTTGTGCCCAACTTTTTAAAAATTAATGTCAGAGCCTTGTGCCCAACTATAATTAAACACTAAGCCTTAGACTCAGTTAAAATGGAAAATAAAAATTTTCTAATTGAATATGATTATGAAGAATCATACAAACAAAATACTAAAGTTATCAACTTTAGTGAAAATGAAAGAGGTTTTCAGTGGATTACATGATTAATTCTGACCAATTAACAAAAATAAGCAAGCTTAAGTTCAAGCTTGATAATAGACAGGTTTTTAATCAACCTAATAGTTTGCAAAGCCTAGTTTCAAAGGCTTTTTCAAGAAAAAATAAAATCCTTTACTGCTTTAATACTGAAGAATTTTCAGTAGACATAAAAGATACATCGAGAAAAGTATTTTTGCCACTCTTAACTAAGGGAGAGATAGCAAAAAGACTTTTGACTATTAAACCCGAATTAAGAAAATCAATGAAAATCGTGCATATAGGAGCGGTAAAAATCTTACTAAAAGCACAGTTCAGAGATGGAATTAATTTTCCTATAAAATGGCTATTGTTGATAATAAAATCATTAACAGACAAGATGCTCTCTTAGGGGCAGTACAAGGAAATTTAGCTTATAGTAAATTTATGTTTACCGTATACCCTAAATTTGCCTTATATTGAGATTCAAGAGATTTCGACAAAACTCTTAGTTTCATACATCAGTGCGAAAGAACTGATCTAATGGAACCAGGAAATAAAGTATTTACGATTAATTATCTAATATCGTATGCTATTACCAACAGTACTCATTCAATAGAGTATAAAGAAAAAGATAGTATAACAATCAAAGATATATTCTCAGATATAGGAATAGCAGAAGAAAGTAAATTCACTGAACCTTCATAACTTCAAGAAAATTGGGCAATAACATAGCTCGAGATAAACAAATTTTAGAGTCTAGACCTAGACACAGTTTTTCTGGACACACTCTAAAAACTAGAGGACCAACTTCCACCTTTACAGAAATACAATTAATACGATCTATGTCAGAAAGAATAGATAAGTATGGAGAAATTCTTAAAGAAGTTATAGGAATATAATGCCTTTAACGCCAATCATAGAGGCAGTTAAAGCTCTAGATGATGCAATTAACTTTGAAAAAAGTGAAATTCTGAGATATGAAGGCCAAATAAACCAAACTAGATATAACTTTATGTTACAGGATAGCATAAAAGCTCAGAATATAAGATTCTTCAAACAAGAATTAGCTATTGTTAAAAAGAAACTCTCTAAGCTTAAAGCGAGAAGAACTCTAATAGCCACAACATGAGTTCTCTTCTAAAGTTAGAAGAATTAATTAGAGATTTAATTAATAAAGTAGAAAAATTATCTACCAATGAAAATCTAGAGACTATAGCTGCAAAGATTATTAAGAATGTCTCAAAAAAGATTAATAAAATAGAGGAAGCTGAGCCTCAAAAGATGGAACAACACACAAAAATCTTCAACGAACGAAGAAGATTTCAAAAATACTCTTTTCCTAACTTTAATGTAGGAAATCCGTCATTAGGAAGTTCCAAATGTCCAAATGCATTAAAATGGCCTTTTGGTACGAAAGAACCATAGAATATTAAAAAAAATACAATTCTTTAAAAAACTGACATGAAAGGACAACGCCCATGTTATAATCTTTTAAAAGAACGCCCATGTGATAACCTTTTAAAAGAAAAAGGAAACCCATGTGAAATGTCTAAATTATTAAAAATTGAGCTACAAAAGTGTCACATAATTCAAAAATTCAACATAATTCAGGATGACTGGAATATGCATCCAGGTGACAAATTAGAAACTCTATCCGAGTTATTAAAGCAAAAGTTAAAACTTGAAAGAGAAATACAAGAGCTTAACAAAACAAAAAAATGAGTTCTATCTCCCAAAAGCTAGAACAAATATTTGACAATCAGCTAGAGACAGGCTCAACTGAACAAATACATGAACAAGTCCAACTAATGTCACTAAGTGATAAAGAATGCGAACAAAAATTTGCAGAAAATAAAAGTCTTAGAGACAAATATTTTCCGAAAAAGGTTTTTACAGTAAAAGAACTTAAAATTGAAAAAGATACAACTCCAGAACCTATAACTGAAGATGAAAGTTCTTCTAAAGAATATACTCCTATGTTCAATAGTAGAACAAATCGGGCCAGTACTAGTTATACTAACCACAAAAAGAAAAATGTAGAATTTTCTATGCCTTATCACAAAGGTATATCAAATTCTAATAATGAAAGCTCAACTACAATTGACACCATTAAAATAGACTGTATCTTCGATCTTGAAAAAAGAAAAGAAGTTATAGACAAATGGAATACTGAGATTAGTCTCATTATCCAATCCAACCTAGAAGAATTCTCTAATGCTAAAGCAGTTTTATTACTAATAGAACATAAATCTTCTGGAATTATTCAAGATTTCATAAAAGGTACAACCTGGAATGAAAATATGAATGGTATAGACCTCTTTGATGAATTAATAAACGCCATGTATATGATGTTTTTAGGTCTTGATTTTCTTACAAATAAAGATCAAGAAAATCAAAAATTGCTGGAAAAAGCAAGACAAAATCTTACAAAAGCACAATTATGTGATATATGTCTTTTAGACGATTTCACTTGCTTATTTGAGCAAAACTTGTACAAGTTAAGTACAGGTGAATATCATTCCTGGATAGAAGCTTACTTAATGAAAATCCCCATAGTAGGAGAAAAAGCCAAAGAAAGATGAAATAAAGAAAAGAATTCTTTTACTATGCATTCCCTCGGATTTGCTACAAGAATTGTTAAAGAAGAAATAACAGTTTATTGTGATTTCTCCAATAAACAAAAACAGTTAAAAAATTTTAACAAAAAATGTTGCAATACTTTAACTGAAACACCTCAATTATCCTTTGGATGTAACCCACCCAAAGATAAAAAATACTTCAAAAAGAAATATAAAAGAAAATATAAAACAAAAAGAAGGCTCTAGAAAACCAAAAAGAAAAAATTTACGCAAGGTAAATATTTCTCAAAAGAGAAACCCAAAATCTGTCCGCAAGGAAAGAAAAAATGCAGATGTTGGATATATTCTGAAGAAGGACATTATGCCAATGAATGTCCTAACCGACAAAAAATCCCAGAAAAAACAAAGCTCATTTTAGAAGCTGAAGAAGAAGGATATTTTCCTTCTGAAAACATTTACGATGGGTATACTCAGGTATATTCATTAACAGACAAATACGACTCTTCTGACGATTCTACTGAATCAGAATGACTACAACTCATAAGCGAGAAGAAAATGAATTAGGCAAATTACATTTTTGTCAAAACATTTTAAAACAAGAGGAATTGGTCTATGCTAATATAACCAATCCCAACTCTATTTATATCAAAGGAAAAAACTTTCTAAAAGGATATAAAAGGATAACTTTACATTGCTATGTTGATACTGGAGCAAGCCTCTGTTTAGCAAGTAAATACGTTATCCCTGAAGAACTTTGGGAAAATACACCCAAAGACATTAAAGTAACTATAGCTAATGAAGAAACAATTAAACTAAATAAGGTTTGTAGAAATCTTATAGTTTACTTTTCAGGAGAACCATTTTCTATTCCTACCATTTATCAACATGAATCAGGAATAGATTTACTCATTGGAAATAATTTCTGTCAGCTATATGGACCCTTTACACAATGATTAGACAGAATATCTTTCCATCTTAATCAAGAAATGATTCTGATTAAGAAAATAACCAAAGCACTTCGCGTTGGGAACCCCGATTTTCTTGAGTCAATGAAAAAAGATTCAAAAATAAAGCAAATACCTGGTACTAATATAACTCAAGAAGTTATAAAACCAGAAGAAAAATATTTCATAGAAATACAAAAATATCAAAAAATAGAAGCACTACTTGAAAAAGTATGCTTAGAAAATCCCATTGACCCAGAAAAATCCAAAAACTGGATGAAAGCGTCAATAAAATTAATAGATCCTAAGACTGTAATCAGGGTAAAACCAATGAAATACAGTCCACAAGATAGAGAGGAGTTTAGCAAACAAATTAAAGAGTTACTTGAGCTAAAATTAATTGTTCCAAGTAAGTCACCTTATATGTCACTAGCGTTCCTAGTTGAAAATGAAGCAGAAAAAAGAAGAGGAAAAAAGTGAATGGTAGTAAATTATTAAGCGCTTAATTCAGCAACAATAGGAGATAGTAATAATCTTCCGTGTATGCAAGAATTACTAACCCTCTTAAGAGGAAAAACCATATTTTCTAGTTTTGACTGCAAAAGTGGTTTCTGGCAGGTACTATTAGATGAAGAATCTCAGTTACTAACTGCATTCACATGTCCTGATGGTCATTATCAATGGAAGGTAGTTCCTTTCGGATTAAAACAAGCACCTAGTATATTTCAAAGACATATGCAGAATGTTTTAAAAGGATTAGAAGATTATTGTACCGTCTACGTAGATGATATCATAATATTTTCTAACTCTGAGGAACATCACTATTTTCATGTTTTATCTGTTTTAAAAACAATTGAAAAATATGGAATTATTTTGTCAAAAAAGAAAGCAAATCTTTTTAAAACAAAGATAAACTTTTTAGGGCTTGAAATAGATCAAGGAACTCATTATCCACAAAAACATATTTTGGAAAATTTACATAAATTTCCAAATACTTTAGAAGACAAAAAACATCTGCAAGGATTTCTTGGTGTTTTAATTTATGCAGAAAGCTACATCCCGAAGCTTGCAGAGCTCAGAAAGCCGCTACAGGTAAAATTAAAAAAGGATTATGTATGGGATTGGAAAGAAGCCGATACAGATTACATTAAAAATATAAAGAAAAACTTAAAAAGTTTTCCTAGACTTTATCTTCCAAAAGAAGAAGATTCTCTTATAATTGAAACCGATGCCTCAAATGATTTTTGGGGTGGGGTCTTAAAGGCAAAAACAGCTGATAGAGAGGAAATTTGTAAATACATCTTTGGAAGTTTTAAACCAGCTGAAAGGAACTACCACAGTATTGAAAAAGAATTACTGGCGGTAAAAAATACCATTTCAAAGTTTTCTATTTATCTAACCCCTGTAAAATTCCTAGTCAGAACAGATAATAAAAACTTCACTTATTTCCTAAAAACAAAAATTTCAGGAGATAATAAGCAAGGACGCCTAGTCAGATGGCAGATGTGGTTTCCAAGATATTCCTTTAATATTGAACATCTTGAAGGACCAAAAAACCTGCTAGATAGCTTGACACGTGACTTTCAAAATACGTAAACAATGACGTAATCTTTTTCTATAAATAGAATGCATCTCTTTCGAAAGTTCATCACACCTTCATTTAGAAAAAGAATTGTGATGGAAGAAGAAAAAGAAAAAATCAAGGCCTTACGCCTAAAAGAAAAAATTCTTTTAATAGAATTACGAGCTGTGCAACAGCAAATTGTGTTATACAATGATTTGCTTAACACCAAAACTGTAAATTCTGTACAGGAAGACGAAAGTCTAAAAACAGAATCTATTCCTTTACAAACGGCTAAAGGTAAAGAAAAATCAAGCCCGTTGATCCCTGATGCTTTGGGAAAAAGCATACATGAGGCAAAAGATGAGCCATAATCATCTTCTAGTCTTGAAGCAAACGGCTCTGGTAAAAACAACTCAAATCCGTTTACGACTGATAGTTTACCAAAAGCTATTAAAACCACCTATGCTCAAAAGGTGACATCTCCAGGAAATCAAAATTCAAGATTCTACGTCATTTTTGATGGGGACCACAAAGGAATTTATGCAGATTGGGCTATTGTCTCAAAATATGTCCAGAATACATCAGCTCCCTACAAAAAATTCAAGTCCTTGTTACAAGCCCCACAAGAAGCCACAAGATTTTCTGCAGAATTTGGGAAAAAAGAAATTCCATTAAGAATTTCTATCTTTCCTACACCTGTAGTAAAGACGACAAAAACATCACCGGTTAACTTTTCAAACTCACCATTTGAAAGAAGATCAGAAAAAAGAATAGAGATTCAGAATGAAGAAATCGACCTAATAAGTTTGGACGAATTCCGATCAGTCTGGTCTAAAGCTAGGGCTCTTAGCCCGGACGACTTTGAAGTCGAAAATATGTACACAGAAGACAAGACATCAAAAAGTCTATACAACTTTTGTCTAGGATGTGATCCTCATTTAGTTTCTCTTGCATTTTCTGCTGAACTAATTAAATGTATATATCCCTCTGCTAATTTACAAGAAATTAACTTGTTCACAGAAGGCATGAAAAAGGCTATAAAAACCTTCAAAAAAAAGATTGCAGCTGCCAAAGATGCCAACATTTATATTGAATGCACCTCTGCGTTACGAGATTGGTATCAAGGAAATAGCTTTCCCGCCTTACATTTATTAGAGGTTGGCTTAGCTAAAACAAGAAATGTCCAACCTTCCAAAGTCATGGAAGAAAAAGAAGATATCAGCAATTGGGTCTCCATTAGAGTTAATGGATATCTAAAAATCTTAAAAACTCTTCAGCAGATTAAAGTTGGAAGTTTTAAGAAAATTAATTACTACAGCCAAAACTGCATAATTACTAGTTACAGTGGAACCCCCCTACCTGTTCATGAAAAACATGCAATAGAGACCATTGAGCAACGAATCATTCTCAATCAACTTGATGTAGGTCTGGCCACTAAAAAATTATTGTGTCAAGAACTGGCACGCATAATAGAAAATCATGCATGTGAAGAGTGCAGAGAAAGTGACATCCTCTCAGACGAAATGATGGAGGATACACGTGAATTGGACCCTACACATGGGTTCATTGATTAAAAGCAAGCATGTGAATAAAGCAGGCAAAGCGACAACCTCTCAGTCGAATAATGGAAGACACGTAATTAGGACCCACACGGGTTCAATTATGAAGATAATTACGTAAGCACTTACGTAAACAAAAAGAACTTTACGTTCATTGTTTTTCCTATATAATGTAAGAATTGTAAGGGACAGAGGCATCGAATACTCTCTTAAGAAATTTAATTTCCTTATAATCCTAGCTATGTGTGAGTAAGCTCCCCCTTAGGGGAAAATGATGTAAATACCTTGAAGTGCTTCCTCCGAGAAGAACAGTTATGAAATAAAATATTCCTTTTTATCAACATCTCTGAGTCTTGTTATGAAACCTGGAGTCCTGGAGTCATTTTTATTTCCGTCAAGGCAGGAGGCCATAGGAAGATACTGATTGGATTGGTCACTCACCACAAAGTTTCAGAGACAATGGAGATCTAAGGTATATCTGTCTCATAACTGTTATACTTCAATGATTTTACTCATTTTTCCTTAAATCAAAAAACTATAATCTTTGAAATAATTTTCAAATCATGAAAACAAGATATCCGCACTTCTGGTATCAGAGCCTTGTGCTCAACTTTTTAAAAATTAATGTCAGAGCCTTGTGCCCAACTATAATTAAACACTAAGCCTTAGGCTCAGTTAAAATGGAAAATAAAAATATTCAGGTGGTGGTTGGAGAGGGAATGCATGTTGTGATAATAAAAGAGGCAGGGCCGGGGGGGGGGGGGGAGGTCAGATGAGGAGGAAGACTTTGTACGGTTGCCATGCCAATGGTAGAAGTGTGGACAATGGAGTGAATATATAGATGCATTTACTCGCGGGTCGAGTGTGATCTGCAACATGGGTTAGGCCAAAGGGTATGAATCATTCCATTCATTTTTTCTCATTCATCACGCCTGCGCCACCTTAATGCCAACTCAGTTTTTTCTCCATCATTCAACCCCCGGTAAATATGATTATCCACAATTCCATTCTATTTAATGTTTTTATAGAATTAAAAGAAAAAGAAAAAAACATAAATATTTGTTTGGTGGATGGGGCCACCACCCTTCAATTGATGGGAATGACCATGATCATTTAGGTCATGTCATTAGTGAGATGGTTAAAGATGGGGTGGTGTTCCACTGATCTCACGCTTAACGCGACATGCCACATAAAACCAGTGAGTGAGCCCCCCTCAGGCCCTCACCCATACGCCCATACCACTAGTCATATGTGCATTTAACTATAAAAGTGCATAATACATGTGTAATAATGTATTGGTTAGGTTTCAACTTTCAAAGTGCTATTTTCTGTCACATATAAAAGTTCACAAACTTATAATATTCTATAAAAATTATCATAAATATATGTTTTTATAACCCGACATGATAATCAAAGTTATGATCACAGACTAACAACTATCATAAGCTTGCATCCTTCCAAAATACTCTAACAATAAAACTTGTTTAAGAACACATGATTCAAAGAGTAAGACAACACTTATGAATCATCAAATCCATGTTATATTCGTCTATAACGGAACCATGCTTTCAACATAACCCTTGATGTGGCCGAAACACACCATATCCGAGCACAGAAACGGATGATCAAGAGCGACGTATAGTGATTCATCACATCCGCTCTTTATGTTGTAGATGGGAAAACGTATCACATTCCTAGTAAACATCCTTGGGTAGAAAATAACCTCATCCTTATTAGCGAAATCAACCGGAAAATCAACATTTAATCCGATCCTAGACATGGGGAATGCGATGGTTTCATTAACCCATAAACAACTTTCATGGTCATGTAATCGCCAAATACACAACTCGTTAACTTTAGCCGTTCGACCATGACTAACAACACCTACACAACCATTGATTTTCACAAGATAAGGATTGGTTAAACCCGAAGGAGTGCTTAGTTTAGAAAACCTCTCGGTTCTCAACTCGAACAAGAGCATGGCAAACGGACACTGGACCATTATATATATTACGCTATCCACGCAAACACTACGAACGATGTAACTATCCTTGTGAACAGCAATAGGAAGCTCCACATTAATAATTCTCCATGAATAATCCAAAAGCGAGTATATCCAAATATCAACCATAATAGGCGGTTGCTCATCAATTGTAACATTAGGCACCCAGAGATGCAAAACCTTATGTTCGTTTCTAGACTCGTCGAAACCAAATAAATAACGGTTATACGTGCATAACGACGACGTATACACATGTTCCTCAGAATCAGAATCAGAATCAGAATCAGAATCAGAATCAGGGATTTTAAAGACGCTCTGGGTGCTAGGGTTGAAAACAAAAGCGTAACTCTTCCAGTTACGACGTATATTACTACTACTAAAACATACTAAGCCGTTCAAATGTTTGGAGTCTACAATATCCCTACCGAGAGTGGTGTTGATGGTGGCGATACGAGTGAGGGATCCGGTGTCACGCGTGGCGGAGAGGAAGTGGAGTTGGCGAGTGGATTGGTCGTAAGCGGAGAAGAATAAGGCGGTTCGGGTGGTGCGAGTGGAGTGGAATTTGGAGAATGAAGGATGGGATATAAGTGTAAGAAATTGTTTGGAGACGGAGCGAAACCGGAGGATGGATTTGACGGGGAGTCTGGAGAGGATCTCTTGAATGATTTCGGGTAGGTGTGATTTTTGCTCGGGTGCTTCTTCTACTAGGGTTTCCATTTTTTGTGGTTTGTAAAAATGAACATTATGAAGATTGAGTATTTATAGTTTTAAACAAATCTTTCATAACGTGTAGGGTAAGAAAGCTGAAAGCCCATGCCATGTCACGTTAACAGGGCTGGGCTTGAAAATCATTAAGTTTTTGAGTTTAAAAGGAGAAAAAATTGGACATTAGCATTGGCTTAAACAATTAGATTTTAAATTGATTTATTGGTTATGATTAGAGTTAGTATGATTTTTTTGTATTAAAATGGGTTTAAATTAGTTGGTTAATTGGGTTTAAATATTAAACATAAATATGGGGTTACCGGGGTGATCGAGCCGAGGACGGTCGACCTCCCCTACCTGACCTCTCATAGTCGGCCTTGCGTTAACATCATGCGGACGCCGGATGTTTTTTCGGTTTTATGTGTACTTGTTTAAGGCCTCTTGTAACGATTGAACAATATTAAATTAGTTAGTTAGTTAAAGAAGTGGGTGAAATAGGAATTTATTATTATTGGTTAAGCAAATGGGGTTCACAAAAACACATAAGGGCTTTTAAGTGAAAATGCCACACGCATAATGGTGTTTGAGCGTTTTGATGCAAAAATGTGGGTGCTAAAGGTCGCTACGAATTTCTTTATTTTTTTTCTTTCTTTTTATTTTTAATTTTTTTAACCACCAACTCATGCCCAAATATACACTTTTTTGTCTACCACAAACATGAACCTCTACTTCTAAAAATGCTTCTTCCCACAATACATATTCTAATTCCTAAATAATAGAATAACAAAATAAATTAAATAATATATTATGACTTAAAGCAAATAAGCTAAAAAATGAGATAAATCTAAAAATCAGAATCCAAGTACAATTACAAGATTAAACTAGTCATACCTGTTTATTGAAACCAAAATATTATGATTAAGCTACAAAGTGTTCAAACCAACAATATGGTAGTGGATATGCAAGTTACTATGCCCAACATCCTTAACCTTGATGACCTCTTAAACCTCATGGCCTGGTTATGATTCATCCCTAATCCCATAAACCTGGATTTCGGACTGACCCTTGTCATAGGAGAAGCTGTATACAAAACAACATAAGAGTAATATTATCTCATATTAACAACCATTAAGTTATGAATTTAAGTCACTGAAATGGTTTTTATAAAAGTTACTTACAAGCAACTGTAGAGTTGGTAGTTGACCCTAGAGAAACTTGTGGAGTAGGCGATATCGATGGTAAAGGCGCACCTTCGTTAAACCAAAAATGTTAGTACCTTGGCGATTATAATTAACAACTATAGAACCGAACAAAATGGACACCCCTGACACCGTGCCGTCTCTGAAAATTGTAATAGAAATTTGGGTCGAAGGCGAAAAGATTTTGGGTCTTAAGTAAAAGGGTTTTTTCTAAACAAATAAAACTTTAAATTAATGGGCTTTACTTGGTTATAATTTGGGTTGTGCAAAAGTTATTTTGTATAAAAATAGACTTAAATGAGTTAAGTAATTGAGTTTAAGCATCAAAAATACATTTTTTTATAAAAATATATATAAATTTTAAAAAAATTCAGGCTAGCGGGGTGGCGGGCCAAGGTTCGTCGACCACCCTACCCTCCTTGACACTAATAGTCTAGTATTATGATAAGATGAACCCAACCTGTACACGAGACAATGTCGAAATGGACACTACATATAGACGGTAGTCGCATAGCAAGTGTCGTGTTGGCAGGGAAAGCCGAGCTCAAAACCGAGTTATTAAGCAAAAGACACAAGCATCGGGGCTGCTGATCATTCACACGCCTCAAAATATCACAACATGACTGGGACGGCTCGGTGGCTACACCTTGGACAAATGGTGCACACATTGCTAGGGGAATTATACGGGGCCCACATTCGGCAAAGGTCGGGGCTATCGGAGAGTTGGGTTGGGTCATAGTTGGGGAGGCAATGTATGCGATGAATAACAGAAGAAGCGAGACTGCTGTTGAGGACGAAGACATGGTGGTGCACTCTTGCGCGGTGCTAGTGGTGGAAGTCTGGAATGTGTATATAAATGCATTGGGCATTGGTTGAGTGTGATATGCAGCATGGGTTATGTATGAGTTCACAAGGGAAACCACTACATGTCTCAATAATAATATGCATTTGACTGTAGAAATGCATAATGCATGTATTGGTGTTAAGGGTGTAAAAAATATTATGTAAAAAATGTTTGTCCGACCGGTTTTGATGTATCTTTTAGTCGAACCACTACTTACGTGTTTAGAAAAGGATAAACCAAACCAGATAATTTTTACTGGTTAAACGGTTCGGTTTTGACGGTTCATGATTAGCACCATCACATACACATTCAAAATCACTCTGGAGGTTCAATTTCATACTTAGCTTATAATTTCAATTAACTCAAAAACCAAGTGATAAAACATTAACAAACAAGGCACCTAGCAGTATCTACACTCATCACATAAGTTGTATACGTCCGACGTGGAAATTACTAACCCCAACACAAACGACTTCCGTTACACAATATTAATTATAATACAAACAAAATGAGACAATCATGTGAAAGATGTAGAGACTGATGAGGTTGTAACCAAACCCGAAAGAAGGCCAACGATGGCTGCACTGTTGTAAGTGCTTGGTTCGGTTTGCATTGAGTTGTTACGTAAGTCAATGAATGACTCGTTTAAAAATGGTCCACCAACGAGTGCACCCATTGCAATGTTAGGGTTAGGTTGGTCTGAATCGAGCCATTGCCAGCCTTTGCACCCGGTGGTTGCATCAGCGGGTATGGAGGCTCCTCTGTGGTGCACAAATTGGGAGTATTTTTCACCGTATCCGACAAGATAACTCATTTTCATTGGATTGTCTCCCAACACATAGTTTGCCTAATGCAAAAAATAGAATCATATCAGTACCAGATAGAGAGTAATTCCGACATATTTACATATAAATAGCTTTAATTTCATATATGTACAAGACGCGCACGCAATCCATTGAATATATGTGTGTTAGTGTGTGTGAAATTAAACCTATTTATATATACAGTAAATAACATATTCACCCAATCAATTAAGTAAACAAAAAGGAAACGTTAACTGTAAATTATATTGGCGTGCAGTGTTAAAAAAAGCTGGTTATGAGTGACTGGTTTTATTTTATTCACTATGAAATCAGTAAACAAGATACTTAACAGTGTTTGAAAGAGATCAATATGCTATTATAAAATTTAGAAGGATGTGTATGCAATTGGGATAAAAAAAGACCAGCTTAAAGTGTATTTATATGTTTACCGATCTCTTAAATCGTTTTACTGAAAATTACAGATTTATATCTGAACAATATATTTTATAAAATTTTTAATATGTAAAATGGAGAGAGAAAAAATAGAAAACTTATCAAATGAGTTGAAAAGAACCGAGATTTTACTTTTCATGCTGCGATTCTCATAATCATTTTGCTTTAAAAAAATTGATTATTATTGTACTAGAGAGTTTTTGTGATCATCTAATGTACTATTTATTAAAAAAAATGGACAAAACAAACAAAAATTATGTAATCACTGTAAACAAAAATTTACCTGTGACATGGCAAACTTCCTAAGATCTGATGCTGAAAAGGACGCTGAATCACACTGGATTCTTCGGGTCCGTGATGTAAGCATGTAATCACTGTAAACCACGGCTAAAAAGGCAGAAGCTACCGGATGCTGCAAAGCGTTCCAATCACTGATCCATATAAGACCACCTGTGTTTTTAATGGTCAGACATATATAAAAAAAGAGAAAGAAGGGATAATGTATGGCATTCAGCTTTTTTTAATAAAACCACTTTATACGCCACACAATGTCCAAAAAAGTCAGATGACGAAGATGCCCTTTAAATTTTTGGAAAGACAGTTATCACCTTGGATGAGGTAACGTGCCAACATGTTATATGTTAAAACTGGTTCCTCAAATTAAAAAAAAAAAAGTAATGGCATTTTCGTAATTGGCGTGACTGTGGGCTGTGGCCGAAAATGGTATAAATGAAAGCAGATGCCTACTTCTGGTTCTGCTTGTTGTTGCTGTTGGGGATTTTGGCAGGAGTCCACACATAACAGCCTCAGCAGTTTTTTTGTACTTTTTGAGGCTGGAATCGGTAGCAGCTTTTGAATCAAAGAAGCTTACTCTTGACAGAAGAACCTGGAGAGTTTATGTGTTTCCGTTATTATAATTTAGTAGATATGATATGGAAAATTATATTATGCTAATAATAATCTACTTCAACCGAATAAAATGACTTAAGGAATAGCCCTAAGGAATAATATGCAGTAAGATACACTTTGGGCCACTTTTGACTGGTTTCCTTTGGGCAAATTTGAAATTCTAGAAATTAACTTTCAAAGTGAAAGTATCAGGGGCAAAGTGAAAACCAACTTACAGATTACAGTTTACTACCATTATAACAACCAACCTCCTTTTAGCTGACTATACATGTAAATTTCTGACGTGACACTCATCCATTTAAGTGTTAGATATGCAAAAGATGCATATGTGAAAACAATTTCAAAGATAAATTTAAATTTTGTTTTCAAGTTTGAAGAAATGAATTTTTCTCCAAAGAAAAGCTATTTTTAAATTATTATCTTCACATCAAATGCCACATGGAATATACATATACACAAATCATAAAAACGTGACACGCCAGCAACATATCAGTTGGTATATATTTTGCTTATAATCTAAAGAAAGGTGTATACTTTTTTCTCAGTTTGTGCAGTTTTTGGCCTGTTAAAGATATAACATAACGCAAATAGATCCATTCAAAAGCAAGGGGTAAAACCGTAAATGTAATAAAAGGATAACCAATTTTACCTGGGTCCCGGGTCGTTTATCATCCCAGCTAAACCATGTAGGACTTCCCCAGTTAGCATAAGTTTCACCATTACTTCCAATCACATAATCAAGATACGTTTGATCTTTTGTTGCATGATAAAGCCAGCTGGCAGCCCACAGAAGCTCATCACCATAACCGGTTGAATTGTAATATTGCTGAACTTGAGGAATGTTTTCACTGTAGGAACCTCTATGCTGATCCGCAAATGTAAATAATTCTTTAGAATGTTTTAAAAGTGTGCTCGAATATGTTGAATCGGATGATTTGAACACTAATGATGCAGATGCCATTGCTGCTGCTGTTTCTGCGGCAACTTCTGTTCCAGGGGTTGATGCGTTTATTTGTGTTAGAGGCCTTTTTTCGGTCATATCTTCGGGTCTATCCCAACATTTGTGATCAACATCTGGATCACCCACCTGAAAAGATAAAACTTAAAACGGGTCAGAAACTCAGAAAGAGTCGATTCGGAGCCAGGTTTAACAAGGATGGCGGCCCAACCAGTTTAACCACAACCCAACCAACCCAAACCAAACATGACCCATTTAATATACAGGTATATCATATATGGATTGAACAGTTTATGATTGAACCCATTTAGCCACAGCCCAAACCAAGCACGACCAATTTAATTTACGGGTATGTGGGTCGACCACTCGACCTGTTTACCATTCGAACCCGTTTAACAACAACCCAACCCAAAACAAACACGAACCGTTTAGTATACGGGTTATGCAGGTTCCGGTTTACGATTCGAACCTGTTTAAAACCCAACTCTTAATAAATTTATTTTTGAGCTAGGTTCATGTAATGGGAACACTTTTTCTCCAAAAAAAGTTACATGCTTCAATAATATGAGTTAAGAGGTTTTGTGCATTATAATACACTTTGGGTGAGTTTTAACCCATTCGAGCCGTTTCTTTTCAAGCTAAAACTTTTAATTGACATTTTGTCTCGCTAAATATAAAACATACCCAAATAGACTATTTATAAAGTAAACGAGTCAAAATTACCACCTGTAGCAAACAGAAATGTGAAGTTATATTATGAGTTTGAAGATTAAAGTTACCTGAATGTAGAGCACATTAGGTTCAGGATGAGCATTAATTAAGAAATCTGTTATCCATTTAAGTGAGTCTTTAGCAGAATCCAATTGATTAGCTTTATTCATCTGATCACCATATTCAAGTATGGCCCACGATAGAACGGTTGCTGTGTACGCCATTGGGAAGCCAAACTTCATATGATCTCCAGCATCATACATTCCCTTTGAAAGATCCAACTTTGCTTCTTTTCCATCTTGTAGGCCCGAATCACTCCTCCATGAAATTTCATTATTTTCCAATTTACCAGCTACCAAAAAAATAATAATTAATGAATAAAATTCCAAATATATAAATATGAAAAGTGATAGAATTGTACCAAAATTTTCCAACATCATTGTATGTCTCGCAAGAAATTTCAGGGAACTTACACTTTAGTGTTAAAAAAATAGCTCCTATTTTAAAAAAAATAAGCTATTCGCCTACTCAAAGTAACTTTCAAAAACTTTTCTTTGAATGACAAAGCTTTAGCTTTTAACCAAACACCCTTTTATAATAATCACAAATCTAATAATAATTACGTGTGTGTCCTTTAATGTCAATTTACACCTATAAAATACAACTGCAAACTATTTTTACAAAACACTCGAGCAATCAAAAAGAGATTTTGAAGGTTTTTTCTACCATAGCCCTTAGGACTATGATTAAGAGCATGACCATTTACTAACCTTTTAAAAAGTATTAAAAACAAACTTAATTTAAGTGCATACCATCTAAAAAAGATGGAGGAAAGTTAATCATGAGAGAGAGATTCACTCTTGTAGTTGAAATAATTTAATTAAAAGTCGTAAGGGTTATGATTAGCAAAACATAGAGTGTGTTCTCAGACATAAAGTGTGCTCTCACTTTTAGTAGTTAAACATATTATCAAATCATAGTTAAGATCTAGATCTATAAACATACAAACAAAAACAGGAGTTAAATTTGGCATCTTTAAAGTTTATCTAGACAAAGAAAAACAGGAGTTAACTTTGGCATCTTTAAAGTTTATGTAGCAATGTCAACAAATCAACAATGTAATGATTATATACTCAATAAGTGAACTGTATCAATAATATAAAGCACAAAAACAAGTAGCTTCCAAAATCTGTAAGCTTACATTTTTGGATATCAAAGAATTGTAGAGCGATCTTGAGCGCATCACCATATTTCTGTGTGACGGCTCCCGGAGGACCAGGAACCGGAGGAGCATCACCATCATCACCACCGTGGTGAAACTTGTTCTTCAATGTAAGCCCTAATGCTAATGCGATTGCTCCGACTACAATCAACACGATAAACCACCCCATACACCCTCCAGATTTCTTTTCCTCTCCCATTTTCTCCAAATTCTGAAATTAATTCCACAAAATCCTCAGATCTGAACACAAATCAATAATGCATTACATTTGGTACTGAGTACCGGTACTGTACTGATAAATTCAGTACGGTTATATTTCCAGAATTTCAATATCAGTATTTTCGATGCCGGTACCGCATTTTGTAACGAGTACCGGTACCGTAACGATAGATTCAGTTCAGTACCGGATCTCATCCCTACTGGCGTACTCGTTACAAAATTTAAGTGGCGTATCGGTACCGTACTGATAGATTGGGTACGGTTATTTTTCCAGAATTTCGGTATCACTATTTTCGATACCGGTACCAATACAGTACTGACATTTTGCAAAGAGTACTGGTACCATACCAATAGATTCGGTTCAGTACTGGATCTCATCCTTACCGTACTCATTACAAAATGTAAGTGTCGTATTGGTACTGATAGATTCGGTACGATTATTTTTCCAGGATTTCGGCATGAGTAATTTCGATACCGGTACCAATACATTACTGACATTTTGTATCGAGTACCGGTTCCATACCAATAGATTCAGTTCGGTACCAGATCTCATCCTTGGCGTGCTCATTACAAAATGTAAGCGGCGTATTGGTACCGTACTGATAGATTCGGTACACTTATTTTTCCAGAATTTCGCTATCAGTATTTTCGATACCGCTACCAATACAATACTGGCATTTTGTAACGAGTACCTGTACCGTACCGATTACTTTTTTATAAACTTGGTTTCAATACTGGTACATTCTGTTATACCGATACGGTACTGAGTACTGGTATCAATACCGGATCTAGTCCAATACGGATACCGTTACTTTTCCGGTATTTTCGGTACCGGTACCAGCATTTTGTAACGAACACCGGTACCGTACCAAACTGATATTGTACCAATAGATTCGGTACGATAGTTCAATGTAATACAATAATTAGGGTTTTAGGTTTTGAAATCGAACGATTTGTGCTGAAAATGACGTACCTGGAGTGAATTGGGGGATAATAATGTACAGATCTGAAGATCTAACGTGAATTGAAGTCAATGTGGTGAGTGTTTTGTCTTCAGATGCAGATTTAGTGAAGGTTTATGGTAGTTGTTGGATGTATGTATGTGTGGTGCTTTTGCAGATGCTAATATAAGAAATATGCGCACCGACAAATGGAGCGAGTGTGTTTTGGATTTTATTTATTTAGCAATTTGTGTTGTTTGGTGAGATATGATTTGATTATTGATTACACCTTAAATTAGATAGATGTTAGTTGGTTGCCAGTTGCTTTCGACTCAAGTTTACTAATCACCCAACATGGTGGGCCGTTACCATCTCTACAAAAAATTTTGGGCCATGAGGACGACTTAAGTATAAATATTTACCCGCGGTGTGTATGAGTTGGTTTGGGACGGTTTTGGGTTAAACTCATAACCCTAACCAACATGTCAGTTAATAGATAACCATAACCGATTCGTTAAGGCGGTTTTGATTAATCGCGTTTAAAGATTATAGCGAGTCGGTTAACCATAAAATCTTTGGAGGTTGCTGAACTGAATGAGTCGTCGTATTCCTTATGATTGTGAATGGGCATCTAAAGTGAATTTTGGAATATATCGTTCTTTTTTAAGCTCAATTATTGAACATATGTAATTGATTTTTGATATATTGAAGATGGCAATTTGAAACTAATATTGCACAAACAATAGAATATTATCAGCATAATAGGTGTTGAGATAGGTTACGAACTATTTCGATCAATGTTTAAATAAATGGTGCGGTTCGTTTATGACGGGTTTAGATTTATCTTTAATCAACCAAACCGATCCGCATTTTACGGTTTTCAAAAATTTATTAAACCGACCCACTAGTTATGTCAATTATTGGTTAAAATCGGTTATTTCGGTTCTGATTCGATTAACGGTTATAACAGTTAATTTGCTCACCCCTAATATTTATGTATTAAAACTATTTAACTTAGTCTTTAGTTTTAAATAAAGATTTAAATATGCAAGGGTTAATAGTTGCCTTATTTATTTAGGATGAATGTGGAGGGACGGAGGATTAATGGTGGCATTATTTATCATGAGCTAGTGGTATTCAACCGGCATGCTACAAGGGAATGTAGTGGGGATTGGATTGGTATTTGTTCCGTTAGTTATGTTAAATCTAAGGGATTGAAATTGCCAAATGAAAGGGTTGTACAAAAAAAGTGGTATTAAACTGGCTCATGTGGGATTCAAACCTAAGTCCGAGTTTTGCAAAACCTTAACTACATTAGACGTAATGACTCCCCAACTTATTTCTTTTGTTATTTATTAATTTTCATATGTGTATAAGTAAAAAATGACTGTGACAATGACACAAGCTCCCAGATTATAGGTATTGCTGATATGTAGGAAGACGTCGAAGGGGTTCAAGAGTGTCCACTAACATCAAGTTTATAAAAATTTGTCAAATTTTTAAATATAAAATCTAATATTAAAAAAAAAAAAGAGTACGAACCCTTAAGCTATAACCGATAAAGAATAGAACCTTATGATTATCCTACTAAAAAGGTTTTGATTTCGTCACTAAGATTATGTAAGCTGTATCATATATGGACGTATGAAAGAATTACTTGTAGTTAATTCTCTGTTCAATCAATTAAATAACAACGGGTAATATATATATATATATTAGCAAAAGTGTCCTCGCGTTGCTGCGGGTATGCATAAGTTATCTCCTCGTATTGGCTTGTAGCGTTTGGTGTGGTGTGTAATGGTTTATCAATGTGAGCGCGTTGATGTATGTGGATATGGTTTGTTGGATGTTTTTTTTTTTGGGGGGGGGGGCAAGGGGGTATAAGTGTGAATTTACATGTGAACATATAGCACCAAAAAAAAACAAAAGCAAGAAATACATTCATACAGCAGCGGCTAAAACAACCCTCTAAATCCTCCAGCCAGAGTTCAATTTAGCCACATTTATGCTTATCCTTAACTTGCAATCAGTCTCATAGTTAATAACAACTCATAACCATATAGCACATATATATAATTTCAGTTTCTCTACATCTTTACCCAAAAGCCTCTCTCTTAGCACAGATCACTACAACAATCTCATAATTCACAACAGCTCTCGAGGCATTGAAAACAAGCAAGGGCGGTACATAGTTGTGTGAGAACAATGGCGCATTGATCATTCATGCTAGAGCATGTGCGGATGAAACACGCAACAACATCGATCAAGAAACATGCCCCAACAAGAGGAAGCTGCTTGCATCACTATTCATGCATGCTCAGTTAATTCTAAATCTTGTATTCCCGAAGGTAGACTATCAATTGTTGCCTTCAAGTTACCAAATCCAATACTTATATTCCGTAGGTATAACGTCTTGTGATTCTCTAACTTTGAACACTTTTCTGCAACTTAATTTATATTCAATGAATTATAAGACCTACAAATCCCGCCTTTGACAAATAACGAGATTGATTTCAAAAGTCAAAGTATGAACTATTAGCTGCTTTTCCATTACTCGAATTAGGATCATAGTTTAACTATAACAGGAATTACAGAACCATAAAAAATACAAAAACAAACTAACGAATCATAGAAGTGCCTCACATCCGTCGGGAGCCGGAGAACATAACGGCCGCCACCAAATTTTTGTCCTTCTGCCAATTAAATCGGTAGTGTGTTGAGTTTTTTGACTTTCAGTTTCCGTTGATGTGCACGTAAAAGAAGAAATATCATGTCAGAAACAACGATTCATAGTGAAGAAACACTAATTGACCCCGGGCAGATTACAGATAATCTGGGGGTTAAATAGATGTTTCCCACGAGGGGTTAGGTCCGGTAAAGATGGTTCTTCTGATGACCTGCAAAACAGAAACCGTGAGCTCGTCACTGAGAAGGGGGGGTACCTCCTTGTGACCACCCTCCGGCGTGAGAATCAGACTAGATTGCTCTTGAATATAAGTGTATATTAAGAGATTGCTAGAGAAGATAAGTGTAACACATAGAAAATTTAAAATAATTAAAGCAATTGATATTTAGGACTTTTAGTTATATACGTATTTGGGTTATAAGTAATTTGAAAACAAAATTTATTAATAAATTTAATAATATATATGTATTTGAAATTGGCACTAGATATTTTGTTATAATGATTTGCAACAAACTAACTAAAGAATCGGATGATGACTCCTCGTTGCTAATCTATAATACGCTTTTGGCATTGAATAGTCTCTACCTTTCATTCTGATCTTGAAACTCCTCGTTTCTTCTTCCTCATATATGCCTTGCTTTGCATTTAATAACCGTGAGTTCCAACAGCAGCCAGCGACACACCATCACACCTGTAACAACATACACTCACGGCACATACATACATACTCATTCACATTGTCAAACTTTCAAGCTTCCAATCAAACTCAAGAACATGCATTCATATCAAATAATCAATCATTTATTACTTACTTGTTTCCTTGAGATTGTTAAAGATGAAAATGGTGTTAATAGTGAATGATAGTAGTGTGTGTTCCCTAGATTTAATCTTTCATATTGATCTTCAAATCTCTAAATTTCCATTGATCTTTATCTTGATTATTATGGGTATAATAACCCGAAGTTTATTTGTTTTAGATAATAATCACAATAATTAAATAGGTTTGAGATAATACAAAATTTAATTGAATTTTTAATAATTGTGGCATTTGGTTAGAAATTCAAGTAAGATAAGTATGCAAATAATAAAATAAATTGTATAGAGACATGCAGCAAATAAAAGTCATGCGATCTATTTGCAAAATTTCGAATCCTAATCTTTACAAACGAACTACCGGACGAGGTGGGATTTCAAGGATTCAGTTCGTTGTATAAATCATGTATGCAACCCACTTTGGTTCACCATATGATAAGAACTAGAGATTTAACCCTTCTATAACTATCGTCGGAACACCGAGGAGATAAGTTCTGAGTCACAACCAGGCGGCCGGTACGTGACTACGAAGGTGAACTACCGCTGCGACTATCTGCCCGTCTGATTCAGGGATTCTTTATGCTCGTTTATTGAGGTAATCATTTGTTTCCTTGCTTCTGGTTATTCTCGATAACTGGTTCGGAATACCGCGACTTTAATCTTAACTATTCCGGCGACGAAAACCAATAAAATACCTAACTCGAAATCAGATTTCTTTAAATGACAACAAGATGAACAACGTTTTCGGTAAAATCAAACATGTTTTTATTTGGATCATGTGATTTTGTTTTTAACCTTTTTAGTAATCGGTTTAGTCTGTGACCATTCTCTTTTGACATGTATGCGCGCGCACGCTCACTTGATCTTTTCGCCGGCTATCAGTTTTCTTGTAATTTGTTGCTTGACTTGGTGTTGTTCATCTCCGTGAAACCGAGTCGGTGAAGTGAAAACCTAAGGAAATTTTAATCTAAGTCAAATTTATCTATTAGTTAAATTGTTTTCATTACAGTACGTATGCATACATACTCAATAGTTATGGGAATCTATTTAATATATTTAAAGGTATTGTTTATAAATAATTTAACAAGTGAAGATGCATGTTTATTATTCTTAATAAATCCAAATTTTGTAATACTTTGAATAAAAGAGTCACCTGAATCCTAGACTAATTAAGAATCTTATATGTTTAGTCGCCGGGAATTCGCAAGTTAGCAAATAACCAACATGATAAATTAAGTTATGTAAATTAATCTTACAAGAAACTAAACCGTAGGTTCTCATACAATTGGTGGACAACGTTGACTTTACTTTTGTTTTCGCTTTTGATTAAGGTACGGTTTCTGGTTTCTGTCACTCATAGTATAAATTATATTCCGTTACTTCATTACGGTTTCTGTTTTCGGTTACTTATAGTATTGAATCTATTCCGTTACTTTGTAGTACGGATTCTGTTTCTTGTTACTTCGTAGTACGGTTTCTGTTTTTGTTACTCTTAGTATTAATTATATTCTGTTACTTGGTAGTACGGTTTCCGTCTTTGTTTCCTCTTGGTATTATTTATATTCCGTTACTTCGTAGTACGGATTCTGTTTTTCTCATAGTATTGGATTTAGTCCATTTTATATTCTATGTCCGTCACTTCGTAGTGCGGATTTTTGTTATTTTTCAGTTTCAGATTGAGTTCAGTTTATCCGTATGATATGTTTAATATTAAGTTTTTAACATGCAATAGGTTATATATATTTTGTATTCATTGTTGCATGTTCCTGTTCGAATTTAGTTATATGAATTTAGCTTCAGTACTCTGTTACCCGAGCATTTCTGACTTGTCGTTGGGGCGTCAACGACATGGCACTTATCGTGACAGTGCGTAATCAAAGTTCACGGCGTCTCTAACTAGTACTTTTGAAGTATTAGGGCCACTTAGAGGCGTATAGATCGATCTTAGCTCTGACTCCTGACTCCTGACTCCTGACATGGCACTTATCGTGACAGTGCGTAATCAAAGTTCACGGCGTCTCTGAAAGTACTCATGTAGTACCTTGGCCACTTAGAGGCGTATAGATCGATCTTAGCTCCGACTCCTGACTCCTGACTTCTGTTTGAGATGGAACAATGTGTGCACGCCACCCACACCGTCTCCTTGGTGCATGGACTAGCTAGCTGTGTACCCCTCTGTTTAGGCTCTGGGTGCTTCCGTATTACACGACCTATTTATTTTAACATCATCGTCGTGTATTTTAGTAATTATATTTTGTTTCGCTATATTTCTGGTCCGTTTTGATATGTGTATATGCATTTGATTAAATTTGAGTATATTCAGATTACGTCCCGATCGTGTATCGGATTATGTTTCGCATTTAATTATAGTTCAGTTAAATGTCACTCGTTATATGTTACACGGCACACATTATATGTTACAAGTTATATGTTTCTGGCTCTGGGTGTTTTTGTTATAGTTCTGATATATTTCTGCATGCGTTTGACCATGTTCTGGCCAAGTGTCAGATCATACATCCGAATTTTATTAAGTATATGTTTCAGTAAAAAGGTTGGTTTCGAGTTTGAATTGAAGTTCGTATATTTATTCTCTTACGTCTGTCCTTACCTATACTATTGTTCTTTCCGTTACTGGGCAATTTTTGGCTCAGCCGTGTTTTCTTGTTTTGTTTTTCTTATTTTGTTTTCAGGTAATCCGGGATTCTGGGTATTTTAGTGAGGAGAGATAAAAAAATGAAGTTCAAGCTTCTAAAAGTTAATTCATTTTGTTTAATAATATGACGTAGGTTGCATTAATTTTTGTTGTATTTTGGATTGTGGCGTTGGTTTGATATCTGTAATAGTAACACGTTAGCCTGTTCCGGGTTGGGGTGTTTCAATAAGATAATGAGATATCAGATAATTTAAGATAATGTAATGTGTCCATACCATTCCAAGGTGTTGGAGTATTTATAGCCGAAGGTAGGTTTCCAAGAAGGTACAGCCGGCTGAATAGTATTCCTGTTCTGCCAACTGTGGGCTACGCACATGCCATGCTGGTAGTTGGTGGGTAGGCAGCGGCTGATAGTGACCAGGCCGGCTGTGTACTATTCTTTTCCACCAACTGCAGGCTATGCACGTGCTACAACAGGTTGGTGAGTAGGCAGCGGCTGATAGTGACCAGGCCGGCTGTGTACTATTCCTTTGTCACAGTGAGCTGTCGCTGCTTTGGTCAGACCTTTTGTCCATACCTCGTCAGGTACAGTACAAAAGGTCCTCCAGTAGCGTACGGACTGGCTCATTTGGGCGGGAGTATTCCCGGCTTTGGGCGGGAGTGTTCCTGGCTTGCTCACTCCTTCTTCAGGTGACTACTGAATTATTTAAGAGTTAAGTGCCTTGTGCGTGTAGCCTTGCTGTGCGGGTAGCCTTCCCTGATGGCTAGTATCCGTTACTGCGGGAACAGGCGGAGTACGTCGACCATTGGGAGGCTTTTCCTGCGGGAACAGCTTGCGTACTGCGCGTAAGGACGTCACGTCTCTGAGCATGGTGGGTCCTGCGGATCCAGTTGGTTTCTGCTCAGACGTCTCTCTTCAAGGTGAGTCTTGCGAGTTTAGCCTTTGCGCAGACGTCCCTGTTGAAGGTGAGTCTTGCGGTTTCAACTGCGCAGACGTCCCTCTTTGAGGTGAGTCTTGCGGGTCCAACTGGGCTCTGCTGGGACCTACCTCTTCAAGTCCCCCCAGTCCAATGTTCTTCTCATGAATTGTTAATAAGTGAGGTGAACTTTTGGACTTAAGCAAAGGGTTTTGAAAAGGGTTTAGTTTTAAGGTTTTCCATGGGGATTCTTCCCGCGGAAGTCCTAATGTCACATGCAGAAATTCCCGACTTTTCTGCTTGATCTTTGGGTATGATGCGGGTAGGTCTGTAACCTCCTCGCAAGTCAGGAGCGTTGAGTTCCACTTGTGTAGATTCTCCATGGGGTTTTGGTGGTTTTGAACATAGTGATCAATTATGTTAAAACAACCAATTCCATCTTGGAGCTTCCAACAATCTAGTTCTCGACGTTCCCGCTATGCGGGGATGTTATTCCCGTTTCCGCAAGCATGGCCCAGAAGATCCTTCTTGGTTTCAATTCCCTGCGGAGTGCTAGGTATGTGAAGGGTTTCGCCTTGACACTGTACCCGCACTCGTCTTATAGTTACTTTACTTCCAAGGTATTCCTGGCTTCAATTCCCTGCGGGTGCTAAGTATGTGAAAGGTTTTGCCTTGACACTGTACCCGCACCCGTCTTATAGTTACTTGGTTGCCGAGGTATTCTTGGCTTCAATTCCCTGCTGGTGCTAAGTATGTGAAGGGTTTTGCCTTAACACTGTACTCGCACCTGTCTTATAGTTACTTGGTTGCCAAGGTAAGGGGTATAGTCCCGCTTACTTTTGAATCTTTTTTGAATCTTTTTGAATCTTTTTGAAATTTGAAGAGTTGGTGAAAGGATAAGAACAGTCCAGACTGTTGAAACGTCGTCCGACGGTTTCTTCTGACAGTTTCAGGACGTGCAGGAAGTTATGGCGACGTGACAGTATATGGTCATTCCAGACGCTTTTTCAGGCGCGTGGGCGCGAGTTTTCGGGCGCGTGGCCGCGAAGTTTACGGCACGCGTCCTGTCAACAGTTGTTGCCAGCTTGCATATTCCACGTGTCATAGTTTCATTGCACCTGCGTTTTCCTCTCTCTTCCGCATTAAATTCATCGCATTCATTGCGATGAGTATATAAAGGGAGGAGAGGTTGCATCTCAACTCACAGTTTCACCTCTCTTCTTCTTCTAAACGATTTCCGGCGAATACTCTAACTTTTCTGTCGAGCATTCTCCTAAAATCGTTCTTTTCATTCAAAACATGTCTTCCGTTCATGATCTTGAGGCTACCGCCGAGGAGTCTGACGTGTATGCCGAGAATCCGTCGTCTACTTCTGATAAGGACGATAAGAGTACTGCTGGTGAGTGCCAGTGTGCTCTTATCGTCGACCTGTACCAGTATATTGTTAGGAAGTTCATGCTCGAGCCTTTCGAGCCTGAGTTTCCTAAGCCTCATCAGACGGTGTACGATGCCCCCAAGGGCAAGATAGGGGTGTATGCCGCATTCTTCGTTTATGGGAATCTCAGGTTCCCATTGACGAAGTTTGTGTACCGTGTTTTGGAGAGACACGGTGTACATCTGACGAAGGTACACCCAATGGCGATCGCCAAGATTCGCCATTTTGAATGGGTGTGCCTCATTCTGGGCGTGGAGCCCCATGTCGATCGCCTGATGACCTTCTATTCCTGGAGGTGCATCCAGGGGTGGTATACCTTGGTCACTCGGATCAAGGGTTTGAAGATATGCGCTACCGAGCGCAGTCTTCGGTCTTGGAAGCGGGAGTTCTTCTATATCTCCGCTCGCGTCGTCCCCATAGCGATGACGTTCAAGAACGGGAGAGCTCTCCCGAACCTTCACGCCTTCAACTATGAGGAGGCGGAATGGTTCTCTAAGATTTCCCGGGTCCAGTCTCCCGTCTACCGCTTTGCGGAGTCCGGGATGGTGATGCTCGAGATGAGCCAGGTGTGGAAAGATGCTGGGGCGGAGGCGCCACAGGTTCCCATCGTCCTTGATTACCGTTTGAACTCTATCCCTTACGGTATGCTTCATCTTCTTTGCTGATTTAAAGTTTTCTTCTAACTGTTTCTTTTGTTTTCAGAGGGAAACGACCTACAATCGCTCCTGCATCCGCGGGAGGCTGGTGGTCCCGCTCGGATGGGTACCCGTGCTCTTGATGAGAACGAGTTGCCCATCTTGGAGCAAACGGCGGATCGGTTTGTGGAGGTCTACCCGCCGGGCCACCCGATTCTGAGCGCCACGCGGCCAGGTAAGGAGTTATTTAACTCTCGCCCTGTCAACGCTCAAACCTCTGCTGGAATTCCTCTAATTTTGTCATCTTCTGATGAGGAATCCGCAGATGGTCCTTTCTTCACGCGGAAGAAGAAGGCTGCTGGCGGGAAGGGTAAGGCGAAGGTTGCCTCTACTGTCGATCAGGGGAATCGGTTAAAGTCAGAGACCGAGAGTGAAGAGGTGGCGGGGAACCCTGGTGGTGACGAGACCACTGTTCCGGAGGTTGAGACAACTGTCACCTCCGGGCAGCCTAGTACGACGGTGAGCGGCGTGAAGAGCCCGGCTCCATCGGGTTCGTCCCCGCCTATCAGAACCTTCAAGCTGAAGAGAACTCGTAAGTATAATTTTCATTTACTTTAACTGCATATCCTTCCGCCATTATATTTAACTATCTTGTCTTCATGCAGGCGTGGATGCAACTGCATTCCAGGGTGGAGCGGGAAGGAGCAGTTCTGGACCCATGACGGTAGGTTTGGTCAACCTACCCGAGGCGACGACCCAGGCGGCTGCGCCTGTTTGCAGTATTGGTTCAGTTGCTCATCCTGTTGAGGCAACTGTTCCAACTGTAACATCATCTCCGCCGGCTGTCAGTGCCATATTCACGGCGTCCTTCACTGAGCCGGCGGTGAGTTTTTCTGCGGGTTCTTCCGCAGCGGCAGCCACGGTTGTGAGTTCAGCTCCAGTGAGTTCACCACCGATGGTCTCTACCGCAGCGGCTTCGACCGTGCCTCCGGCGCCGGCGACTACCTCGTCCCCGGCCGGTTCAGCAGGTATGTTCGGGGCTTCAAGCCAATCTCTGCCTCCTTCCCATCTGCCTGACCTCTTGGATGGATATCCGTTAGGTTCGGGTGACGGGTTTGGCGGCTACCGACCTACTGTCGACCCTACAGGTGCGTAGGGTTATTTTGGCCTTTTTATATATATTTTTGTTTTTTATCATCTTTTCCTAACTGCTTTTTGTTTTTGCAGTGTCGGATTCGAATGAGGTGTTTGTTCCGCGGTGGAACATCCGTCGGGGAACCACCCTTCGGACGGCTGTGGATTGCGTCGAGTGGGTGCGCCACGCCGCCCCCAATGGTGCACTGGGAGAAGCTATGTCGAGCTACCAAGAGGGTAGGCTGACAAACGAGCTTCGAATTCTCCTTGCCCGGATGCAGCCGCGCGTCGAGCTGCTTTGTCGTGAAAACGACAAGTTAAAGGCGGCTCGTATCCAAGAAGTAGCTCAGGCGCGGGCTATCCGGGAGGAGAACAGGAGACTCTCCGCCGTTACTGCGGAGAAGGAGAAGGCCTTCAAGGCCCTCGAGGTTGAAGTTCAGGCCCGTCTCGAGGCCCGTTCCAAGGCTACCCAAGCTGTTAATGAACAGCTTCGGTTGGCTAAGGAAACTGCACGGAAATGCAACTGAGAGGGCCACCAAGGCTGAAGCTGTTGCTGAGCCTCTACGCACTGAGAATAAGGAGCTCAAAGCCAAATTAGAGAGGCTCCAGCAGGCTCATGATGCCTTGGCCATGGAAGATGCCAAGAAGCTCCAAGAGATCTTGGACCAGAGGGGGGTGCTTGACCACACTGAGCGTAAGCTAAAGGGCGTCGAAGAGGCTGCAGCCAAAGATGTGTTGCTTGCCAACCTTACAAAGAACGAAGCCGAACGCGCCGGTAATGAAGCTCAAGCTGCCCTCCAGAAGGCTCTGGTTACCAAGGAATGGCTTCTACGAGAAGCGTTGTCGCAGGTATGCATAGCTTCATAATATCTTTACGCTTTTCTTTGTACTTAGAAAATGTTTTGATACTTGTATTTTTGTTTTGTAGGTTGTGCATCGGGTCTTCACGGACATATCATATGACGATACCATGAGCGCAGCCCTCAACGCTTCTCATTAGGATGGGGAAAAGGCTGGCTTCCTGCTTGGTCTAGGGTTCGTTGAGAAGGGCATCCCGCCTTCCAACTTCCCTTTATATGATGTGGATACTGAAGTTGTATATGACCAAGCAGTGAACCAGTATGCCACCTTCCCGCACCCGGTGGTGGAGAAGGTGAACGAAGTTGCTGCTGCTGATGATGGGATAACCATTCTCAAGACCTTCCTTGAACCGCCACATCCAACTGATGGTGCGGGTACAAGTGGGTTTGGAGGGAGTGGCCCTGAAGCTTGATCTTTTAAATCCTTTCCCACTGTTAGGATAGATTTACGTCTTTGTATAGATTTATATTCTTGTAGGCGGGTAGATACCCGGCCATTCTTGTAACAGTTGAATTTTTATGGAATATAAATCTTTTGTGCGGGTAGGACCGTCACTCTTGCTTTATAAACGTTATACGACTTGCTCATGCATATTATAGTTTAATTTGGCACTTGTTTTGCCGCATAAACAATATGTGATTCGCTTGTGCATACTTTAGTTTAACTTAGCAATTTCTTAAGTACTTTGGATAAGTTAACCTTTCAACGTGGCAGATAATAGGTTAAAGTTTTGCTTCTTCTTTCGTGATTGTGGGGGGTAAGACCGTCACTTTCACTTAGTAGGATGGCTAAACTTTACCCATATCTGACCTGCGTGGAGGTTTTCCTCATTTTTTCCTTAAAAGATTTTCTAAGTGTTCTAAATAAGTTAACCTTTCGACGCGCGGTTGTCAATAGGTTAATGTTCAGTTTCCTCTATCATGATTGTGCGGGTAAGACCGTCACTTGCATTTAGTAAGATGACCAAACTTTACCTATGACTGACCTGCGTGAAGGTTTTCCTCATCTTTTCCTTAGAAATTCTTGCCGTTTTTTGTGTTTATGCGGGTTTTGCCGCCTTCCACACGCAACGACTTTTCACATTTATGCGGTGAATACCGGCATATCAGTGTTTTGAATAAATTAACCATTCGACGCGCGGTTGTCAATAGGTTAACGTTCAGTTTCCTCTATGAGGATTGTGCGGGTAGGACCGGCACTTTCATTTAGTGGGATGACCGAACCTCACCTATGACTGACCTGCGTGAAGGTTTGCCGTTTTTTGTGTTTATGCGGGTTTTGCCGCCTTCCACACGCAACGACTTCTTCACACTTATTTATGCGGTGAAGACCGGCATATCAGTGTTTTGAATAAATTAACCGTTCGACGCGCGGTTGTCAATAGGTTAGTTCGGTTTCCTCTATCATGATTTGTGCGGGTAGGACCGGCACTTTCATTTAGTGGGATGACCCAACTTTACCTATAACTGACCTGCGTGAAGGTTGGCCGTTTTTTGTGTTTATGCGGGTTTTGCCGCCTTCCACACGCAACGACTTACTTCCCCACTTATGTATGCGGTGAAGACCGGCATATCAGTGTGGAAAGTTCATAAGTATAAATGTAAGATTATCAGCGTCAATGTGATAAGGAGAATCATTTCCATTAGAAGTGGCTCTGGGCCTTTTCTTTTACAAGTTTGGAATTGATCTACATGCAGACTGTGTAATTGAGCTCCCTTCCATGTTGTTTGGATGGGAGTGCCATCGAGCCGATATGCAATTGGTTCGGAATCTCGTTGTTTACGCAGTATGTAGTCTCCAACATTGTAGCTGCATTTGTGTTTTTCCCAACTGGGGTTCTACACGCGTTGGCCTGCTCAGCATCCTTTACGCCAAGAGGTGTGCGAGTTCTCCATTTCTGACGAATGTCTCGATGATGTCCTTCAAGTCTATGCATTCGTCGGTGGTGTGGCCTGTTGTCCTGTGGAAGTCACAGAATTTGCTCTGATCAGCGTTGTGACGCTCTCGGATTATTGGAGCCTTTGGCCATGGGAGCCTCTCGGTGTCGAAAATCTCGGTGACGCTTTTGGTGAGCGGCGTCCACCGGGGGTTCCGTTTCGACGACTGCCTGTTGTCCTTTCCGCCTAACCGAGGGTGCGAGCCGGATGAGGTGTCGAAGTTTACCCTTGACTGCCAAATACCCAACTTCCTCTTTTTGTTTAGTCGGGCGGTAAGGACGTTATTTTCTCTTGTTTTCTGGGTGTAGAGGTTTGTGCTTTGGGGAAGATTTCTACCCAGTTGCTTTTCCGTTTCCGCGAAGCGTTTAGCTGCTGTCATGATGGCGTCCCATGTGGATGGCATGCCATCTTTACCCGTTAAGGTGCGGATGAGCTCTGGGTCTTTCGCGCCCTGGATGAAAGCAGCGCGAACAAGATCTTCGCTAATACTGCCCAGACTTAGCTTCTTTGAATTGAAGCGCGTGATGAAGTCTAGTAAAGACTCATTTTCCTCTCGGATGCAGTTGAGGATTGTCCATTGCTCTTCAGTGTACTTTCTTTGTTGACTGAAGTGTTGGCTGAACTTCTGTTGGAAGTCTGCCCAATCGTAGATGTGGTGGACCGGTAGACAGTCGAACCACACTCTGGCTGCTCCAACCAACGTCATCTGGAACATATAACACCACGTGGGTTCCATCCAGTTGCTGACGGTTGCCCCCGCTATGAATCTGTTCAAATGATCGTCTGGGTCGGATATACCATCATAGGTGCCGATGTTGGACATCTGTTTGGCACTTCTTGGGGCGATTGCTTCCGCAATGTCTCTTGCAAACTTGGAGTTTCCCGCATTTGCAGCGGTTGGTCTGAAGGTTTTAGAGAAGTCACGTGGGTTTCCACCCGCGTTTTTTGGTTTGAAGGTTTCTCCAAAATTCCTTCTTGGTTGGAAGTCCGTTTTCTTACGCTTCCCTTTCGCCTTATGGCGAGGGTTTACGTCGGTGTCGGATTTCTCCGAATCATCGTCCAAGTACTCGCACTCATTGCTCATGTTGAGCTGTTGTCGAGTGCTTCCGAATTCGTCAGCCTGTTGGAGTGAACGTAAGCGTTCATCCAACTCAGCTTGGAATTCCCTTTGACGTTTTTCCGCCCACGCTTTAACTTGTTCAAGTGTTTGGCGGGGGGGTCTCGTCTGTTGTCTTTCCACCTGGGTATCAATGAATCCCAGGGGAGGATTGTTTACTGCACTTGCCCCGGCTCGGGTAACCGGGGTAGTGTTCGTAAAATTTATTGCACTTGCCCCGGCTTGGGTAACCGGGGTAGTGTTCGTAAAATGCGTGTATTCGCCGGTGTTCCCCCCAGTAGCTGGGGTTGTGGTTACCGGGGTTTCTTGGTTACTCCCTAGCCTGGGGACCGGAGTAACGTTAACCAACTTTTCGGAGGTTTTGAAAAAACTGAGAGAATTAGTTCTAGCTTTTATGCATGGATGGCGCCAATGAAGAAACACTAATTGACCCCGGGCAGATTACAGATAATCTGGTGGTTAAATAGATGTTTCCCACGAGGGGTTAGGTCCGGAAAAGATGGTTCTTCTGATGACCTGCAAAACAGACACCGTGAGCTCGTCACTGAGAAGGGGGGGTACCTCCTTGTGACCACCCTCCGGCGTGAGAATCAGACTAGATTGCTCTTGAATATAAGTGTATATTAAGAGATTGCTAGAGAAGATAAGATAATGAGATATCAGATAATGTAAGATAATGTAATGTGTCCATACCATTCCAAGGTGTTGGAGTATTTATAGCCGAAGGTAGGTTTCCAAGAAGGTACAGCCGGCTGAATAGTATTCCTGTTCTGCCAACTGTGGGCTACGCACATGCCATGCTGGTAGTTGGTGGGTAGGCAGCGGCTGATAGTGACCAGGCCGGCTGTGTACTATTCTTTTCCACCAACTGCAGGCTATGCACGTGCTACAACAGGTTGGTGAGTAGGCAGCGGCTGATAGTGACCAGGCCGGCTGTGTACTATTCCTTTGTCACAGTGAGCTGTCGCTGCTTTGGTCAGACCTTTTGTCCATACCTCGTCAGGTACAGTACAAAAGGTCCTCCAGTAGCGTACGGACTGGCTCATTTGGGCGGGAGTATTCCCGGCTTTGGGCGGGAGTGTTCCTGGCTTGCTCACTCCTTCTTCAGGTGACTACTGAATTATTTAAGAGTTAAGTGCCTTGTGCGTGTAGCCTTGCTGTGCGGGTAGCCTTCCCTGATGGCTAGTATCCGTTACTGCGGGAACAGGCGGAGTACGTCGACCATTGGGAGGCTTTTCCTGCGGGAACAGCTTGCGTACTGCGCGTAAGGACGTCACGTCTCTGAGCATGGTGGGTCCTGCGGATCCAGTTGGTTTCTGCTCAGACGTCTCTCTTCAAGGTGAGTCTTGCGAGTTTAGCCTTTGCGCAGACGTCCCTGTTGAAGGTGAGTCTTGCGGTTTCAACTGCGCAGACGTCCCTCTTTGAGGTGAGTCTTGCGGGTCCAACTGGGCTCTGCTGGGACCTACCTCTTCACTTAGTATTAAAAAAATCAAATTAAAAGCGAGAAACCTTTAATAATACGAGGAACACTTACCTCCATTGCATGACCGAAACCGAAAAAATCGATCAAAAAGAAACTACAAAACTGAAACCGAACAAAAATGAAATTGAAAAAACCGGCCAAACAAAACAAAAACCAAAAACGAATCCGAAATTGACAAAAAACAAACAAAAGAAACCGAAATCCAACCCATCCAGTGCTCCGAAACCGACCAAAAAGAAACAAAGGAAACCGAAACACAACCCGTCCAGTGCGAAACTCGTGTCGGCTCGAAACCTAATTTGAGCCAAAACCTAAACCGAACTCGTTCCAATCCAAATCCCATTTTAACCTGAGTCTGCCACTTTTCCTTAAGACACTAACCCACATCAACCCATTTCTTTAAATTTGTCGACCAATTTTGACCCGAAAATAAGAAATTGGAATTTCAAGTGACCAATTTTGACCAAGTTAGTTAAAATCTATTGCCCAAACAAACCCATATGATTTTTAAAACAACTCAAATTAACCCATTGAAAATGGCTTGGGTCAAAATTGACACCCGTATAACACAACATTATCATAAAGATAAAATTTAAAGTTAGAAAAGAAACCAAAAGTTATAAAACATTAAGGGTGGCAAAACAAACTCAAATGGGCTGTTTTGGGTCAATTTGGATAATTTTTAAAATTGCGATGGGTCAGGATGAATCAAAAGAATTTTGCAGGAATATTAAGTTGGATTGGGAAAATGCTAGTGGCTTTTGGTTATATATTAGAATGGGTTTGTTTATGGTTAGAATGGATGAAAACATACTTTATCCAATTTTTTTTCAAAAAAAAACCCACGGAACTGAGTTGAAACCGAGAAATCGAAATCGAAACCGAAATCATTGAAACCAAACATATAACGAAACCAACCGCAATGAAAAAAAGCAAAACTGAAGCAAAAAAAAAAACTAAACAAACCGAACTTGAACCGAGACAAAACCGTTTTTTAATGAACGAGGAAGACATGGGAAACATTTTAGTTATTTTACTTTTTGCGTTTTTGATTTATATTTTGAATTATTATTTTTTTATTATTTTTTTGAAATTTTTTTTGAAAGCCTTTGTATTTTAACCTTTACTTAGTCAAGATGAGTTTACCTCATCTTGACCCATACCCATCCTAAAACGAATAAAACCGAGAAATTGAAACCGAACAAAACCGAAAACAATGAAACCGAATATATACCGAAACGGAAAAAAAATGAACCGAAAAAAACAGAACCTGAACTTCGACAAAACGAGTTTTTTTTTAAGCGAACGAGAGCGACGGGGGAGACATTTTAGTTATTTTATTTTTGCGTTTTTGATTTATATTTTGAGGGGTTTTTGAAACCATTTACATTTTAACCTTTACTTGGATCAAGATGGATTAACTTTACCCATCTTGACCCATATTCATCCTAACCCTCTATTTTAAAAATCCATCATGACCCAAACTCATTCTAACCCATCACCAAAATCCAACCCAACCCACTCCTATTGAAAATTATAATATGACCTTGAATAACAAAAATATAAGTTGGGATGAATTTTGTTCCATAGGAATGTTCTCTAATATTTCTCACATCTGGGTACGTCATTATTGATATTATTTTCCCCAATAACAATACAAGTATTTAATATTTATGAACAACATACCAAATGCTAAAAATACTCTCTACAAATTTATATCATTTGAAAATAGAAACTGAGAATATATTTCACGGAATTATTTACCATGTATTGAATAATAACCCCGACACTTAACTATTTTTTCGTATAAATATCAACAAAACAGCTGTACAAAGGGAGAAGATCTCGTGTAGGTTTGCACATATTATATATAAAAAAAAATATTAATTCAATTCACCATGCACAACGACCAGGACAACAATATGACCGTCCAGTGGACGACACACGAGCACTCGATGTTTGCAAATGCGGTGGCGAATGGATCGAATGGGTTGGAGGAGATTGCTGGCATGATTCCAGGTAAGAAACCGGACGAGGTGGAAGCGTACTACAAGGCGCTGGTGGGCGAGTTGCTTGAAATTGAGGCGGGTCAGGTTGAGTTACCTAATTATCCCGATGGTGATAGTTACCCGAGTAAGGCAAAGAAAGCCGAATCGGTTGTGAATGAGGATCATTCGGGGTCTAAACCTCGAGAAAAGGAGAGGAAGAAGGCGAGGAATCCGTGGACTGTAGAAGAAAACAAGTACGTTAACTCTTTTTATTGTATTGTTTGTAATTTTTGTATAATGATTTTGCACCATGCATACTTTGCATAGTCCAAGAAACCCAGAAAAACGAACCGAAACCAATAGTTAGATTTTGAACTTTAGTAAAAACCGAAATATTGGTTTTGGTTTGGTTTTGTGTTTTGTTAACAACTAATATAACCAAACCGAATCGAAATAACTAAAAAAAATAAAAGCCATTAAAATTGAAGCTATCGATTAATGTATTGAATTTACAACTTTTTATCTTTTATTTTGAATGTAAGTATCCATATGTTCAACATTCATGGTTATTTTTTAGGTTCGGTGTTAGCCCAAAACCGCACCTTATGTTTCTTTTATATAGTATACGGTAATTCTTGATTAATTTGGTTCATGTTTACAGGGGGTTCTTGGAGGGGCTGAAGAAATATGAAAAAGGTGACTGGAAAAGCATTTAAAGAATGGTGGTGATGGACAAGGACGCCGACACAAGTGGCCAGCCATGCTCAGAAGTTTTTCCTTCGGCAGGCTCTACTGAAGGAAGGGAATAATAATAACAGGCAATGGAAGAAAAAGAGATACAGCATTCATGACATAACCACAACGGATGATGCGTCAACAACATCATCACCCTCTGATTTAAGTGGTAGCCAAGAAAGGTTTCGCAATCATCAGTAACATTATCTCCGAGCATTCAAAAGGTTACCGAACAACCTACGTCATCAACACTAGCAACAACGAGTTTTTATGATAACAAAGGCAATGCAACAACATTCTCATCCCATTATTTCAATGGCGGGCAATATTATGGCGGCCAAGGGGTAGGAGCACTGCCATCTTATAGTTTATGTGGCGCCAAGGTGGAGAAGCACCGCAGCCATTCTCTAGTAATTATTATGACGGCCAAGCAGGAGCACATCCGGGGCATGAGTTTGAGTTTGGTTTTTATAATGGCTACCCTGGTCATGAGACTAATCTTTGAATATGAAAGACTTAACCTCCAATTAAGCCATCAGCACTAGCTAGCTTAATTGTCTATAAGTAACAATATGAAGTACCATTATTAGCTCAAGTAGCAATTATAACTAGTTTCTGGATTTTGATTTGAATTGGTTTATTTTGGTTTTTGTTTACTCTTTTGAAGAACTATATAATATTATTGCATGATTTTCTACCTTTCTGTTTAGCATGTCTCTCCATATACAAGTTTTAAAAGTTGATTGTTTTCTGTCACCTTAGACTCCATAAATTATAAATTTATATACAAATGCAATGGGGTAGATAACTAATTACCTGTATTAAGTCACGGTTGAAGTAATATTTATAAGAGAAAATCCACAAAATGACCATTTGACCCGACTCTTTCTAAGTATGGTCAAATAATTCAAAAATCCCCTGAATTCGAATTGGATTTAGTTTGAATTTCGCATTTTTCGAATGCTTAAGGCTCCTACTTACAATAAACTTCTAAAAAATAGAAAATGAATGAGCAGTCTTATTAACTCAACAATCATCATCATCATCATCATCATCATCATCGTACTCAGTATATCTCACCAATAGCAATGCTATGGTAGGGTCTGAGGAGGGTAAGATGTAGACAGCCTTACCTCTATCCCATAGGGATAGAGAGGCTGCTTCCGGTGAGACCCCCGGCTCGATAGTAGTTTTGCATCAAGCCTTGGACATAAGGCACATAGCACTCAATCATCGGGACACCGGCTGATCGGTGCATGTGCCCTTGTCTTTCGGCTATCAACGCCACCACATGATGCCTGATTAACCTTCCGCCACTTTTAACGTTATTTTCACGAGATTAGTAAAATAACGTCAAAATTAGTGCAATTTTACTTTTGCCCACCCGAGGGTTCACACATATATACATTTGCGCACCGCAAGCAGGGCGTTTATTGCCCACCCGAGGGTTTAACTCAACAAGAATTGTACAAATTCAGGAAATTTACAAAGAATTATAATAAAGCTACTTATAAGGAAGAGAGATATATATTGCTTGTTCTTTATGAGAAAATGGAAGAAACAAAGATGTTCATTCATCTTTACAGTAAATAAGGTTAATTACCCTCTGATTATGATCCAAAATCCGCCACCAATACATTTCATTTAATCATCATCCTTGAATTCCCTGGAGATGTGAATCACAATTTGCACGAGTTACAATATGAGGCGTCAATTTTGACCCATTTACTAATGAATAACTAGATTCAGGATACATTTTTATCTCTAACGGGTCAAACCAATATATTAGAAAACTTGCCTTAGGAAACTGGCTGAAACTTGAAAGTCACCCAAGGGGTATTTTATATATAGAACCTCATAAATTGCTTTTTTAATTCTTGAAAAAATATAAACTTTTGTAATAATATAATTTTTAAAATTATATTCAACACACTAACTATTTATATAAAAAAGTTGGACCCGGTACAAATAAAATTAGCATAGTAAACATACAAACAACTAGAATAATTACAGTTTTGAACTAGTGTAATTATGTTATAAAAAATAATATAGTGTAATAATAATTACTCTAGTTCAAAAGTTATGGAGTGTTAATAATTACACTAATGTTAACATAATTAAACTAGTTATTTGTATATTTCTGACGCTAAAAGTCATTTGTATTTGATCTAAACAAATATATAAAAAGGTATATTGTTTGGGGAAAAAAATGGTTTGAATAACTTCTAGAGGCCACAAAGTATAAATTTAGTTTCATTTAAAGAAACTTGCATAAAATTATCAAATGATAAAATGTCCATGGGTTTACAACTTTTTTCACATCTAGTGCTAAAATGACCAAAATGCCCCTAAATCTACATCAATACGCTTTGAGAATCCATCTATAGTTTGACTATTTCGACTACATCAAGATGCATTTTTTATCATTTACAACTCTCGATGTAACAAAAGCTTTAAACTTGGGGTCATTTTGTTATTCACAAATTTTTGGCAATTTTGTGAACTCGAAAGTGATTTTAATAACATGTAAACTACACATGACATATTTTGTGCGAGTCATACCTGCGGTCAAGATACCGAGGTTGTATACCACTGCCTTGACATGTAGTGCAGGTCAAAGCACCCGCACCGTCACAGTTTATGCATTTAGAAACTTCTTTTTCTCCACCTCCAAGCTCAACTGTTATATTACCACTTCCTGTGCAAAACCTGCATGATTCTGGAAAATAATTTAACATCTATCAAAATTAGAGTAACATAAAAACATATGCAACAAATGTTTAATGATTATTTTAGATCATAAGTTTCATTAATATTTGATTTTACAATGTGATGAGAAGTACATAACTTCAGAGTATTAGCATACATAAATATATATTATTCATTTGTTATGTAATATGAATCTTCAAATGAATATAACCTAACTTGATAATTTACTAGAAATTAGAAGTTTAAGAAAAACTAAAATAATCACTTACGTGCCCCGGTTCCATTGCAGGGGAAGCATGGCTGTGTGTTCTCTCGTTTTGCCTGCAGTAATATACATTTTTAAAAGAATAGGTAGTATACGCAGCAGTGCCAACAAGTTGTCAAAGTTTTGCAAGTCAATATCTGATTCAGATTTTGTTTCAATAGCAACTAGCATCAGTTTCACATATTCATGTATTAAGTGTTTCATGAGTGTACATGACACAATGTGCTAGACCCTAGAGGGTGTTTGGATGTTTCAATAGCAACTAGCATCAGTTTCAAATATTCATGCTTTTAAATGATTAATGCAACTTGAAGAATCATAATCAGATTGCTAAGGGCTGTTTTACTATCACAATAATCAATTTTCTTATAGCTGTTCCAACCCAAACTATATATCAAGATAACCATAATCATGATCATTTCAACCAAACACTCAAAACAAATGTCAAGTCACAATACATTTAACAAGCATCCAAACACCCGCATACAAAAATCATCCATATATCCATTTTGGAGGGGCACAAAAAAACCGTTTAGGACTTAGAACCAGTTTGGAACCGATTGAAACGTAGGTTTCAGGCCAGTTTGGCATTTTCAGAGCGAAACCAGTTTGAAACTGGCGGTTTATAAACTGGTACAAGGAACAAGTTTCAAACCTACCCGAACCGGTTTCACACAGGGGCGAAGGCTATATCCGGTGGCCCCGGTTTTTTCGTTCAGTAGTGTAAATTTTCGTGAGTTCATTTTGAAATTTTTTATAGATGTTGAGTTCGGACACCCCTGAGTTATTTTTTTGCGACTTCCAACCCGAATTGGTTTTGACTTTTGACTACATTGACTAGGAACAGGTTTGTCTACTCCATATGCCTAATAACAAGTAACTAAATCACAAATATTTTGGTGCATTTTTAAAATAAATAAGTAATCAAAGTAACGACAACACAATTAGAGAGTATCTATCTTAATAATTCGAAATGAGATTGAAGAAGAAAACATACAGCACCGTCAATCTGCGTTTCGTAGAAAATGGGAATGCCGATTCCAACGGCAACGCTGACGACTCCAACGGCAACAGCCACCACCGTGTTCTGATCGAGTTCAGCTTTGATGAGGTGAGGAAAGCCTTTGCATTTGAAGAAGGAAACCGAGTGAGGATGCTGAGAAGAGAGATTCAATGGTTGATGATGGATGAAAGGAGAACGAAAGGAGGTTACGGATGACATTGCTTTGGTGCCACAAAGAAACAAGTCAGTCTGTCTGTTGGAGATTGGAGGGAGTTTGGATCATGTGGGGTCGTTCCAATTTTCAACCACTAGAACATGGCTATTGGATTGCTTATTAACCACGTATGCATGCATATATTATGAATAAATTATTTATATAGTTTTTATTAATACCTACCGGTCCCAACTTTTAACGTATTTATTTCTAACAGTTCGCGACTAACAAAATCATAACATCGTTAGTTTCAGGTCGCTGGAAAACTTGTTTTTTTTCCCGAAAACTCAACATTTTCGTCCCAAACATCTTGGTAAATTGTATTGGACATTTAGGAACCTGCTTGTAGTAAAAGCCCTAATTATTGAGGTCGCCGAAAGCCCTAGAACGATCGTCATAATCCATTGATGGTGCTCAAGTGCTGGTAGTTGGTTGGCGGTGAGTCAATTGGTAGTGGTAGTTGGTTGGCGGTGAGTCAATTGATGGTGGTGACGGAGTTCATGTGGTGTTTTCTGGCAACAAATTTGACTTTTCCAGCAAAAAAACGTTTTTCCGACAACCTGAAACTAATGGCGTTAGGATTCTGTTAGTCGCAGACCAATAAAAACAAATACGTTAAAAGTTGGGACTGTTAGTAGCCAATTAATTAGTTGGGACCGACAGTGAAGGCAACGGTTGAGATAAATAAAAACCAATATACCAATAAATTAACATTAAAAACACGACTCACTCATATAAGCCTTGTTTTATTTTAAACGAACCTGCATAACAGTTTCTACATATTATATAGGTCATATAAAGTTATACAACCTACATAAAAAAATAATTGGGTCGTACAACTTATTAGTGGTGTGTTGTATGGCTTGTTTCTAAATTAATAACACAGTAAATAAATAAATAAATATTTTAACAAGCAATTCTGAAGACCCTAAAGAACAGGAAGTTTGGTTGATTTCGAACAATTATTTAGTTACAAAGTGTAGTGACTATAAGTGGTAATGTTTTATGTAATCACGCCAATTGCAAGTATGTAACGTTGACGGTTTATTGACCCAACCGATTCATATGGACTTCATAAATTCCATGTGAAACATTTCAAAGCATTTGCAATGGAGTTTGTCGATCTCAAAAAATCTGATGTGGAAAAGAATGAGAGTAGAGAGAGAAGGCAATTGGCCCATTGACTCATGGATTATCCATGGCCAAAGCTTGCAGGTTTTGTGAGAGGGGAAGAAAGAGAAGTATGCGTGGTCCATAATTTTGGAGAGAAAAGAGCATGCTTTGTGACTGAAGTACCGAAAAGACGGTTTTTAAGGGGCGGTTGACAAGCAAGGTGTCGCGACACAATGTAATGCGACAACCATCCATGACTCATGTAGTGTGGAAGCTCTAACAAGCTATCACCATTGCTATACATTTCAACGCCATTCGTTATGCTAAAAAAAAAAAAAACCACTCGTTCGACTTATTTAGTAGGTATTGACGTGGTCCTATAAGTTTTTCCAAACGGGTTCTCACACCTAAAAGCAAAAGGCATGGAACATGGGTCCACCACGTGTTCAAATAGACAAAGAAACCATAAACCATTTAAGTAAACATTATTCCCTATCATTTGATAAGAGATCAAAGTCTTGATCATTAGACACATTTGCATGTAAAAATACCAATCAAATACATCATTCCCATAATAGTTTAATCATATACCTAACAATACACAGTTGTGGTATAGGTCCAAAAATTGTTCATAAATAATAATCATCTCAACATGCTCTACGGTGTCTATCTTTCTTGTAGTAAACAGTTTCCTTATTGAATCTGTTTCACGGGCTTCGGACTGTTCACAAATGTTGCACTCTTATCAAAACCTTGGAGTAAAAGAATCCGAATCGCTTCAATGCCAGTTTGAAATGTAAAATCCAGCTGTAACAACACACGGTGGCATGTTTATTCATATACATTTAGCATGATTTCAACCAATTTGGCGTGTTTCCCTTGCAGTTACATCTTTAACCCATTACAGTATACCCCAAACCAAACCACTTGTATTGTATACATAAATTTCAAATGACTTTCAACACTGGACCCACTGAACCCTTTTGACCCATAATAGATAAAACAAAACCAAAACCAACCCATTTTTATACTTTTCACATAATTTTGACCCGTTTGACGTTTTTCTTTCTAGTTGCAAATTTTAATCTCACACGTGTGGCCCATTATACTAAATATATGACCCAAACCCATCTGTATATAATCGGGTCAAAATTGCCACCTTGTAGTGCTATGTCAGTATGTCACTTACCTCCTCACTTTCTTGTTTGTTAAATCTTCGAAGAACATAGCTAGCAGCTTCCATCTTGCCAGGTGGCCTCCCAATGCCTACAGATGTTAGTCACTCAATACTACATAATATATTGATGATCATAAAATATTATTGGTAAAAATAATAAAAAAGAGATCAGTAACCTATTCTTAACCGAGGAAAGTCACGAGTCCCTTTAAGGTGATTGATCACACTCTTCATCCTTCAACAACATAAACATCATCAGTAACAAGGAACACGAATGAAGATAAAACGAATACAATTATGGATTTTAACTAAAAACCAAACAAGTTGAGTGCGTTAAAGGTCATCCATGTATTTACAGTTTCCTAAATTGTTTTTTTCACTAAAATTGGACCAGCATTTGATTGATAGTATCTGTAAAATTATATATAACAGATCCAACCCATGTGTATATAATTTTTTGAACGATTACCTAACCCGCCCGACTAGCCCATTTGTCTTGTATAGTTACTAATCATGTGTATTTTGTATTCTGGGTTAAACCATCATATTAATTATCTAACTTGTAACTTGTGAATTTATCTCAACTAAAAACCAAACAGCTATAAAAGCAAGTAATGGTGTGACGGCATTTACCCGTTGTGTCCCCCATGTCCACCCTTTGGCAATAACCGTAACTTTCCAAAAGGCAAATCTAAGTCATCATAAATCTGCAAGTGATGTATCATGACTCATGAATTCAAAGTATATAAAAAGATGATAACAATTAAAAAAAAAAAACCATTTTAGAGACTTTACCAAGAGTACTTGCTTTGGTGAAATCTTATAGAAGGAAACAATTGCTCCAACCTTTTTAAAAGAAACCAAGAAGTCAATAAACTTTTTTAAAATAAAAAGATAAGAAAAGCAGAAGCAGGTGCATGATCAGATGAGCTTACTTACAGACTCACCACTAGCATTCATGAAAGTTTGTGGCTTAGCAAGAATCAATGGAGTATTTCCAATACACCCTAAATAATAATAATAAAAATGTCATAAAGCCAACACTGAAACCCCCAATGCAACATCAAGAATGAGCTTTATGCATTTATAACATTATGATGCAAAAACAATTAAAACTAAACCAGAAATCCTTAAGGCCTTAGTAAGCCCGTTAGTTTAAATTTAGAAAAATAGATACTTATAGAAATGAATTCATGAAGTTATTTAGCTCTGAAATGACTTGTAGGTAATGTAGCAACTAACTTTGAGCTTATAAAAAACTGATAGCTTATGAAAATAGATGTTATATTGCATACATATTTTAAAAACAATGGTGAAATTGATCACATACCTTTGCCAAAAAAAGCTTTGAAGGAAACACTGCTCATCGAGATACCCTCCGCTTCTGCTATTGCATCCACCATCTCAAAACCTACCTGCAAGTATCAATCTCATACTTATACATCCAAAATCATATAACATTGAACTAATTACCATAAACAGCCAATTTGTGACAACAATTTGAATAAAATTATACTAATTTAATGCTAAAGACATATTTACATTTCATAAATTCTTTTTAATTTCAGTACATAATACTCAGACATCTAAATGGTAGCTTACAATCATTCATAATTCAAAAGGTTATTTATCAGGGGTGTAAACAAGCTGAGCTCGAGCTTGACTAGGCTCAATCTTGGCTCGTTTAACTTTACCAGAGCTCAAACTCGACTCGTGAGTAGTTTTTCACACTCTAGACTCGGCTCGTTTATCATTTATTACTTAACTAAATTTATAATAACTTTTTAATATATATTTTCATTATAATTTTTATATATAACACAATATATTATTTAGTAACTTTATTATAGCTTTATGCATAATAATAGTTATTGTATACATAAATAAATAATAGGCTCGTTTAGGATCAAGCTCAATAAGCGAAGCTTAAGCTCGTTAAAGCTCGGCAGGATTCGAGCTTTTAGCAAGCCGATCTCGAGTGACTTGGCTCATTTACACCCCTATTTATCATTATCCCTTCCAATTCCCACCTAATAACTATTTGCCCAAACAAATTCCACAACTAATCAACAGAAAATAAACTATTTAATCCAAATTCATAATATACATAGAGATAAGAATACAAACATTGTGGCGTGTGCGGTTATACAGCTTCCCAGGGTTTCCAAGCCCTACAATCAGCCACGGATATTGTTTCGGAGGCTTATTAATACTAATATTATTAGTATCCTCCTTAACCGTTGCCGGTTCTCCGGATGATACATTAGACTTGATTATCGAACCGGATGAAGATGAAGAGGATGATGAATACATTGAAATGGTGGTTTTATAATAAGATAAGGATGAGATGAAGAACCGACGGCAGCGGTTGAAGGTGGAAATGGTGGATGATGGCGATGGTAACGACGGTGATGATAAGATTCCGGTGGCAATGGTCATGGTGGTTATGAAGAAATTGTGACGAATGAAACGCCAAAATGGTGGGTATGCTGAGCCCAAAAACTCCTTGAACCGGTCTGTTTAAACACGGGACGGGTTAAGCCTAGCCCGAAGCGACCCGAGGCCAAAATCAACATAAAATCGAAGACCGAGGACCCGACTTAAGAAGGCATTTACGCGTGTAAATGTGCTGAGCCCGTTTTGATTTATGAGAGTTAGAGCTCACTTAGGACCGTCTCTGAGAATGCAGGAGACCTCGAGGATCTTGTGCGAGTAAAAAAATGGATCCCTAAATATAAAAATTGTTTTTAAAGAGAAACCAAATATACGTTTTATTATTTAAGTATCCAAACTAAATAAGCTTTTATTTTATAATTTTTAGTTGGGTTTGAATTTAGTTATCACTTTTGTTTAAAAAAACTATATATAAGCTACACCCTAGTTTTATCTTCTTTGCGTTTGTTTATTATTAACTTATATATGTATATATCAAACTTTATTTTTTTATTTTGGGCCCCTAAAACTTTTGGGCCTTATGCAACGACACAACCCGCACATGCTACGGGCTGGCCCTGAGCTCACACACGACTTGTTTGGAGCTCTTTTATCAAAACTCGAGCTCGGCTCATTTGTAGTTTATTAATTTATTTATATCATTATATGTGCTTCTTTTAGCCTTTTTATATAACTTTGAGAAGACATAGACGAGCCTAGCTCAACTCGAGCTTGTGTAACATTAAGTGAGTCAAAGCTCGGTTGTGGGGTGTATAATGGATACATAGAATTACAAAAAAGATAAAACGTAAAAATACACAAGCATAAACAAGATATCTAAACAAGTTTGAATCAGTTTGAGCTCGTGCAAGACCTTAAACAGGCCAAAGCTTAGCGGTTTAGTATGAAACAAAAAAAGAAGTGGTAAAACTTAAAAACACACATGGATCGTTAAGGCTCAAGGAGCATAAACGAGATTTCCATACAAGACTAGAGCTCGGCATCAATAACCAAACTAGCCTTAACACAACAAAGAAATTCACCAGGGCCGGCTCGGGCATAGGGCAACGTGGGTAATCGGCCGGGACATTTATTTTTCGAGGCACAAATTTTTGTATATATATATTATGAAAAAAAAATGTATATTTAATTTTTTAAATAATTATACAATGACTAGCTTGGCCTAATGACAAAGAAGTATGACTCCCAATAAAAAAGTTATAGGTTATATTATTTCGAGGCACTTGATAATTTTTTAAGTATATTTTTAAGCCAAATAAACCAATTTAAAATTTTAATTATTTAAACCCAACAAAAAACCATTTACATAAGTTCCAAAATTTTTTAAAGTATATTTTTTCGTTAGTTGTTAGGATCAATTAGGGTATCCAGCCATTTTATTTCATTTAGGGTCACGCCCTTTTTATTTCGTATAAATTCTCAGAGCACCACTGGCGTCAAAATCAAATGGTTTCCATAACCAAGTCACGACTCACAAAACACAATCCTTTACAATACATACCCCTGAACCCTAATTCACCGGCAGTTGCACATAGTAGCCAATACGTATCAATCTACACCACCTGATTGACCTCCGTATAAGGTAACTATATCCCATACATCCTGATTTAACTTTGTACGTCGTAAATTAATCAGAAACTTAATTATCGGATACGTACGCTTATTTTACTACCCATAACTCAAAAGTAGGGGTGCAAACGAGCCGAGCCCGAGCCCGAGCTCGACTAGGCTCGAGCTCGGCTCGTTTAACTTATATGGAGCTCAAGCTCGGCTCGTTTACTATTTATTAATTAATTTTTTTTATATTTCTAATTATATATACGTATAATTAGATATATTCAATTATAATTTTATGTATGAATAATATATATTATTTAATTATTTTTCATATATATATATATATTAATTAATATTATTAAATATAGATTAAATAATTATATAAATGGCAGGCTCGCGAGCTGGCTCGAGCTCGATAAGTGAAGCTTGGGCTCGGGCTCGTTTATTAAACGAGCTTACTTTTAGGCTTGAGCTCAGGCTCGTGCTCGATTAAGCTTGGCTCGTGAGCTTTTTCACGAGTCAATCTCGAGTAGCTCGGCTCATTTGCACCCCTACCCATAAGCAAAGCTGAAAAGTACTTAAAAAAAACTATAATTTTTTGGAACATTGTGTGTTAGCCGTTAGGCCACCACACTCCTAAATTTGGAGAGTCATGCCATACTATATTGTCTTAAAGTCTTAACTCCGGGAAATCATACTGTTGGCTGTCACTTGACAGTCATTGTGATGAAAGCCTGGTCTTGGGATTCGAACCGACATCCTTGCAAGGCCCTAACTTAAATTCTGCATTGCCATAATCCACCAAAGTGACACAAGGGGCCAAGTGGGGCCAAGTCCTCCTACCACTATGCCACAAACCAACCCGTTGATCCCTTTCTACCTGCCCACTGGACCGACCGGCTCGCCAGTCCTACAAAGGGTACACAAGATGCACTCAAACGACCTGAACAAAATATTTTATATTTCAAGAACTTATAAATATATCACCTTTTGTTCTTTCAAAAATCAAAAACTTAAATACTGCAAAACAATGAGTATAAACAAAGGATATACAGTACTGTTTGACTCATCAGTCATCATCACCTTTTTCTTTAACACATAGCAATATATTAATATAATCAGAAATCTCTTCAATATTTTTCGGTTTTATTTATTTACTAATGAACCACTCATGATAAATGTAATGTAGCTAATACCTCTCTTGTTTTACAAAAATGCAGTCTGATATTACCCCAGTGGCATTCTTCTAAGTTATAATGAGTAAGATTTTTTTTTCTTAATTAAAAAAAAATAAAATTTTTTGCTCTTCATATGTTAGTTAGTTGGTTAGTGTAAGTACAAAGATAATACTTCTACTTTTTGAGCTGCAGGTAAAGATTCAGGCGATAAAACTCGTAGAGAGAGACGGAAAGAAGCCCGATTAGAAAACAATAAGAAAAAGTTTGACTCATGGATCCAACATCATGTATGAAAAATAAATCATTTTGATTAGTATGTGAAACATGACTTGTATTTTGTTCTGACATGATTTCGTTACTATGTTTATGACAATTTCAGAAGATAAAAAAGACAACGGGCAATCAGAAGCTAGAAAATATGCAGAAGAATACTTAAGTTGCTGAAGTTAAAGAATTGATGGTTAAAGATTCTAAAAAACTAGAACCAAAGAGAAAAAGGAAAACAAAGTTTGAAAAATATTTAGAACTGGAAAACGAAAACGGCGTCGCTTCTGCAAAGGAGGATCTTGCATTGGAAAGAAAACTTGCAAAAAAACTCAAAGTGGAAAAAGGGAAATTATGGGAAGGTGATGATGCACTCAACATATTATTTGAAGGAATTGCATCTGTATTTGAAGAAAATATAGACGCGGAAGAAGCTTCTAGAACAAACATTCCAAGCAAGAAACATAACAAGAATTTAAAGAAAAAGATGAATTTTGTTGTAACTGATCATGAACATAATCATGCAAAATATGTGCCGCCCCAGCTGAGATCTATGTGCAGAAGTGAGTCAGAAGCATATTCTCAAATTCAGAAACGTGTGCGCGGTATGCAAAACTAGGATTCTTTTATTGATATTTGTCTTACAACTATTCTTGATGATACACTCAGAAAGTTATAATTTTGTTTATAAATCTTTATTTGGTTTAATTTCAGGCCTTTTAAATAGGCTTAGTGAATGCAATGTGGAAAGAATTACGCAGGAAATGTCCTCGATTTTCCAGGTAAGCTTTCTAATTTCATATATATTTTTTTTCATATACCCTAAATTTATATACACCCATTTGATAGTAATTAAAGTAAAATAAGTTATTTATAACAAATTTTTATTTTCTATTTAGTGAAACATATTATATGCAACTAATTTTATTTTATATATTGTAACTTTAATATGAAATTAATCTTAATTTTTTACATGCAGTCTATTAGCCGCAGCAACGGTACTCAAATTATCAGTGAAGAAATTTTGGCATCATGTGCAGGTGGACCCCGTGGTAACGAACAGTTGAGTCGAGTTATTATATCTTTTAAATATTATTCCTTTTCATCGTTCTGTTTGGTATTCCTTTGACAAGATTACATTTATACCCTTGCAGGTATGCTGCTGTGTTTTCAGCTTTAGTTTCGGGTTTGACTTGCTTGGTTGGGGTTGACTTTGGTGCGAAGATGCTTGCGTCACTTACAAAGTTTTTGAGGTTCACTGAATAATTTCAATGTTTGATTTTTATGCAATCCGAATTAAGAATTTGATTTTGATAATTTTATATGTTTATGTTAGGATGAGTATAAGAAGGAAGATAATCTTTCCTTGAGGAATTTGACTCTTCTTTTATGTTGTACATATTTGGAGTTTGCTCAAGGTTATTAATTATTATTCACTTTCTTCTGAAATTTCAATTGGAGATAAATGTACTTTTTTTTCGTGTTTTTAATGTAACTATGTTGCAATACCGTTTCAGTGATTTAATATACGACTTCATGTTGATGCTGAGCTCACGGTTGACCGAAGTTGATGTTTCCACTATCTTGACCGTTCTTAATTGTAAGCTTCTCAATACTTCATTGTTTTATTATTTATTAACTGAGTTGTGTAAGTTTACCAGTATGTCGATTTATAACTACATGCTATCTGGCATTCATTAGGTTCTGGGATGAGATTGAGGAGTGACGACCCGATCACCATGAAAAACTTTATTGTTAGCATCCAAAACAAGGTGACTGAACTGAAGACTGCATCTGATGGAAACACTAGAAGTAAAATAGTATGCATTTATATAATTCATTATTTATTAATAGTTTATGCTGATTTTAACTTTATCCATAACTTTATTCGCTTCACGCATGACAGATGGAGGAGTTCATGCTTGAAACCATATTTGACATCAAGAACAACAAAAAGAAGGCTAAAGAGGATACCTTACAACATACTCGCATCAAAAAGTGGCTTCAGAAGGTCATTTATAAAAAGAAGAAAATCTTTCTTTCTTTTCTTTCTTTAAAAAAAAAAGATTAACATTCTTATACTTTTTCTCACAGTTGAGGGTAGAAAGTATTTTAATTCGGGGATTGAAATGGAGCAAGCTTGTTGACCCTGAGAAAAAAGGTCAATGGTGGTTATCGGGAGAGATGATAACTGCAAATAATAATAATATTGAAAATATCACCAAAAAAATCAGTAAAGAAAGCTTAGAAGCTCAAAAAATGCGTCAACTTGCTGCTGGACAAGGAATGAATACAGATACACGAAGGGCGATATTTTATATAATTACATACGCGGAGGATTATATTGACGCGTTTGAAAAACTATTGAGGTTGGATTTGCAAGGGAAGCAGGTATCTATCTATCCGTTTCTTATTATTTGAACCTTGAAAAATATTATAATAAATAGTCTTTTTAATTATCAGTTTGTCATGATATTGTAGGATAGAGAGATCATGCGGGTCGTTTTGGAGTGTGGTCTGCAAGAAAAAGTATTCAATAAATATTATTGTGTTCTGACTTCAAAGTTATGTATTCATGACAAGAACCACAAGTTCACATTACAGGTAATTCAATTACAAAAACATTTATACAGTATTTAATAAGCTGATTTAACAATATATTTAATTTTTTTATTTTGTTTTTCAGTACTGCATATGGGACCAATACTCGGAACTAGAATCAATGGAGGAAATGAGATCAACGCACCTGGCGAAATTTGTAGCAGAAATGGTGTCCGGTTTTACACTTTCGCTTGCAGTTTTATAAAAAGCAGATCTACACGACACAACAAAACTCGGTACTCGTAAAAGAGAGCATTTTAAGAAGTTTTTTGAGACTGTTTTTGAGTATGCAAATAATTTGGTCTGGAATATATTCAAACGTATAGGCGGGTCCCCACGGTATGAATCCGTTAGAGCTGGAATCAAGTTTTTCATAGAAAGGCATGTTATTGGGAATGAGAAGCAATTTGTAGGGAAATACAAAATTGCTAAGAAAGCACTTAAGAGTGTTGAAGAAGACGAAGACCCGTTTCTTTAATAATGCTCTTTTTTTGGAAGATAATACATTTTGAAAACAGTTTAATTTTCTAATATATTTTTAGCCCGAAGATTCTTTGACAATTTTAATATTTTTTATCGTATAGAATTCTCGTACATAGGTCATAGAAGATAAACAGAATACATTCAAAGTAACTGGAGTGTTCCCGACGCGCTTTGCGCGGGGAACTTGACAATGGACCCGCATATTAAAACGCGAATACGCAAACACATCGTAACGAATATCACTTCGGCACAACAAAATAAAAGTTTATCTAACTATCGAAAGAACTTGGTTGGTATTGGTTCGGCTTATTATGGCATTGATGTGGTACCGACGCTCGATATGTGGTTACAATACAAAAAAAATATCCTATTGCGAAAAAAACTCCGTTTTCATCGGAACTTACATAACTTGTTACGAATACAACTTCGTTTTAACGGCGTGACATATAAAAATATGAGCATGTCGTAACGGCATACTAAAGTTTTTAAAATATCGTATGCTAAAGGTTACCAAAGAATTAATAACTTAAACGTATAAGTAATAACAAAAAACTATATGGGAACGAAAGCACATGTTAAGGTACATACTGATAAACCGTAGAAGGAATATTGAATTATTATTGATATGATATTTGTTACATATATAGAATATATATAGAATGAGATATTACACTTGAATACCACCTAATATTATCCTATTGTCTAATATTCCCCCGCAAGTTGAGGGCGGGAAACGACCTGCAACTTGGACCTCAATTGTAGAAAACGGTGTGATGGTAGTGGTTTGGTAAACACACCATCAATTTGATCATGTGTAGATATGAACTGAACATTCAATTTGCCTTGAGCAACTTTTTCTCTAACGAAGTGAAAATCCACTTCCACGTGTTTTGTCTGAGCATGAAACACAGGATTAGCAGAAAGGTATGTAGCACCTAAATTATCACACCAAAGTGTAGGAGAAGACTTGCCAATGATATTGAGTTCCTTTAAGAGAGCTTCCACCCAGGTTAGTTCAAGAACGGTGTCGGCAAGAGCTTTGTACTCTGATTCTGTAGAAGAGCGAGAGACCGTGCGCTGCTTTCCGACATTCCACGAGATCAGATTAGAGCCCAAATAAACAGCAAATCCCCCGTGGAACGACGGTCATCTGGACAACTGGCCCAATCAGCATCTAAGTATGCGTTAAGGTTGTTTTGCCAGTGTGCATCAGTAAAAGCATGAAGATTGGAGCCGGAATCGTGTTTGATGAAAAGACCATAATTTGTTGTCCCGCTAAGATATTGTAAAATTCGTTTCATGGCGAACCAGTGATTCTCTGTTGGAGCGTGCATAAATTGACAAACTTTATTCACGGCGAAAGTAATGTCTGGTCTTGTTAAAGAAACATATTGTAGAGCACCAACTGCTTGGCAATATGTGGTAGGATCAGCAAGCAGAGCACTATCACCAAGAGCCAAATTTTGCGATGTACTCATCGGCGAAGGAACAGATTTACAATCAGATAAACCCACTTGGGAGATTAACTTAGCAATGTATTTGCGTTGGGATAATATGTCACTCTTACCATGCGGAACAACTCGCAGCCCCAAAAAATAATGTAAACACCCAAATCTTTAACGGAAAATGAATCACTCAAGCCTTTAATAACGTTATTTATTGCATCGATATTGTTTCCGGTTACAATTATGTCATCGACGTAAACGAGCACATATACAAGAGTGCCTTGAGCCTTCAAAATAAATAACGAGGGATCGGTTGTGGAGCCACAAAAACTGATTTTGTACAAAGTGGTAGATAATCGATTGAACTAGGCTCGTGGAGCTTGTTTGAGCCCGTATAGAGATTTATGAAGGAGACAAACATGGTTTGGTCGATCTTTGTCAATGAAACCCGGTGGTTGCCGAAGATAAACTGCTTCTTCCAAATTACCATAAAGAAACGCATTTTGGACATCCAGTTGTCTTAAGGGCCACTGATTTGTAACCGCAAGAGATAGTAGTACACAGATGGTGGTAGCTTTAATAAAGGGGCTGAAAGTTTCTTGATAATCAATACCCGGCTGTTGACGATATCCCTTTGCAACGAGACGAGCTTTGTAGCGAGCTATGCTACCATTTTGATCCCTTTTTATCCTGTATACCCACTTAGAATCAATTAGTATTTTTAACATAGGGAACAAGAGACCAGGTCCCGTTTTTAACAAGAGCATCAAACTCTTCGCCCATGACACGACGCCACTCCAGTGATTTGTTTGCAACGGTAAAGGATGTTGGTTATAGTGTATATATGATTCGAGGATGGAGAGAAACGCTTGGTTTGTTTCGGATTAGGTCGCATGTTGGCTTGGCGAGTCCGAGGTACGGGCTGAGGTTGGTTTGTTGGCTGATGTGCGTTTATGGACTGATTTTGGGTGGTGTTTTGAGTGTGAGTGGACGGTGGAGGAGAGGGAGAAGGTACCGCAAATTGTGGAGTGGAAGGATCGGAGGTGTTTTGCGCGTCATGTGGTAGTACAGTGGACGGAGATGAAGTAGTGGAGTTTAGGTTGGTGTTTTCTGGTGAGAGTGGGGAAGATTCAGGTTGGGTAGATGATGGGGTAGGATAGGTAGAAGTGGGAGTAGGATAAATAGAGACATACGGGTCAGGTTGATGAAGAAACGAATGAGAATTGGGAGCCATTGTCTAAACCATGAGAATGAGCAACATAATTGGCTTGAGGCGGTGCACGCGTTGTAGAAGAGCCAGGCTGATTTGGACATAAAGAAGGAAGGTGCGCGATTCCGCAACGGTTGTAATGACCATAGACTGTATTTTGAGTAGTTGCCCATCCAAATTGTGGGGAGCGGTTCTGGATACGTGAATCGTCCCTGTTCCGATTGTAACTACCTCGTGTATTGCCACGGGAATTACCACGCCGATTACCGCGGTAGTTGTTTGAGGGCCGATTAGCATAAACAACTTGTGATTGAGGATTTTGAGAGGTAATTGGATTAAGTTGATATCCAAGTTGGGTTGCTAACTGTTGCAAGGTATGCAATTAAGATTGTTGAACTAGGTTCGGTCTTAACAAAGGATCAGTGGAGGCACGAAAGGCTTGAGGAACAGTATGAACCGTGCGGTTTATCATGAAGTCATGGTCGTTAAGAAGACCATGCAGCTCGATGAAAGCGACTGGTGGGATACGCGTAGGGATAGTTGACTTTAAAACATTTTGTCTTAGACCGGAGATGGCAAGCATGACCAAATCTTTATCTTTCATCGGTTCGCCTATATTTGCTAGAGTGTGACATCTGCCCCGATCCGACCCGACCCAGGTACCCGTTTCTCTGATCCGATATCTTTCTTTTATGATTTAATATTTATTTATACTTATATTTTACTTTTAATAATAATAATATATTTTCCTTCCCGCCTCTTTCTCTCTCTTTCTTTCCGCCGTCCCGTCCCTCTTCTTCTCTCTTTCCGCCTTCTGTTCCCTCTTGTCGCCGTCCCGCCCTTAAGCCTTGTTTCCTTCTCTCCTCTCCTTGTCCTTTGTTTCTTCCCGCCTAAGGTTGTCTGCGCAGCTCCACGCGCCAGACTCCTTTCAAGGAAGCCTGCGTGAAGACCATCTGTTCCAGCGATACGCGAGACGAACTCTTCTCGCAGCGCGCTAAGAATCGTAGTTCATCCCTCGACGCGCGAAGAATTATAGTTCTTCCCGCGGCGCGCTAGGAATTGTAGTTCCTCCCGCGGCGCGCTAAGAAATGTGATTCTTCCCGCGGCGCGCTAAGAAATGTGATTCTTCCCGCGGCGCGCCTTAGCCTTCTCACGCGCAGCTTTCTCGCGCTAGACTTATCTTTTCTTCTGTTTTATCCGGCCTGTTTGCTTTTGTGTTGTCTTATCTCCTGTGTTGTTGACCTGACCTATCTTATGTCTGAAAAGCCACTTTTGGCGCAGCATGCGCACCAACCCCATTGGTTGGCAGAAAAAGTGACTGACATTATCTTTTGAGATCTGCTTTTTTCATGCCTGACCAGTACCTTTATCTGACCCGCCCATGCCTGTTTACTGTTCCCTGTCAGCTTTATCTTGCCCCCTGCAGCTGCCATATCTTTTGATATCTTTTGCTTTTGGAATCTTTTGTTTTTTGAGATCTTTTCCCCTTTTCTAGGGATTGTGTCCCCTAGGGTTTCTCTATAAATAATAATGTTATTTTCCTAACACTACACACACAAAGCACTTAAACTCTCCTATTCTCTCTTGCTCCTTGCTCTCTCTGCCGTCTCCTCTCTTTGCCTCCGTCTTCCTCCCTGTTCTGCCCTGCTTTTCCGGTAATATATATTATATATAATAATTTACTTATTAATTATGCTAACTTATAATCAAGACTTAAAACAGATCATTAAAACAATAATCTTATTTATAGGTTAACTTGTGCTTGTTTAAAGTTGGTTCTTGCTTTATCTTACACCGCATCGTTTAGCAAGTGAGTAATCTCGTACCTAATCCCTTTTTGCTTTTAATGTTTTGGGATGTTCATGTGTTCATACAAACTTAGAGTCTTAAACTGTTTATGAACTTTAGTCGCGCAGTATCCCATGTGTTGAGGACGTAGACTTGGCTGTTTATTTGTATGTGTGGATCATTAACCGTCTTGTCGGTCTATTCCGCAGTTCTCATGGTACCATTAGATGAACACGGGAGAACTATCGTTTATGATTTTCTCTTTTGTTTACACTTGCACAGTCTTTCTTGTTTGTGAGCTCAATTGTGAGCACTGGCAGTCTATGAATCTTAGAGTTGGTCCCGATCAGATTACACCCTTGTTGAAAACCAGACATACACATGTTGCGCGCAGATTTATTGTTATCTATGTATTGTATTAAACTTGATTTCTCACCAACACGCAAGTGTTTGACGTTTATTTTAACACATGTTCAGGTTTGCAGTAGCTGTTTTGGAGCTTGTGGACACGTAGGAAGTTTTCTTTATTTTGGACCTAGATTAAAATGTATCAAGACAAGTTTTTGCTGTTCGAATATTATGATTTATAATATATTGATTTATGATGATTTATGTTATCTTGTTTACTTTGCGCGTGCGCGAATGAATGTATTTATTAAATATTGACACCCAATAGTGTCACGAGTAATGAAACAATATGTGGCGCCCCGATGTATAATCCGCCTTTGGTCGGGGTGTTACATAGAGCATTGGCGTATTCTTGAGCCCGACTAAGGTACTGTATAGGAGTTTCATCTCAATCTTCAAGAGTTGCGTTTTGAGGGTATATTCCCTTGATGAGTTTTGTGGTGCGTAGGCATGTTCAAGAGAAAGCCATAAGTCTCTAGAGGTAGTACCTTGAACATGTTGAAAAGAGGCTTCTGAGATGGTGGAGATTATTATCATGCGGACATGAGCATCATTAGATATCCAATGAAGGTGGCTAGGGTTATCAACAGAGGGCGCGGTTGAAGTTGCAACTGTTTTTGGTGTAGGGCATGTGATTGTGCCATCAACATAGCCGAACAGATTGTTTGTAATTAAGAAAGGTAGAAGCATGGCTTTCCAGTACCTGTAGTTGGTAGGTGATAAGGTGAAAGCAAATTTATGAGAATTATGAGAGGTTTTCTCCTCGTTTGTGAAGGCTGTAATCATCGCAATAGGGGCAGCAGATTGATTAGAAGAAGTAGGCTGCAAGTTTTGATTGACGGCAGTTAGGGTTTAATCAACTTTTAGGTTTATTGCTCTGATACCATGATAAACCGTAGAAAGAATATTGAATTATTATTGATATGATATTTGTTACATATATAGAATATATATAGAATGAGATATTACACTTGAATACCACCTAATATTATTCTATTGTCTAATACATACTAAAACATGAAAACTCTGGGATGCTAAAGTGAAAAGTAAACAAAGTTTAGCAAAAAGAAATGCCATGGATTAAAACTAAAACAATTTAAAACTTGGGAACCATGAAAACTTTGGGATGCTAAAATGAAAAGTAAACAAAATTTAGCAAAAAGAAATGCCATGGATTAAAACAAAAACAATTTAAAACTTGGGGGGACTAAATTAAAACAATCTAAAATTCAAGGACTAAGGCGCAAAATTATACTATATATTAAAAGAAACACTGTAGCAGTATGTTTCCTTTAATATATAGTATAACTAGTTTGAGACACGCGTATTACACGGGAGATTAATAAAATTTATAATATTTAACAATAAGCAAAATACAATCAATAACACATAACACAATTATCATATATCATTAATACAATTACAAATTACATTAAAATTACAGGAATTACAAAACAAACATTACGCAACTATTTTACAAATAAGAAAAAATTTTCTTGTACACTACATTTGTGTTTCTGTTGGTCAGATTACCTTGTTTATCAAGAATCAGAATCTTTATTCCACACCTGCTTGTAACTCTTGACAATGCGACATATAGCTGTCCATGTGAGAACATGGGTTCTTTCAAGTACAAGCCAACCCTAAATAATGATTGACCTTGGCTTTGTTTATGGTCATCGCAAAACATACTACAAGGGGAAACTGTCGTCTTTGAAACTTATATGCTATTTTGTTGTCTGTTGGAGTCAGTGGTGATCTATGGATCAAAACTCTATGTTCAATGTTAGTTCCAGAAATAATTTTTGCTTCAACTACATGAGTACCCAAAGATATAATCTGTAGTCGAGTACCGTTACATAAGCCTTCTTTCTGGTTAAGATTTCTAAGGAGCATAATAGGAACACCAATTGAACCCGATATTACAAAAACCGGTTTGTAGTTATAAACCACCGGGTTAGGACCGTTTTGGAGTTTTTTTTTAGCTAAAACCGGTTTGAAGCCGATATTTTGGAACCGGTTAGACAAAAACAGGTTTCATCCGGTTTAAAACCCCGTTTGTAGCTCAAAACTAATTTACAACTCATATATCATATCCATTTATAGCTCATTAACCATTCTATGTAATGCCACATTGAAAAATCAATTTATTGTAAAGGAAAATATGATGTAATTATAATAATGATATTAACAATTGCTTATGTTACAATAAGAAAGATATTTTGGAACCGGTTAGTCAAAAACAGGTACGTCAGCTTCAAAACTAATTTATGCTCACATATCATATCCATTTATAGCTCATTAACCATTTCATATAATGCCCGGTTAAAATTTGGAAAACAATTTATTGTAAAGGAAAATATGAAATATCAATTGAAAATCAATATATGGTAATTAGTTCCAGCCGTAATGGCAGTATCAATACATAGATACCAACACTGATCGGATAATATCAATTGACGTAAGTGTTGGTTGACGTACGTGAAGATCAAATCTATTGGTAGCATATGGTAAGTAAAAGATTCTTGGTAATGCTTTGGTTAACAGTTTCTCAATGTTATAAAAAAAGATGATGATATATACAATCTGTCAAAACTTCTTTATAAAATATAGGCTTTTAAAGTGTAAAGAACTAGACGTTCAATGAACTGCTCGGGTTTAAACCGAAAACCGGTTTGCGCACCTCTAGTAACAAATGTGTCAACTACTATTTAAAAAGGAAGCGGTAAATAGCAAATATTGTTTAATAATTTATTGTTGTTCTATAATAAAGGAAAATAACCTAAAATGAAAAGTGACATACCTTTACAATAAATGTGTCAACGGACGCACCAACAGTAATGGAGTCGGATTCTTGATGCTATTGAATGAATTAAACAAACAAATTTAAGTAAGACTAAACAAATCAAAATATCAATTGATTTGAAATTGGAAATAATTCTTCATTAAAAAGTGTTGATTGGCCATGGAAAGTTTAAAACATCAATTGAAAAAGTGTTGGTTCACTATTCTTTTAGGCAATTAGCAAACTAAGGATATGATAACAATAAGCTATTGATGAAAATAAAAAATCATTCATTTTGAAAATTAAAGTTGAAATCCAAGCATTAGTGAAAAATAATTGAATAGAAAAAATTCCAAAAAGTTAAATCCCTATAGAAAAAATTCCAAGCAGAACAAATCTAGATTTTAATTAAAACAGATAAACTTTGTTTTAAAAGATCAACATTTTTAGTCGTCAGTGTTGCTTTGACTTTTGAACACTTATTAAGTCAAATTCGATACTTACAAGTTACAATCTTAAAAGTTAATAATTGCTAATAATTAAATTAAATTGATTTATCTAGTAGATATGTGTTAGAAAAATGAGGAGTCATGAAAGCATGACAAGTGGCAAAACATGGTACTCTTTTATTATTATAATAGTAAGATAAGTACAAACGCGTCATGGTTAATTTTGAACCGTTCTTGTAATCCTACATATATCATTGGTTTCTCATGGACAACAATCAGGTTATTATTTTGTTGTATACTCTGTTTATTAATTTTTTATGAACACCAAAATAAAGTCACACTGCTAATCATGCATATAACACCATGAAAACATTTTTTTTTTCAAAACTCAAATCCATACACCTTATTTTTTATGTAAAATTTGAACAAATGTGATGGACCCCAATTCAGCAAACGACTACTAGCCGTAGGAAACGGGTCGGGTCTAACCCGGAGGTGGTCCCCAATACATGAAAACGGGTGATGGGTCAAGTTTCTCCCACGTTCTTCACCGCCAGCTTGTTTATTTTGCATGTTTTATTTGCATTTTAATTAACTAGATTTATCTACTTGTTCTTTAAGCTTCTTAGGTAGTAATCAGTTTTATTTTCCCAGTTATTTAGGATAGTGGGTCAGTTATTTTTTATTTTTTGGTTTCTTTATGTACTGCAATTATGGATGAATGAAAGGTGGTGATTTTATATTTAATTTTCTTCTACTTGGTTCTTTCCTTCGTGGGTCACCAGTAAAGACCATTGCTAGCACAAGTTGGCTCCTTGTGTGGTGATCTTTGGACTCTATTCAGACCTAAGGTGGTGTTTCTGTATCCTTAGGGTTGATTAGATTTGCCCTATCGAATCCTCGTGTGGTGAATTTCTGTATCACGAGTATCCGTTAGAATTCGATTTTCTTGTTCGATTCAAATTGTTATCCATTACCAGGCTAATTGCTATCAAAATGTACTAACAAAGTCTATGAAATAAATTACCATGTTAAGTTATATCACAAGCTGAAATTCTAACATTAGCAAACTTGCACTCATATATTATAAAGCTTAAATGTTAGCTATAACACATAAAAATAGGCCTCCTAAGGATCATCATGCAATTAACGCCTCATTCCGCAGTGCTGTTGTTCAGAAGCTGCATCTGTCTAACTTCACAAAGCGAAAGAATCCTGATGCATCGAACGCACCCCACAAATTCCCTGCATTTAACTCATCAAGATTAGAAGTGAACTGTTATCATTTTTATGGTACCAAACGACCATGCTCGGTTTGTTGGATGTTAAAACCACCAAAAAAGGAGGCATTCATGCACTACCAAACATTCAATAACATGCACCATGTGCAACTAGGCCTGGAAACGAACCGCACGTTCAGTTAGCAGCTCGTGTATCATTTGGTGGGAAGTTCGCTTATGTTCGTTTATTTAATAAACGAACAAAAAAATTGTGTTCATGTAATTATACGAACAAACATGAAAACACGTTTGTTCGTTCATTTATGTTCATGAACGTTTGTTTATGTTCGTTCATTTATGCTCGTTTGTGTTCTTTTATGTTCATTTATCTTTGTTTGTGTTTGTTCACGTTTGTTCACATATGTTGATTTATCTTTGTTCAATTATGTCCATTTATGTTCGTGAACTGTTCATTTAGATTTTAAACAACGAACATAAACGAACACGAACATGTTCGTTTTTTAAACGAACGAACATGAACAAAAATATTTTCGATTAAGTGTTCCTGTTCGTTCAAAGTTAACAGGCGAACATGAACATACCCTTGTTCGTGTTCATTCAGTTCGTTTACAGGCCTATGTGCAACATATGCTACCTTTGTTAGTGTGCATATCTTCTGAAAAATATTATTGGATGGATTTATCTTTTATGCATTATAACATAATGCACATCAACCATCCATAAATAAGTAGCTATCAAATATGGATACAAATTTAAAAGTAACTTACTCCCATGGATCATCACCAACAAGAAAAACATCATTCTCAAAATCCACAAACACCAACATCCATTCAGAACCTCTAGAATCATTAAGCAGCCCATCAAGCCCGAACATCCTCTCGATCTCAGAGAGCAGTTCGTCATAGTTTTTGAATCTCGATACATTAATCGATCTTCCTATCGATCCCACCTTGTGAATCTGCAAAACAAAGAAAACAACAAAGTTTTTGTTTTTTTTTTCTTTTCATACATGCGTGTCGCATGATGGTGACAATTTTGACCCGCTTACTTTTTGTTAAATATGTATTAATGTATTAGATTATTAGTATGAGTGTTTAAAATGCAGTCCATTACTTTTACATTTATGAATGTGTCAATTCCCAAAGATACTCACCTTTGTATTGGTTCTAATACGAGTAGGTGGGCCCGCTTGCGGCCACGAGCCATCATGCATAATATCCCCATGGCCCGGGCTAAAACTGTCGTTCACCAAATAACCCGAAAGATCACTTTGATCACCATCTTCAGTTCTTATACGAGTCGGTGGGCCCGCTTGTGGCCGCGAGCCATTATGCAAAATATCCCCATGGCCCGGGCTAAAGCTGTTGTTTACCAAATAACCCGAAAGATCACTTTGATCACCATCTTCAAACCCGCAAAACTCATCCAACCTGACACTCTAGACTGACGGGTCAACAACCGAACTGCCACCATTATAAACATCATCATGTGAATCCCATGTTTCTAGCCCGAGGTCGGGGACCACGCCACAAAAAGAAGAATCAAGCTGCTCGATTGGTGACAAATGATTAAAAACGGGCAGCTCGTTTACAGAAGTTTGAGGATTAATGACGGGCTCGAGAGGTGGCAGTTCGGGTTTAAATGGTTTAACTGTCTCTGACGCTGCAATGGATTTTTGGGTAACGGGTGAAACGGGCCCACTATTGTTTAAGTTTTGAGGTTTTGTTAACGTGTTGATTAACAATGATGGGTTTGAAAAGTTTGCATTTATGGGTTCTATGGCCCGAAGAAAAGGACGGGCCACAGTGTTAGATGTTTCGGGTGGTTCTCCTATGAAGCTAGAGTTGAAGGGTCGTTTTAAGGTTGAAGCGAGTGGAGGGAAAATAAAGAGACTCTCGGGGGTCTCGATGTCCCACGGGCTCACTCGGTTTTGCCTATCACTACATCCTGGTTCATGCCACTGCACCTGATATGTATAATAATAATAAGAGATAATGTATATGTTATATTAATGCCACATATAGAAATTTGGTGCAGTTTCATATGTAACCTGTTTCACCCAAAATAAATAAATAAATAAATAAAAATAAAAAATTGACTAATTAATGAAATAAAGTTTATAAGTAACTAATTTTACTTTATTTATTTATGGAATATATAAAAGCTCAATATTTTATATACTTAAAAAATATAAAAATATCATATTAACTCTTTCAAAAACTAAAAAAACCACTTTTCCTGGTTCATAGTTAATAAAATAAGATCAGCAGCTCGTTTCTCTAACGAAACGAAAAGAACATTGCGCGCTAAGCAGATTCGGAGTAACAAAGTTGTTTTCCTATTTGGAGTAACTGATTTCATTTCATTTACAATGAGATGACTAAAAACAATATTTACTGCTAGGAACTGGTAAATGTGATCTGTGAAATTGTGGAAGATATGTATATATTTAGAGGACAACTTCATATTAATGAAACACAACCTGAAGATCATGCCACTTCGAGTTAGGCCACCTTAATGGATCTGCATCGCTTATACCTGTAATTGTCCCCATATGCCTACATAAACAACAAGATGATCAATTCACATTTGAACAGTCTTTTAATATAACCGAAAGGTTGGACCGTTGGATATAGATGATAATGGCCAAATGGGCATTTTGGTACCGTTAGAAATGTGTTAGGCTAAGTTCGGTAGACGCAACTTTCCAAATAGTTAGTGTTAATATGACTAAAACTTATATTGTCTCAAAAAGAATATAATATTTTGAATAAATGATTTAGAAGGTTTTATGGATTAAACTTTCGACCCGTTTGACATCAACCATAACAAAAATCGACTCATTTATAAGTAAATGGATCCAAAATACCATCGCTACTTAAGAAAAATGTTAGTTATTTAAAGTTCAAAACATTACATGTATACATGTACCTGCGTTTTCCTGAATCCTCAGTTTCAAACATCATTCCAAACCTCATACCAACAAATAGTTTATTCCCACAAACCGACTTCTGGTATTTTTCCAACGAGATGATGAATTCTGCAGGACATACCCTACAATAAACATGATAATCAGCTTATTTGCATCAAAATGTCGGTTCTTGTTATGTAATCTAGACTTCAAGAAAACGAGCTACAACAAACTACCTTGGGTTATAAGATATTGTAAACGGGCTACAATTTTCAGCAGCATGAGCTGCAGCAGCAAGCACTCCTATGTGCATGCTGTCAGCAAATAAAACCGAAGACGGTGAAGCTGTTTGTTGACGGTTTGCACGCCTCACTCCCAATAATAATTGTGATTTTTCATCCCTGTAATAATATTGAATGGGCTTATTTGCTAAAAGGGGAAATGTGGGTCAAAAGTTGACAAAAAAAATGGACAAAAAGTGTTGCCATGTCAGTCAGCCCGACCCAACCCGTTTGGACACATAACATGAAACTACTCATTTGACCTTTACCCAACCCACACATTTTGTCACCTGATAAATAGAACTGCATCGCCTGCTTTAAGCCTTTTTGCACTAACAAACATGCTCCAACCCGTAGTCAAAAGGTGTCGTTTTGGCTGCCCTGCATAAAATGGAAAACGATTGACAAATAATATTCGATAAAATTATAATAAGCTTAAGTATTACGATTTATATATACACACATGATTAGAAAAAAAAACACCAGATTCTTGATATTAGGCTTTTGGTATATTGACTGTTAATTTGCATGCATGGCAATCTGAAAGATGTAAAAATGAGATATTTTCACCTCGAAATATATGACGGAATGTCCATGTATTATCATGCAAATCTCGGACAACAAGCTCTTGAGTTGGAGGCTGCATTGAAAAATCCTGAAACACTATATAATTTGATCAACAACTCTAGCTACTTACTTGGTAGATTTGGGCTGTGTTTTTATCTCTAATGGGTCACACGGGTGAATAAAAACATAGCTTAGAAAGAAAATAGAACAAACGGGTTGAAAGACACAAACGTGTTTGCCTGTTTAATGCATAAAACCTCCTAAATCATTGTATTAAAAAATATATTATTATTGAAATAATATAACTTTTGTAATGATATTTGGCACACCAACTATTTATCTAAAAAACACTCTGGAAAAGTGTTACGGGTCAATATGGCCCAACCCATTTTGACCCGTACCAAAACTAATATGAATTGTTTTCCAAACTGTCTAACCTGAACAATTTTATCAATTTGTGTTTTGGAATACTAACTGTGTTAAAGAAAGCGAACATTCTGGACAAAAGTATGCCGAATCCTCTTGGTCGACACGTTTTGAGCGTTACCACAACTATCGTTTGACATGTTACCCAAACCGCCTGACCTCCCCATTTTAATATATTTGACACAACAGCTATTTTTTTTATAAAAGTTAACATTTTGGGCCAAAGTGTTCCGGGCCCGCCCGACCCGACCCGTTGCCCAAACCATCAAACCATTTTATATACTTGACACACTAACCATTTACTAAAATAAATAAGCATTCTGGACAAGTATCTTGGTTCATCCAACCCGATACGTTTTGACCATACCAAAGCTACTATTCACCCGTTAACCAAACTGTTTAGGCTCCGTTTTTTAATATTTGACACGCTAACTATTTATTGGAAAAGTAAAAATTCCGGACAAAAAAATGTCGAGTCATATTCGACACACCAACAATTTATTAGGCTGAGGGGTGCGGAGCGCGAGAAGGGGCGCGAAAGCCCTTCCGCTCGCGCCCCGGGGCGCGAGCACCACCCCACCGAGGCGCGAGAGGGGCGCGAGAGGGGCGCGAGCGCGGAAAAAGAGGCAGGCGCGGATGGGCTAGCGGCTGGGAATGGCGTGAAGGGTTCTTGGAAAGCGTGAATAGAGCCGTGGGCTCGTTTTTTATTAAAAAAAAAAAATTTTTTTTCTCTATATAATAACATACCAATATCAAACCTATATCAAACCCGATTTTTTTTCTCTATATAATAACATACAATTTTTTCTCTCTATTAAACCTATATCAAAACCAAACCAACACCATTATCACATACCAATATCACATACCACACCCAAAACCCGAAATCACCCCATCTTCCAAACCTTTTTTTAAAAACATGGCTGGAAATTGGTACCCAAACCTAGATTCAGATTACAGTTACGACGATTTATGGTCGGCACCGGACCAAGCGATGTTTTATTCGGGGTCGCAACAATCATCCGGCTTTCAACAATCCAACATACAACCGTCTCCTAACTTTGTAGTTCCGGAGACACAAGAACCAGAAGGTGAAGCTGCGGGACAAAGAAGACGCGTCCACCGGAAAAAACAAGTTGCAACAGACGGGTCGGGTTCGGCTTCGACTGGAAGGACGAAACGGAAAACCACTCCGTGGTCATCGGATGAGAAGGAAGCCCTGTGTCGGGCTTGGATAGTCATTTCTGAGGATAGGCGTTGCGGTAATTGTTTTAACGTTTTTAAAAATGATTTTTAATAAAAAAGTTAAATAAAAAAGTTAAATGACTTACAAATTTATTTATGCATTTTGCAGCGGACTACCAAAAGAGCAAGGTCTTTTGGACAAAGGTTAGGGAGACGTTCTATTCGCTCGTTGGGAGTACAGAGCGGAACGCCGATATGATTTCGGGTCGGTGGACCGAAATCAGAAAATTTGTCGGCTTGTTTACTAATCTGTTCAACAGGAACGCCGGTCGTATGAGACCAAGTGGCAGTGACGATTTGGCGGTTTATAATTTCACTGTCGAAGAGTGGAGGCAGGAGTGCCTGCGGAGGTATGGGACGGTGAAGACGTGGGACGATGTAAAGGTGTGGGAGAGGTTGAGAAGGTGTTCTAAGTGGGTTGAGCTGGTGGCGCCGGACGTTGATGCGGAAGTAGGGCTGAAACGGACTAAAACTAGTTCGTCTGGAGCGTACAGCACTTCCGCCGGGTCGGATTGCCGGGTTGGATTCGACCTAAACGTTGCGGGGGAGGAAACGTCTTCACCGCCGAGGAGGCGGCCATTGGGAAGGGACGCCAGGGGCAAAAAACCGGCTGAGGGGGAAGCCGTAAACATCAACGATCTTGTTGAATCCCTCAATAAATTCAACAAAACCATGGAGGTGGTCTCTAATGACAAAAAGGAAAAAAAAAGAATGAGAGATTTGGAATTCCTTACAAGAGACTTCAGTAACCTAAATCCGGTCGACCAAATGCTGATGGAAAAACAAAAGGAACGTATCCGGAAGAGGTTGATCGAAGAAGACCAAGCCGAATAATAAGAATAATGTTTTTTTTTAGTACTTTAATTTTTTTTTTAGATATTAATGTGTTTTTTTAATTAATGTGTGTTTTTTTAAATAATTTATGAGTTTTTTTAATAATACGTTTTTTTAATACATTTATAAAAAAATAAAAAAAAAAACCGCTCGCGCCCCCTCTCGCGCCCCTCCACACCATGTCCCGGGGCGCGAGCACCACAACCAATACCCATCTTATCAAGTTTCTCTCTCTGCCACACGTCACAATATTATTGGCTGGCGCCCCCACTCGCGCCCCCCTCTCGCGCCACCCACACCCCTCAGCCTTAAAAAGAAAAACATAAAAAGGACAAAATTGTTCTGTCCACCCTGTCTGGCCCGTTTTGACCGTACCAAAACTATTATTTTAACCCGTTACTCAACCCGCCAGATCCGTCCATTTATCCACATATAATAAAACCTCACCAATGGTGGGAAAAGCTTTTCTGCTGCTCTACAAGGCACCGAGAAGCCACCATGCGTGCTAGTATCACTCGGGGTCAAAGTCTTGCAAAAGAACTCACTTGGATGTTTGCTCAGTCTCATTCCAATATCCGTTACAGATAAAACATCTTTTTCCTGAATTATAAAATCCATCATTCACATTTGTCATTGAAAACCTTTAATATATGCAAGATGTTATATATAATATTATTTTATTTTATTTTTCAAAATAACAAAAACTCACAGAGTTTAGAGGTTGAAGGCTCATTTGGGCATAGATCTCATCAGTATCTTTATCTGCCTATTTCAGTAATAAGTAAATTAAGAATGAAGAAATGCATCGATCAATAAGAAAATAATTAGTTCGAATGTTGACTCGTTTACTTATGAATAGGCTGACCTAACGGGTCAAACTCGTAAAAAAGGGCTTAAAAAAGAAACGGGCCAAACAGCCGGAACCCACCAAAAGTGTATTTTTAACGCATAAAACCTTCTAAAACATTATACTAAAAAGTAACTATATTGTTATTTAGAATAGCAAAATTTTATATATTAATATCTCACTTATTCTCACACACTAATTATCTGTAAAACAGTTAATAAAATATTGGACAAAAAGTGTTTCTAGTCGACCCACAAAAAAAAATACTAGTTTTGGCCCGTTACCCAACCCGCGCGTTTTGCCACCTGTATGTTACTTTTATGAACTTAGATGAAATACATATAGTCATTGACCCGTTGACTAATATAAAGTAACCCAATTTGACCTATTGACTAACTTAAAATGTAGCATTTTGACACCGTTGACTTATTTAAGGTGATCTATTTTGACCTGTTGACTTATTTAAGGTGACCCGTTGACTAACATACATGTAGAGTAGAACTTAGAACTTGGCACAATATTTGGGAAGGAAGATTCGGGTAGCTAGGAACTTGAGTTGTCCCGGTTCTGTTTGTTGTGGCCGCCACCTAATGAACAAAATTTGATCGCGTGTTAGGAAAAAAAAACACACAACATGTCTACATCAAATAGCCCAAGTATGTAAACTGTTTTAAATTTTTGTTCGCTTTCATATTTTGTTTTCATTTGCGGTCCCGTTTCGACTTTCGACCATAGAGGCATTAATGCAAACAGTTGCTATAAGTAAATTATGCATAGTAATATTCAACTTCAAGTGTTTGGTTATTCTACTTCTGTTTGCTATAACTTAATGATTTAGGATTCAAATAATCAGAGTTAAAATAGCTAGAACAAAGGTAGTTATTTAATTGGTAGTTGAAAATTACTTATATACCCTTGGTTTTCCTAGGGATGGTAAACAAGTCGTGTTCGTGGATCCAGCCCGACACGAGGCCAAAATTTTGGCCCATATGGTTTATACCTCTTTTAATTTTTTTCATATTAATACTTTAAATGACATATTACAAAAATAAAAAATAAAAAATAAAAAAAAATACATGTGTATATAAAATAAGTATGTTTAAACTATAAACTCTTATGTCAATTTATCTTTTAACTTCAAAAAAAAGTTTTAAAAAATGGTTTAGCGGGCTACCATACAATGCGCCAGGTTAACCCGAACACGACCAGTTTAGCTAAACATGTTCAAACCTGAATATTGTTGAAAGAGCATCTTCAAAAAATGATTAAAAACTCAAAATATAATTAAAATAAGTTTGAAACAAATGGATTTATGAAAAAAACAGAACCTGTTCACTGTGTCCTTGTGGGAAAATAATAAACAAGGCTTCCAACCAGTGGTAAGGATACCAATGGGCCAGCACATGCATGCCATAATTCTGAATTTATTGGCTTTTTTACCCCTGCAATATGAATAAAATCAGAACTGTTACATATACTACAAGATTTTCAAACACAACTCTCCCTATCATTCTCTGCCACTAATGTCATCAAGCCAAATAAAACCAAAACAATGTTTTCATAATAAGAAAAATACTATTCTAAAATCAGAATGTCACAAATAATTCCCCCCCCCCCCCCTCCCCCTCCCCTTCTTTTTATAGTTCTATAGGCATGAAACATAGAATATACGTGAAGCGTTCAAAAAATGACTTTGAATGAACAAACTTGATTCACTTTCTACGTTAAAAAAATGTGTGTTTCTCAACCGAAAAAGGCTTGGACAAAAATAAAGTAGACACTCATGCAAGATACATTATATACCTGAAAATAAAGTAGATACGTTAAAAAAATTGCTTGCCAAAATTTTCTTGCAAATGCAAACTAAAAGGGGCTTAGATAATTTACTTTTTGAAGGGAAGTTTTGGTGAAAGCAAAGTAGATACATGAATTTTTTTCTTTTTAAAATATACACCATAAAATATTAAAATGGACATGTTTATGACTTATTCTCTTGTAAAATTCTATAATTTAGAGAGAAAACTTACAAAAAAAAAGGAAGAAGATAAAAAAGAATCAATGTACAAATCATAATTGTATTTAGCAAGTTTACAAATTGGTATTACCTTGTTACTAGGCCAAAAATTAAAATAAAATAACTATCTAAAGCATAATTGTACATTTGATGACATATTGCTAGACTTTAAACATGGAACCAAATATAAAGACTAATCTTCTTAAATTTTGAGTATAATCTGCTTCACAAAGCACATGAAATTTGCTAATCTTTCTTTAATCACGAGGAGCCGAAACTCACGGAACCTATAATACTCCGCTAAGTGCTAACCGATAAGATCAGTTAAAAAACAGTTTGTTTTCAACAGAACTAAATTCAGAAAACCAGTGAAAGCTCGACCGCTAAAAATTTGCTAAAATGCTAAAATTGTAAAAGTAACTAACCAGTTTGATCCTGCTTTTCCTTCAACAGTGTCATCTCCTCAAACAAACTTTGAGCACCAATCTTATCTCCAACAATATTCATATCACACTTTGAAACAGACTTCAATGATCACCTAACAAAGTTATAAATATCACATTGATTCCATCACAGGGGCAAAACTGACAAAATCCCACCTCAATCAACCCAAGATTTCACTCAAAAAAACATGTTTTGAAGCACCCCATTTGGAAAAATCATACATTTGTTGTCAGAAACAAGTGAAAGAAAACAAATGACTGAGGAATATTAACAACAGCATGCCCCAAAAATCCAAAACCAAAGAACAAAAACCTGCAAATTCTAAGTGGGGCTACTTAAAACAAGAATAATAACAGTTTGGATAAAAATAAATAAGAAGAATAAAAAGGTTTTTATTTTCACATTTATCAAAGCAGAAGAGTGCTATGTTTATTGAGTGCTATCGTTAATATATATATGCATGCATAAATTTGTATGTATATATTTATGGTCCTCCTTTGAAAAACAAACCGTGAAAGCGGTCATAATATTATTGATTTCATGATTTTTCACTCCACATACAGGCAAAAAAAAGTGTTTATCTTTGCGTATTAAAAATTAGGGGATTTGAAAATGAAAACGAACTTTATCAAACGAGCATAACAAACTTACTTACATGGAGAACCCTATTTATAGATCTGCTAAACTTGCTCTAGAGCCAAGCCTAAATTGGAAAACATATTTTATAATATATCCATCATATTCTTATCATGTTAAACAAATATTAATATAAAACTTAACAAAACAAACCCGAAAATTTAATCACTTAACAAATCAAGATTAAGTCTTCACGGTTTGGTTTCGGTTTTTGGCATTTGAGCTTGAAAATTTTGGACCGAAAAGAAAGTTGTCCGAAAATAATGAATTTAGGTATAAATAATTTTGTTAAATGTTAACTAATAGACTATTATGCATTTGGATAAAAGTTTTTGACTTACAAATTTATTAAATTCTTATAAATTACTTAAAATAAAAATAAAAAAAATAAAAATCTAGAAATTCGGTTCAGTTCGGTTTTTATTACATACAAAACCAAAACCGAACTGTTAGTTCAGTTTTTACCAAAACATAAAACCAAATCGTCGGTTTTTATTTCGTTTTGGTTTTTTACGATTTGAATTTTTCAGTTTCGAATCATTTTTTTCAATTTCTTACACACCCCTATTAAAAATGTACCAAGTGATAGAAATTGCAGCTTCAATGTGTTAAAAACAAAAGATAGCCAAATAGGATTGATGAAGAAGATCAAGAAGGAAGTGCTTTAAAAGTTATAAATTAAGTCAAAGTTTAGAAAATTAAAATATTAAAATATAACTTGCTTTTTTATAAATTAAATAAAATTTTTATGTAGAGTTTTTTTAGTATGAGTTTATCTTTTAGAAAATTCATGTTATATATTATTCATGTAACTAAATTTTTTATATTTGTTTACGTACGTGCAACAAAAGAAATTCTATACTTAATTAGCGGCCTTTTTAATTGTCCATATAAGATCATCTGCGTCCCTTGCTCGTAGCTGATGTGGAGTTGCCCTCCACAAGGGCTATGTAGAGTCAATTCAAAGATTCATTTACTTTTTCAGTCTGACTTAAGTGCTTCAACTACTTGTACACCATGCTTATATTTTAGTTTAGATATTTTTATACATAGAATGTAATAACTTTATTACAAAACATCATTTATATATTTTTAACTTTTTTATACAATACTTTAAACTATAATAATTTTTTTACTAACAACGTATTGTTTTTATAGAAGGTTAATTAAAAAGCTTATGAATAATTTCATTTGGTATTAAAAATATTTGACTAAAATAAATAAATTTTTTTAAAAATGGTAATAATGTAAAAATATAAGGATCTGTAACAATATTTATGTAAGAATATTTATATAGATTAACTCAGGAAAAAAAAGTGTTTTGAAAGAAGTAGGAAAATTTTGATTAATTGAATGTGTATGTTATTAACTTAATATTATGGAGACAGTCTTAACGACAAAAGATGGTCAAAGACTCAACCAAGAGTTTAGGTGCAAGACCATAATATGGGAATTTTAACCAACCTATCAAGGCACGTGGACGTTTGTGTAGATGCAGTTTTGATTTTTTTTATTGTAGCATAAATAAAGGATATAATAAGATATTATGAAGCTTATCATATGCGACATATTGTATAGAAAATAGTTGTGTTACGGACCAATAAACTACAAACAAAAGTTTGCTTGTAAACATGAAATTTTTGCTCAAAGTCAATTATGTGTAAATTTGTCTATAATACTTATCTTTTTTCGTTGACATATAATAGTACATATAATGATATACATTTAGTTTTATATGGTCATGTTTATGAGTTGATGATCGAACTCAACACGGACTATAAAAAACTATAATCTAAAAAACAATTTAACGTAAACTAATATGATAGGTTTAACTTAGACGTCCATTTCTTCTTTAGCTATTAAGTTTTGACATAAAAAACCGTAAACAAATGGTTTTACCATTAAATATCTCTTAAAAAGTTAAAAAGTAAAGATGTCAAATTGCTAGCACGCCAAGTTGACTCAAGACCGTCCCGTTTGCTAAACGTGTACCCACCCCTCTTATTATGTTTACTTTCAGTCATCCTCATGTATGAGTTATCAACAAGTAACTTGACATAATGTTTGTCTAATGCCAGAGCCGTCTCAGACCTCATATAGGGGTCAACCGGTGTTTAGGGCATGATCTCGATGAAGGCATGAAATTTAAAAAGAAAATGTTATATACATACATATAAATATATTTTTTTAGCATTAATAAGTGAACTTGGCTTATAAGAAATACCAATAAAGTAATGGACTTGTTTTACAACCTAATAATATGTTTTATTGGGTTATTTTGGGAGAGAATATTTTCTATATAAGGGTATTTTAATAGTATTCGTTTTGGGCATTCAAAATTTCGAAGACAGCTCTGTTTAATGCTTAATTTGGACTTGAAGTACAACTTTTTTGAGCTCCATTGTATAAACGTACAATGAGTTTCCGTATATTTAACGTACAATGAGTCCGTATATTTTGCTTACCACTTTCTACAAAAGTTAAGTGGTGTGGACTGTGGTGTCTTTAAAATTTATGTTAAATGGACCACTTATGTTTGAAAAGTAGTATTGAGCTGATGATATTATCTGGGCTGGGCTTTTTTTGGCCTCTTAGGCTTTTTATATCACTTAGGTTCGGACAAGAAAAGTTTCATTCAACTTGGCATATATTGTAATACTTATCATATTAAAAGATATTGAACTTGAGATTTAACATCTTACTAGATAACAAAACCCGGAGATGTAGCGACGCGAATTCGGTCTCTATCGATTAGGTTCGTAATGGTAACGATAATAAACCCAAAAAAGTAAGCACACATAATAGTATTGACACTTGTATAACTTATGATAAAAATATGTTAAGCAAAGTATAGTCGATAGGTAAAACACACGAGGTAGTTAGTACGGCCGCGAGTCAACACGAATGTGGTCGGTCTTGGGTTACGACATCGGAACTAAACCAAAAAAAGATCATCAACACCCAAAAAAAACATGCGCGTTGTGACGGTGAACTGACGCGTATTCGGTTGGTATCAGGTTACTACACCGAACTAAACCAATAAATAAATTTGTCAATGCACAAATACAACAAAGTAACATATTTAAAACAAAACTAACATATTTAAAAAAAAATTGTGGTGAACCACCCAAAAAAAAGCCCGTACTTGTGGCGGTATCGACGGTGTAGGCATTAAATCGTAAACATAAATTAATAAAAGTATCATTACTAATAATAGAATCCATAAAATATTTTTGCAATCTTTTTAGTATTTCAATTATTAAAATACGAAAACTCAGTATGTTTATTTTTGCTCAATCAACCAATCTCAGGACCATTCATTACATAAAACAATAAAAAAAATCAACTATCATACATTTAAAAATAATCTTTTTAATACCAATACCGTTGCAATATTAAATAAAATTCGAACCCAGTGTTTCTATGTTTTAAGTCCTACGAGTTTAATGAGCGTATGTACTTGGGTATTTGGGTTAAGGGAAAGTAGATGACATGACATGATGATAATGTATGTTAATGAATGCGATTAGATGGATCATGAATCAAAATTAAAAAGAAGTGCATGTGTAAAACATGGACAATTAATTCACTCCGTCGTTGACTATCAAGGCTTACAATGTAGAAGGCTCCACAATATTTTATATATAAAATTAAATATATTATTAGATATCATGTTTATTATAAATGAGATGACGGACCTATTAGGCATCTAGAGTTTGTATTCTGTTTTCTATATATTAGAGTCGTCTGATTTTGTTGTTTTATTTGAATGAAATTAATCATTGTTTTATGTTGTTTGATAAGCTATATAAAGATAAATGAATAAAATAAAATCATTATCTCAAGATAAAGAAAAAATTTACCAAAATAAAAAAATGATAACAGTGGCGGTGACAATGGTGGTGGTAGCGATGACAGTGGTCATGTTGTGGCGGTGGCGACGTAGGTGGTAGGGTAGTGGTGGTTAGGTGGTGGTGTCAAGAAAGTAGAGGGAAAGAGGGAATTGCATGAAAAAAAAAGTAAGGGGTACGAACCTACGGATGAATGCTTTTGACGTGTTTTAGGAGAATGAGATTTTTTTGTATAATAAGTGATTTAATTTCATTGACCAACGAAACATCCTCTTTTATCATTCCTTCACATTGGTTCATCAAATTGTGTATGTTATTCCTGCATATCAAACGCTAACTTAGAGTTTTGATTAGTGTCTTCCCTGTATAACACATAAAAATAAAAAGCGTAGTCATCGCCACCACATATCTCATAACGTAAACTAGAAACAAAACACCATGATTGTGTATATAAACAAGAACACCATCTCTGATTCTTTAAATATATGAACTAAAACACCTATGTATATACACATGATAGCTTTATCAAGATCAAGCTCTTGGTGAACAAGAGAAACATAAAGAAAACACCACATAAATTTCCAAAGAAAACTTTAGAGCCAACCATGGAATGCCAATCTTAGGCCAAGTAGCCATCTATGTATACATGCCCATAAGATCCCACCATTTCCGCGCTTAACTTGGTGTGCATGCTATTTAGTATGCACATTAGGTTAAACGTAGGAATGTTTGAACCATAATGGTATGATTGATATTGCAGAAAAGATCACCTTACTGAAGAATAACATCGATCTCATGGTTTATGTTTGTTTTAGACATTTACGTTTTCTATATGAAAATTGTATTTGTTCGGTAAGACTTGTTTTGAGATTTTTGAACAATTCCGCTGCATTTGAAATGAGAGTTTACATATTAAGAACTATTGTACGTATAAATTAAGATTCAAGTAATTATAAAATAAAATGACTATAAGCATTTTGTTATTACATTTTATAGCATAATAAAGATAAAAATTAAGTTAAAGTAAAAATATAGGAGAGAGAGGTGGTGGCAAAACATAACAAAAGGTCTATAGTCTTGCAGTTGCAGATTTGGAGTAGTAGTATTAAGAAAGGAATATGAAATGTCTTGTCACATGACAACACACATTCATTCACAACCCATCAGAATATTATTATGAAAGTACGCCGTACCAAAAAAATCCCAAATTTTTTGTTTCACGTATCTATTAAAACATACTAACAATCCAAAAATATGAACGGGAAATTCATGTATTTTTATAGAGAGATTTCGTTTATGTTCTCATAAATCAAAAGTTTTAGAAAGGTTTCTTTCAAGCACGGCGTCGCCGTCGTTTTTTACTCGCACAGTACGTATGTCCTCTAATCAAATAACACCAGTTGACTAGTTTTGTGAACAAACTGGTCGTCCAGATGAGTTTGATGAACAAAACAGGTCGTCCACACAAGTTTGATGAACAAACCCGTGTCCAAACGGGTTTGTAAACAGATTGTCTAGACGCGTTTGTTGAACATATTGGCCGTCCTAACGAGTTGTTGCACAAAACAAGTCCCCCAATGACTTTGTTAAAGAAACAGGTTGTTCCATGTGTTTAGTTAAACAAATAGGTTGCCCCTTGAGTTATTGATAGCATGTTGTGCCTGATTTTTGAACTAAAGAAATGTCATATCCAGTTTCGTTGTTTACCTTGTTGGAATTTAAAAAAAAGTCAACATAAGTTTAATATTATTAAATATAAATTAATATCTATTAATATTAAATAACCTTCAAATCACGGTTATGAAAGAAGAAAAACAGTTTATTCTTTTTTTCATTAACCCTAATTAGATTAACATTATCTCCAACACTTTGATCATACGTTTATTCAATCTTCATCATTGATTTCTTCTTGAGTACACAAGAATACTTTAATTCATCTTTGTGCTAACCTTGGAGAGCGATTGTCAACATCTATTTGTACCCCAGTAGCGCTCAAATCGCTTTTAAGGCAGTGTGATTACACACGATACATGTTCAATTTTATTATTGTTTTAGTTTATTCAATTGTTTGGCAGATTCCTCCAACATACCTAACATGATTTCAGCGGACTAAGGCGAGCGACTTGCGAAAACTATGAAAATATTTAACCAACTTTTACAATGATCAACGACACAGAATAACAAGCAAATCATCAAGCAATACGCAATAGAGAAACACGTAACAACCTTTGCGCGAATTTTATAAAGCATATTTGATGGTATATATCTTCACATGACAATGATTAATTTAATATTAGTATTTTATACTGAAAATATAAATTAACTTTTCATTTACAACGTTTTGGAAATACTCAAATACTTGAGTGAGTCTTCCTAAAACAAAATGTCAAACATCCATACAAATTCTGACGCTCCAGGTCCGACTCATCCAGAAATACCATGAAGAAAGAAACCACTAAAATGGGTAAATTCATTGATTCAGGTTTTAAACCTGAGATCTTAAGTCCCAAGTCTAATGTTATTAAACCAAAAGGCCATCGCAAATAAGTGATATTTATGTATCTATTTAGGTTAAAAACTTCAACTAAACACAATCTAATACATTATTGTGTCGTGTCAAACTTTTGGGTTTATTCCTTTGATAGCTGCTATACATGTATATCTATTTAAATAATAATGTTATTAATTTAAGAAACAAGTTAATATATAAAAAGAGAGAATTTAGGGTAGGATGTAATAGCTAGAGTAGTAGGCTCACTTTCTCCGCGTTTCCTTAGGCTCGGCTCATGGGGGATCTCTCTCATCTGATGACACCATCTTTAGATGCTACTTCAAACCTGTTTTTTTACCCTTAAAAACAGATGACATGCAAGCCTAAAGATTGCCTTTCACATTATTATATTCCATCTCAATTCTATATTTTCATTTAGTTATTATTCCAACTTTCAAATTTGTCTTTTCCTATAATTACTTTTCTTTTAACGAGAATTCATACACTCTTTAATCTACTTGTAAATTATACCTTTATTATATATACACCGATATCGCTAGGCCAAAGGTAATTTGGTTCCTCCTTTGATTACTTTTAACATATATATCTCCGCTTTCTTCCAAACTAGAGACAATAATTGGACGGATTTGTAACTGTGTACCCGAATGTAAAATCGTATATCATATTCAATCCATTACTCGTTGGGTGTCGGGTATGCATGTACATAAGTTTGTTAGAAATTACCTATTAGGATTTCTAGATCTTACCTAAAAAGTTTAGAATACAAAAACTAAAGTTTAGCAAATTAGTAAATTGTTCTATTACCTAGAATAAAAAATTATAAAAGAAAATATTTATGGGAAAGCATATATGACCAATTTGAGTAAGCGGATATATATATATATATATTTCAGATAATCGGGTCAAGTGCATCATCTAATATTATACTCTTATAACACCTCAAAAAAAAATGTTAATCTTAATCACATACATGAATACCCCATAAATGTTTTAGATTTCCAAATCAGTTGTTGAATCTGGGTTTTTCTTTTACCTCCTATTGAAAACCCAAAAAAAATAGTTCCACATTCTTCTTTATTTAATTGGAATATTCCTTCTCTTTTAATATATTTTGGGTTCATTGCCCCAAAAGCTATACATTGCATACTTTAAAAAAGTTTAGTGATCAGCATCAAAGAACCATAGCTTTGTTTTCAATATAATCAATTTTGCTATTTAAAAGGGGTTGTGACACAAATTTTTGCCCGCTTATTTGTCACTTTCTGGTAACCACAACATTTGAAGTACAAGAATTTTTTTCTTTTGAATAGCCAAATATATTATTTATAAACCACCCTTTGTGGGAATCGATTCCCTGGCCGTCATTTTAAGACTAAACCACCTTTGCCACCACACCAAATAGTGTAGAGGTAAAATACAAGAAATATACTTTTATCTTTTCTTAAAAACCCTAGAATCCTATTATAAAGATTTATTCTATTCTCACTTTAAAGTTTTACACTTTTTTCTTCTTGCAAACCCTAAAGAACCCTATATAAATTACAATCTTTTATTCACCAAGAAAGATTTTAACTCTATTTTCTTGAACCTAAAATCCCTTCCTTGATTCATCAAGAAAGAAGCACCAATAAACACATACACTTGAAAGCACATAAAGTATGCTGACAGTACAGTGATGAACAGGCTTGTAAGATTATTAGTCTCTTCTGTTTCTTGAGTTTAGGGGAAAAAAGTAGGATTCATACTGAGCAAGATCACTCATCAAAACCCTTTTGTAACTTTCCATTTTGTCTTTTTGGTCAATAAGCTAAAGGCTAGGCCCTCATTTCTTTACAATTCATCTCTTACTTCACACTATTTCACTTTAAAGGGGAAAATCTAGAGAGAGAGAGAGAGAGAGAGGGTTTGACCAAAGAGATCCAGGTCATCATCATATCTTTCCTTATTCCTTGCTCCTAATCCAAAGAAGAGTATAGAATTCAGGTTGAAATCTACTTTCACTTTGTATTTCTTTTTTCAATGCCGAACACAGGCAAAACCCTCTGGAAATCGTGGTGCTACAAAGAGGGTTCGGTTCGATAATGCTGTGAGCCTTAATCAACTTAGTGATGTTTCACCAGGCTTGAATCCGAGATATGACATGTGAATGGTATTCGAACCCGCTTCAAGAATTTGTAAAAAAATAAATAAAAACATTTTCTTTTGTCATGCATTTACATTATAAAGAATTCTGATTTCATCTAGTTTTTAGGGTTTCTTTAGACTTCTAAAGTGTTTTTTGATTAGTTACACAACTTCACTATAAATCTTTAGCCTGTGTTTTGATCTCTTGTGTAGTCATATCTTATGCACCTTAGGTCTTCTCCCTCTAGTAAATTTCCTAGCATTTAAATGTATATATTATTTTAAGTGCAAAAAAGTCATCAATGATTGTTATCCCAAGAAGCATTACAAATCTAACCCTCAAAACCCTCGCCTTTAAAAAACTCACTTGCACAAGATCCAATCTTCTTAGCTTCTCTCTTCAATTCTAGTTCTAATTCACACTCTTCATACTTCATAAAAATACACTCTTTTTCTCCCCATTTTCCCAGTTTTTGTTAATAAATTCAAAAGAAAAATAAAACCCTTCAAGATCTACATATTACTCATTGGTGAAGCTAAAGAATTCAGAAAATATTCTAGAAGTTCTTGGTATTTTATAAAAAATTCAGATCTAGCTAGCTTTTGCAATCTTCTTGGTTACTAGTATATGAATCAAGAACAATATATAGTATATTCATCAAGCTTTTAATTATTATTTTTTTATACTTATTTTAGTGTTAAATACTATAGTGTTATGAACTTATGATCCTAAAATTTAGGTTTTGATTCCTATATTTGTCAATTGTTATTGCAGAATCAAACATTATTCAAGAATCTTGGTGCAAGAACAATCAAGAAGTTAATTAACAAATGGCTTCATCTTCAAATTCACCATGTGCTGCTTGCAAGTTTTTGAGGAGAAAATGCCAACCAGAATGTGTTTTTGCACCTTATTTCCCACCAGACCAACCTCAAAAGTTTGCAAATGTTCACAAAGTTTTTGGAGCCAGCAACGTTACAAAGCTATTAAACGAACTCCACCCGCACCAACACGAAGACGCGGTAAACTCGCTTGCTTACGAGGCGGATATGCGTCTCCGCGATCCGGTTTACGGTTGCGTTGGCGTAATCTCACTCCTCCAACACCAACTCCGTCAGCTTCAGATGGATCTTACGTATGCAAAATCCGAACTTTCTAAATACCAAAACCATTCCGCTGCTCAAGGAATAATTGCTGCTGCAGTAGCAACCCACCACCAATCCCTGCGGAACAACTTGATTTCATGTTGTGGTGGTGGGGCCACTAGAGACCACCTATACAACCACCACCCACAATTTTTCGCCTCGAGGGATCATCAAACGTCCGTCATACGGGCTTTTAATGTCAGCAATAGTTACGACAACACGGCCGATGTTCTCGCTATGAATATATCTGCGGGAGGTATTGGCCAACACCCGCAATTCCCGACACCACGTGGCACCGGTAACGATGATCTTCCAACGACAATCGATCCTTCTTAGGGTTTCACAGGTAATAATAATCCATAATTTTATTTATATGGAGTGTTTGTAATTTGATTAATATTTTTCATTGTAATGATACTGCATATTGCTTGATGCTATCATAAGTTTATTTATACTGGAAACTTTATAATTATTATACCATCAGTTTTGTTTTGCTTATTTCATCTTTGTTGATAATATTATTATTGTTTCAAATTTATGTATGGAGATCAGGACATAAGTGCATGTACAGTAGTTGTGTTTCACATAAAACTTCTTTAGTATCTTTTGTTTGGTTTCACCAATACCAACTACCATTTTTGTGTGATGAAAACTAGGTGTAATGATTTACCTACGGTCTATTTCTGTTTTACAGGAATAGGACGCTGGTCAAATTTATTATTAATACTTTAGGGGGATTGTTTTATATTTTTGCTTTTTAATATTTATTTTTTAAATTTAATTTTTTCTATTGAAAAAAAGTTAATAATATACTTAGAGTTTAATGATGAAAAGATTTAATAAATAAATGATATGTTATAACCCGTTTAAAAGTTATCTGGATTTTGTGACCCATGACCCGGTTATGTTTTTTTACTATAAAATTGTTTATTGATTATAAATAATATCTTTTTCTTTTTAAATTGGATATTAAATTTTAGTATATCCCTATTTTATAGGATTTTCATATCAAGTAATTGATAAGATTAATTTTTAATTTAATGAGATGCTATAACCTGTTTAAGAACTATCTGGTTTTGGTAAGACCCATACCCATGAATTTGGGTTAAATCAATTTAAAGATATTATTTATAGCAATCTGGTGGCTTCCGTAAAATGAGGGAACAACCACATCACGACAAGTAGGATTTTAGGGTTTTCATATATATATATATATATATATATATATATATACATATATATTATAGATGTTACAATACCAATACATACACAATAGCATGCTAGTTATAAGAATGCGTATGTAATTGACTAATTGTGTAATAAACTTCTTGGTCTCAAAGACAAAGTCTCAATGAATCGTTCATCAATCTTTTTATGTAAGGCTCTGGGTCACAAATTTTGGTCTTTCTTTTTGTTTGTGTTAGTGTTGGTAGGTTCTAGCCTCGAGCTGGAAAGTCTCATGGTGTACTCAATATTGTAAAAGTCGTTAGGTGGTCGACTGGGGAGTTGCGAGTACACGGGAGTAGTCGGGGATTACTCGAAAAATACCTAAGGAGTACTTGGCCGAGGCGGGGAGTACTTGATCTAGGCAGGGAGTAATCGGGGAGTACTCGATCGGCCGCCTACTCGGGAGTTTTACAACATTTGGTGTACCATAGATATATCATAACTCTTTAACTAATGGGTTGTTTGATAGACTCTTAGCAGTCAAAGAGTCTACCTCTTAATGGCTTGCAACATCTTAATAGTTAAGAGATAACTTTAAATCTGAATAATTAAGAGGTACTCATTAAAAGGTAATCTCTTAACCATTCAGACTTAAGATTACCTCTTAACCATAAGAGGTTATAAACCATTAAGATGTAGCCACTTAATGACTATTAAGAGGCTATCAAATAGTTTCTAAAACTCATTCTATATAATCAATCGGTATGTGCAACATCAATGCATACTTTGTATATGCTTCATTCAATACACTAAGCACAAACATTTACACATATAATATTTATATATTTATATAATAATGCATATGCTAAAGTATTGTGTAATATAATGACCAATGCATAGTATAGTATCATTAGTACATTACTTATTCATGATATTGTTAATGTTTCACTTATTTATGCATTGTTGTAAGATGGGCAAATAAACATGCGCAATTACCCCTATCTCGCATCTTTGCTTGTGGCTCCCTATACCTTTTTAAAATTTAGGCATAACACTATTTATTGTGGCAGCACGCATCACAATGTTAATCTTTTTTTTCTCAATCTTGAAAGCTTTTAAATACAAGAAATTGTTGAAATGGGATGCCTAATTATCTCTCGTAAAAAATCAAATGAATACAGTCTATTTATGTGTATAGAACGTACGCATGTTTAAATCATCTATATTATGTTATACTTACACTTACATATGTAAAATGCTAAAAGTGAAAAATAGAAATGAACAAATTAGATTGATGGTTTTTTCCCCTACATAACATACATTTTTGTATGTAAGAAATGTAAAAGGTAAAAAAACGAATAGAAAACTAAATAATTTATCATCTTTGGCTAGGATTTAATCTTATTATACTTTGGGCCATATTAATGAGACGCATAACCTCCAATGTATGTATGTGTATATGCTTGTATGTATATATAGGGCTGTAAACAAACCGAACTGAATGAAATCTTATTCATGTTCTTTTTTTTGGCATTAAACTTGTTCATGAACGACTGATGAACGCTAACCGAATAAAAATTCTTGTTAGTATTCGTTTGTTAAGAAACTGAACGTGTTTGCTAACGCAAACGGGCATGTAATATTTAAAAACGAATAATAAAGAAGCAATATTATTAAGTCAAAATATAAAGTTAAGCACTTGAGATAATAATCATAAACATAACAATTCCCAAACTGATAGTTTTATTTTGATAATATCTACAAAGCACAAGCTAAAGCATGTGCGAGACTTTATCAAACAAACTTTTAATCAAATGAACATAGCATAAACAATAAAATTATAAAATTTAAATGTTAGGGTGTAACATTTCGGATTTTTCAAACCGTATTCCTTTGCGTTTAACCCAACCTGGAACATTTTAGATCTTTATAGTTAATCAAAATCAAGTGTTTATAAGTAACTAAGAATTTAATTTTTATTTTATACCCTTAGAACTTTGCAAAATGTTTATTCTTTGATTTAACTTAAAACAATAAACTAGAAATAGTAATTTTAGGAAGTTTAGGGACTTAACTTGTCAAAAAATAAACTTTCCCTCCTGGAACCCGGAGCGTCGCGCAGTGGGAGACCCCCTAGGCGGCCGTGCGCCGCCGTGGTGTGTATGCATAGTTCGTGTATGTTGATTTAGTTTCGTAGTTCGTTTTTGGCCCGAAATCGCTTCCTTTAGAACATAATCGAGTGTTTTAAGCCCCAAGAAAACTAATATAATTAAAATACATGTCCATATACTTAACCCCTTGTCCAAGAACGAAATCTACTGCTATTCTATTGATTTAATCATTAAAGTCTCATTCGGTTCTTAAACGAGTAAGTTACCATATTTATTTCGATTTAGTAAATCTTATATAAACATATCATTATTTCTCTGCCACAAATCATCCCTAAACCCTAGAGAAGCCTTCTCAGCTGTCACATCCTCTGTCCCTCCTCAAAATCTTTGGTTTTTGCTTATTTGGTTGAAGATACGTTCATAACCGTTTGACTTTGCATACGTATGGACCTTTGACTTCCGTTTCTCATCAATCCTTTCACTTTCCGGGTAAGTTGTAAATATAGAAATCGTTCATATACATTCCGTAGTCAATAACCTTCAATCAATTTCAGTGGTTGAAGGGTGTTGACTGGTTGATTCGTTTAAAACTCGTTAAAGGGCAAAACAGTCAACAAGTTTGACTTTACGTTTTCTCATATTTCTGGTCGAATTCAACGTTCGGTCCAGAAGACTTTTATTCTCGTAACGTGATTTTAAGGCTACTAATCAAAACCTAACTTCCGACTCGTTGTTCGGATTCTAGTTAGTACCAGCTCGCTTAAACGTTTAATTCAAGATAACTAGAGTTCTACTCATCCGATTGGATTGATTCCAGTGGTATTAAGTTCTTTTTTATTTATAATTTCATATCACAAAGTTTCAGGTTCTGATCATTAATCTCGTTCGACGCGTGGTGGACGACTCGCTTAATCTTTAGTTCGTTTATCTTAATTACTAATCACTTGCCTTTAATCTAAGGTGAGTTTTATCATTTTCCTATTTTACTCAGTTTTCACAACGTTTTGGGGACATATGCATATATCATACTATATATATATCAAAAATAGCAAACGTATAATTGTGTGTGATTAATCAAATATACATGTTATGTGCTTACTTGTTTATGTGCAATCGTTTGACATGTCCCCTTGGAGAGGGTTCTCATATTATTGTGTGCGAATCGCTTGTTTATGTGCAATCATTTGACATATCCCCTTGGAGAGGATTCTCATATAATCAACATAATTGTTATTTGAGCTTATATTCATGTATTTTAAATTGTTTATTGTAATTGAATAACGTGTGTATACGTTGAATAAAATCATTAATTAGATATTGTCACATTTTATATATGATAATATATTCGAGCTGTGAGCAATCGGATCATGCCCGATATTTCCGCCTTAGGTTGGGGTGTGACATAGGGTTGGTTATTACCAAGTAAAAAAAATTAAAAAAGATATAAAACAAACCCTAACGAACGTACATAAACAAATGAACACATTAGTGAACGTTCACGAACACAAATGAATGAACGTGGACTCTGTTCAATTTTGTTCATTTAACTAAATGAATAAATTTTCTTTTTCAATTCGTGTTCGGTCATTTGTTAAACGAATACATGTAAACGATCTCCCAACGTTTAGTTCATTTACAGCCCTATGCATCAGTATGTATGTATATTTTTATGCATGTTTATATGTGTATGTATGTGTATGTGTCTATGTATAATATTACTAGGGATTGCCAACGATGGGCCGTCGATCGGAAAGCTTAAATCCAACTCAAATTAAAATTCCCTAAATTTCTATTCCACCCTCGAGCAAACGCCAATTTTATCTCTTACACTGGTTAAGCAAACACATGGATAAATAATTCGTGGATGAAAAACAAAAACATGAGTTTTTGGATTGACAACTCATCAAAGGCAAAACGAATAATATTCTAGCATAGTTTACTCGGTTATCACATACTTATATTTAGTGTCGTTCTTTGATATCTTCTCAATGTTTTTTGTTGTGAACAATAATCTATCGTGATTGAAGTAAACAACCACTAGTGGCGTATTTGCATTGTAACAACTTGGTGTGGGGGACCATAAAATCCTGATTGCCTAACATAAATTTTGGGTAAGCCACTGATTATCATTTTTATGAAAAAAATTTCTTAAATCCACCGTCGACAGCCACCTCTATTTACACTATCCATTTGATCTCAATAATGCACTTTTCTACATCCACGTACAAGAAAAGCTCCTATTCTTTCTAAGGTCTAATTTAAATGTGCTATATCAACTCTAAGCATTTATCTTTTCAGGTCGACAGTCATGCACAACGATGCTATTTGAGAATGAATAATACCAAACTCGCCAAATAGTTAACAATATTATATATATATATATATATATATATATTGAAACGTTTATAAAAAGTTTGAATCCTGTAACCCACAACATCCTATTTTTAATTAAAGTTTTTAATTAAAGTTTGAATCTTGTGGTCTACAATTAAAGTTAATTACAAAATGTGAAAGTAAATATAATTTTTTCTCTTTTCTGAAAACATATATAAAAATTAGTAAAAATTGTAAAAAAATACCAAAATATTTTTTTTTTAATTTTTTGATGTTTTGTATTAAATGTTACAACATATATTATGTGTGTAAAAAAAACGATGTTACATAGGGTTTCACGGGCTTACACAACTCAAATGGGTTTTCATTCTATAGGGAAAGTATATAATGAAAACCCACTTGAGTTGTGAAAACTTATGAAAACCCTATGCAACATCGTTTTTCTTTTACAAACGTAATATATGTTGTAACATTTAATACAAAACATCGAAAACTAAAAAAAATTGTTGTGCTATTTTTTTACTAATTTTTATATATGTTTTCAGAAGAGAGAAAAAGTTATATTTATATTTATATTTTTTATTAACTTTAATTTTGGACAACAAGATTTAAACTTTAATTAAAATCATGTGGTTGAGAATGAGTTTCTAGATTTTTCACAACTTAAGGGAGTTTTTATTTTAACCTTACCCTATAATAAATTTTTATTCTATACTTTACCTATATGGTCACATATATGAGTCATGAAAGATCGATCGAAAACGATGCCAACAGTATTACTTACATAAAAATATTGGATTTGTCGAATTCAATGCCAACTCTCCCATTTAATTCGACAATGCCAACTCCCACTAACCTCGCTATTAACATTATAATATATATTTGTAGGAAAGCGTGAGGGCCAAACTTCAAGAACAAATGAGGAACATACGTTGTGTGTACGTACGTATGTATGTATATGTATGTATGTATATATAATAAATATAATGTGATCGAGTATATATGTAGTACTGTGCATGTGCATGTGCATGTGCATGGGTGGGGTCAGAAAACAACAAATCAGGAACGTTTATTACAAACCATACACTACTGAATATGAATATATGTATTTATACCATCTGAATTTATTTATGGCTGAACAGGCACTTTGTCTCTCATGTGGATCATCTAATGATCAGTGGTCCAAGTGTTTAGAAAATTAATTTTCATAAATAAAATATAATTATAAGGGAATTTTTCTAAAATAACCATTTAGACCAAATAGTTTCTAATAAGTAACACGAGCCATGGTTTTCGAAAATTCCACAAATGTCTACTTCTAAACGGAACGAAGTTGTAAGAACCGTTGTCGGACTAAAACAGGTTCTCAAACAGTCGGATTATCAGTTTAATAATGGAGTGACTCGTTGGTTTTTTAAGAATGGCCGGACCGCATGATCTGGTGATACGTACCGGCTATATTTTATTGGCTTTCAGTTTGTGAAGATGGCAAACGGAAAAGGGGCGATCCGCCGATTTAGAAGGGCCGAACATTCTTGGAATATTTGAAAACCATGAAACTACTTGGGCAGTCAAATGATTATTTTAGGATTTTATTTATAATTAATTATAACCTTGGTCAATAATAAGACCACGGGGTATACATTCATGCCATTAACTTTATGTGGGCGTCACATCACTCATTTTATTTTAATGGATATTTATTTAAACTAAAACTTTTCTTAAATTTTAGGGATATGAAAACAACAAATAACCGTAGGATGTTAAAAAAACAAATCAAGATAGATCGTAGGAAACCAAAGAATTTAGAAACATACCATCTCTATTTGTAGATGTGTTAGCAACTAACCAAAAGATGTTGATTAACAATTAAACATAACAAATTAAGAAAAAATACTACTCTAAACATAAAATATACAACTCTCACGCCTAGCTTAAACAAAGAGTATCAAAACATGTGGAAGACAACCCTTTGATGTGCACGCGGAGCATATAAATGGTTCAAGAAGCGGATGAATTCTATTGAAAATATTCGTACCGAATGATTCTATAAGAAAACTTAAAGCTTTACGTTTTTTTAACAAAACATAATCAACTGAAAAAGTCATCAACCATTGTCCTTAACTTATTCCAAATAATGAATGGATAAACTAGGAAACAAGATAAACATAAAAATTCTAAAATATGAATTTATTCGAGTGATGCAATCAATCAATATCTTGATCAACAAACATGCATATAAGCTAATTCATCTAAAAGCAAACAAAGATCCGACCTACAGCGACCAACCCAAAAGTTCTAAGGTTTTTGCTGTGAAAAATATGAACACTAAAAAGGGGAGACCCCATTGAATAAAAATTTCTGGTCCGCCACTACGTTAGATAACTAAGTAGCTGCTCCCATATATAAAACTAATAATAAACGCAAAGGGTATAAATACATGTTGTCAAGAACACTGAATATGCATATAAAGCATGGAATATTTATATAAACTTTAGTAAACAAAATTAGAATCCTGTTATTGCGAATGGCCTACGAGCACCTGCTAGTCATGTTGTCTTTGAACTCTAAGTTGGCTCCATTTGAAGGTGGCTTGTCTTTATTGGAGTATGAATTTAGGGTTAACTATTTGTAAAGAAGGACACTTATATGACCCCGCATATTAGAAATGGCTATAAGAAATAATCCACTTCACGTTTTGGCTTGCGTTTTGGCTTGGGGTTTACATTTGATGAGTTTATTTTTGGAGTGAACAGTGGTTTTCGTCCCTATGGTTTGTCGTAATATGCTGTTTTAGTCCAACAATTTTTATATTTGCGATTTTCATCTCTATGGTTTCATTTCATTTGCAATTAAACCTGAATTCACTAATCTTGTTAAGTCTGGTCGTTAAATTTATCAGTCTGTCCTTGACGTGAGGGGTAGTTTTGCACCCCCACCCCCCCCCCCCAAATACATCCCAGCCCCTCACGTGAAAAACTTACGTATTAGGATTGGGGTTTATTTGGGGGAGAAAAATGACAAAACTACCCCTCACGTGAAAGGCACACTGATGGGTTTAATGACCAGACTTAACAGGATTAGTGAATTCGGGTTTAATTGCAAGTGAAATGAATTC